>NW_020897692.1:1494190-1561158 GCF_003984885.1 Neopelma chrysocephalum
TGCGCAGGCTGGAAAGGTAAAAAGACCTTTCCCCAAATCTTCGTTCGTGAAGATGGGCCATTATTATTATCTACATGGGAGCTTTTCCCAGTACTGCCATTATAATCAGACTGCTGTAGTTGCACTTTTCTATCAGAATTAGTCTTCCTACACTAAGGAGTTTTAGTGTGTGCATTCTGCAGACATAAACTAAACTGGGCAAAAGAGGCACTCATATTGGGGTCTGAGCAAAACGTAGGGAATTAATACACAAAGCAGTGCAGGTCTCCTCTTGCTCTGACTTCCCCATGTGCTCCTGCCCTTGGATTTGGACACCAAGTTATGGAGTTGAAATATCTATTTTGTAGATGTTAGAAGGGAAAAGGTTTCAGCTCCAGTACTCATACCACTGCAGTGAGAGGCTTTATGCATGGGCTGGGCGAGTGAGGATGATTTGCTGAAGGCCAGAACTATCCAAGGGCTTCCTGTAGCTAATGCTCCAGTCTGACTTTTGACCTTCCTGATACTGGATGTCCTGGTGGACTGTATACTTTAAAGGAACACTCCTAGAGGAAAGCCAAGGAAATAATTTCCATCATGTCATGGAAAACGTACTAAGTATTGACATTTTAATGATGATTTATAAAGAAGCCTAGGTCTTTCAAAATAAACCATGGTAAATAAAATTGGCAGGTATTAAGAATGCTTGGCTGCTGGGGGAGCATTATTTTTGCCAAAAATAATAATAATAAAAAAGCAACACAAACCCCTGCTCACAAATGGCAGTTGGGGCAGAATTGAAACTTAATGTTACTAAACTGCATTTTCTTGAGCAGTTTTACAACTTGATGTATCAGGGAAAACTGTAATCCACTGCAGTGCTTGCATTAACTTGACATCCTCATAGCTAATGAACACATGCAGTGAATGACAACAACCAGAACTAAGGTTACCTTGGCTGCCAAGTGGAAGTTGTCTTTAAACATATGGAAAATGGCATAGAACCATAAAGCCCCCAACCCTCATGTTTTGTAAGAGAGCACAAAACATACGCAGTAGAGACCTTGGGCTGACCAACTCTCACATGCCATCAATGAAGGTTTTGCCAGAAAGTGTTGAGAGAAACCAACCCCGCAGATCTGACCTGCCCAGCTCTCATTAGCACATTGGATGTACGTGAGTACAAATCAATGTAGAACTGGAACTGGTGTCTCTACAGTTATGACGTAGTGTAAGTTTTGAGGGCTTCCAAGCTCAGTTGGGTTTCTACCTTAGTTAGTACGGTGTAGGGCTGACACCGAGCTGATTTTGTGATGACATTTCAGTGGTCACACAGAGGGGAAGGGTGCCTGGCATGGGGGCAAGATGCTGTTGGGCAGCCAGGGCAGCAGTTGTTGCTCCATTTCCCTGCCATCCCGTGTGAGTAGGGGGTTCTCCTGCTTTGATGGGGCGAACTTCATTCCCAAAATAACTGCATGGTAAGGAAGGCCTTAATCCTGGGCACTGCCAAGAGAGAGAACTGTCATGGTTTGATTCAGGGCCAATTTTTCAAACCCCTACAAATCTGCTAAAAGAGTGAGAGAAGTTTCACACAGTCAGAACAGACTCAGCATGGGGGAATAACATGAAAATTTATTGCTAACAGAATAGAAACTATAAAATAATATATACAAAAATCCTAACTAATCCTCCTTTGATGATAAAACCATGTATTTACAAAATCACCCCTTCTCCCCCCATAAAGTCCAGAAGGAGAAGAAGTCTCTCCTTCACTCTCAGGATTACAGCTTTGATTCACCGTAGCTGGAAAATCTTCTCTCTGTCTCTTCTATAGGGTGTGGGGGGTCTGTATCCCACCTCTAACTGCTTGGCTCCTGCTGAGGGTTCATCCATGGGCTTTGAGGGGACAACTCGTTTCACCATGGTCTTCACCATGAAGTACAGGAAGTTAAACTCAAAGTCTTTTCCCTGTTCCATGGGGTCCCTTCCTGGGAAGCAAGCTCTCAGGGAATCCCTCTCCAAGTAGGATCCACCCCTCCCTGGGTAAAAGGCGTCTTGGGCTTTCGGCTCAGTCCATACCCAAGTCGTTCTAAGCCTAGCTTCTCTCTCTCTGCTCCATTGCAAGCACTCCCAGCTCGATGCTATTGCATTCCTCGGTCTGGCTCTGTGCCATGCTCGGCTGCTCTGGGCAGCTTTTCTCTCGCTCTCTGGAATTCTTCTGATCTCTGCTTCACGATCGCTGTTGCCCCTGCTTGCGGGGGGGGGCGAATGGCGGAGAAACCACCACAGCCCTGGCAGGGCCAGGGCCGTGGAGCCCAGGGGCCCCCTTGAATACAGGGTTCCCCCTCAGCTACCCCTCGTTCCTCTAATTCTTTCTGTGTAATCACATCTCAGCCTGGGGCCCGGCTCGGCTTTAGTAAGGGGGGAAAAGTCCCCCAGCCCCCGTGGAGCCTTATGGCTCCCCTGCTACCTTGTGGCTCCCAATCTCTTCTGTGCCATAAGTGCTTCTCTTCTGGTGTATCAAAATATGTCATTTCACAGAGGTGTAATCAAGCTTCCGATTCACTCTGCATCGGGAATGCCACCCCTGGAACTAGCCATCTTCCATCTCCAGGGGGGAGGGCCTCTCAAACTATGACAGTACGGAGAGCCCAAGGTTCCTGTGGTCTGCATCAGAAGAGAAGCTCCCACACCCTGTGTATGAAATGCATCTGTCTCAGCTCTGTGATATTTAGATGCTATAATTTGCACAGGCAATGAATGCACAGGCTTCCAAGTTCAGGTGGTGCAGGCCAGACTTAGTGCTTTTCCTTGGCCCACTCTTTGTCCCAGAGCAACTTGCCCTCCTTCTTGAGGGCAGCATGCACCTTGTTAGGATTGCTCACACTCTCGAGTTTGTCTTATATTCCTACGGTGTAAGATCAAAGATTTCCAGTAAAGCAGCAATCCAGAAAAGCTGGGACCAGGTAGATGAAACACTTTGAAAGCAAGTATATGTCTTACTCCTTTGAGCAAAGGTGAGATGGCACAGGAAGCATTTCAGCATCATCAGTACAGTTTCTTCTAGTGCTGAATATTGACTGCTGTATCTGTTCAGATATATGCTTTGACAAAGCATCTCACCTACAGAAGTGAAAATGTCTTGTTGGCTACAGTTCAGCTGGCTCCCAAAGTGAAGCAGATGTTCACATTACTTTCTCTAGCTCTATTTGCCTGTTTTTACATACCTGTTAGGTCAGTGCTGGGCAGGGACTGGTGGTTTCCATGTGGTCAGGTTTGCTGGTGGCAGGGAGCACCACAGGCCAGTTTGGGCACAGTTTGACTGCAAAAATTGTGGCTGATTTGTGGTGTGGCTGAGAAATGGCTGCTGACAGGAACTGCTGCTCCATGGCTGCTCCTTTGGCTCTGGGTCCCACCTCAGCTTCCAGTATGGTTGTGTCAACTTTATGGAGTTTCCCAGGAAGGTTATAGAGATGCAGCTGTAAATGCTTCTCACTTATTGCAGAGGCTAAAAGGATTGCTGCTGAAGATGACACTCATTGCCATCACAGTTTAGGCCTCTTGTGAAGAAAAGCTACAGGACATTTGCTAAGCACACAACTTCACTAATGCTTTGAAAGTATCTTGTTCCCATTCAGAGATGTTTTCTCTGCATTCTCTCTTCCCATCCTAATTAGTGTATATGCTATGAGATTTAAAATATAATAGCAGGTCTTTAGGGAGTGTCTCTCTGTTTCTTTACCTGGACTTGCAGCATTTACTTAATTTTTAAGAATAATACTTTTCTATTCCAACTTTTAAGTTATGGGCCAGATCTAAAGCTGCCATCAGTGGCCTTGATCAACTCCCAGCAGTGAGACCCCAGCTCCACACATTTCCTATGTGCCTGCAATGAAGAGATGGGTGCTGGGCACGTGTGCTGAGGTTCACTGAAGGGACGTCCTGTTTCCATGAGTTACCAAGGCCAAGATGGCTGTTTCCAATAGAGTGGTCACTGATACCTGACTTAATATTTTGGCATTTGTAATAAAACTGTACTCGCAAGAGAGTGGGTAAATGGGGCTTGGTCTTTCCTACGATTCTCCATTGCCCAAGCACAGAAATCTTTATTAGATGATTTAACAACACAGTATTAGATTCTAAAACCCCTGAGCAATTACCTGAAAGGCTTTACCACAAGACACCAAACATATAATCCTTTCATATGGATTATAAAAAGTTATTTTTTGTCTGACTCTTTGGAAATATAAGAGGAAAGACATGGTTTTAAAGCATTCATTTGCTAGTGGGACCACTTTGGAGGTGGCAGAGCATCCAGGTAGTGTTCTGCCAGCTCCTGTCCAGCACTGCTGCTGCCAGCTGCTTCAAGGTTCTAGTAGTGGGAGAGGAGCAAAGCTATCCATAGCTCCAGCTGATCCAGAAGAGTGCTTTAGAGTCTCCCACTTCCTTCCTGTCCTTTAAGTGTCATGTTGTCCCTTCTGACTCAGCCACATACAGCGTGTCTCTGATAAATTGATGTAAAAGCCTTAAACTTTAGTGCTGTCAACTGTAGATCTTAGAGAAGCCTCAGGAAACGTCCTTAATTATTTAAAAGGAGATATCTAATAATAATATCATGCTATTTGTGGCTAAAGGGAGCAGTGACAGTATGATAGATTTTTTAATTGCATTGAAGTAGACTTAGTGGATCCATGAACACCATGAAAGTCATCTGATGGAACAGCTCTGCATCATCCAGACGCTTTGTATGAACCAGCAATAGAGGAAACGTTTTGCACATTTCTGACGTTTAAAGAGGATATAATGCTTTTGGAGCTGATGACTGATGGCAGTAGCCACAGATTTCACCCTAGTTCACCCTCCTTGGCTGTGTCTGCATCAGTAGGCAGCACAGCTTGGTAGAAGCAGGTAGGTGACGTGACTCGGTGCCAAATCCTTCTATTCACACTATACATATTTTGAGGGCATTGTCATGTCTAATGCCATGGAGCAAGTGCCCACAGCACTGGAGAAGTATGTTCATCAAGTGCACCTCCCGTAGAAGCCAGAGCTCTGTGAGTGAGTGCAGCAGGGTGGCTCATGGTGATACCATTCTCTGGATCCGAATGGAGAAGATGATATGGACTCATCCATTTTGTGTCAAATTGGTGGTACAAGTGTCCTCCCATCTATGATGTTTGTACATTCCCCTGGCTCAGTATCCCCCAAGATCCAGAGGAGCATTTGCCCTGGAATGTCAGAGCAATGGCACAAACGCTGGCTAGGGCTTGGTGTACCTTTGTTATGTCTTCTGGAAACATAAATGTCTAAACCCTTACTGATAAAGAGAAGTGGAATTTGATATCACAGCACCAGGGCCTATCAATAAGGGATTGTTACCAGAATTGTTACCATTGCAGCAAATGTGATTGGCAAAGGAGATAGGAGGTTTTTAATATGAAAGTGTTGCGATTACTTGTCAGTCTTAAAAGAGTCTTTTGTAGGACTGACATACAGTAGATTGAATTAATATTCCTTCTGTTAATCTCTTGATCTTTTGTAACTTCAGATTGCCCCAAATTCACTGTTGCCTGTAAAACTGTAGGCATTACATCAGGAATTATCAGTGTGATGCTATTATTTCATTGAAAGTCTTGCAAACAGACGTTTGTTTTAAACTCTAGGATAAAATAATAATGATGATAATAATAATGATGATAGTAACTACGTGTGATTATGTACTGCTGTAAACGAAGGGGAAGTGAAAGCGTTTTGATCAGAGGTTCACAGTGCAATATGGGAACAATTATTTTTAGACTTTGCCTTTCTCTGTAGAGTACAAATTTAAAAATCTGAAGCCAGTGGCCTTAGAGAACCTTTGTGCACAGCTTGTGAACACTAAGCCCCTTTTACAACATGCTGCTGGCTAGGGCAGCATGGCTGGGTCCCACCCCATTCTCTTGGGAATTGACGACAGTTGTCTCCTAATGAGAAAGGCACTGAAAATCAGCACCGATGTCACAGTGGAGTCCCCACTGAGAATATGACACCAATGGAGAAAAAAGTTCCTCTTTTGGTAAGGTGCATGAATATAAAGAAACTTATAATTGGATTTCCTTAAAGACTTGTAGAACTAACACGCTTACAACTCTTCACACTGAAAGGTAGTTCTTTTAAATTCTGTTAGTTCTCCAGCCTACATTTTTTAGAAAAGTAAGATGTACAGCTTCTGAAGAAAGCCAGGAACAATGAGGTGAGCCGTATTTGCATTCACAAGTTATTCTGTGGTGGCACGTTGTCATCTTTTGTTGAAATATCACAACTTTCAAAAAGACTCCTTTGAAGCTAAAGAATTATATTTCATCTTGTTTTCTGAAAAGTTACACTGAATACACACTTTGAAATGACAATGTGAGATCTGACTGCCCTTTAGCATAGGTCTGTCACCCAAGGTGCCTGTGTGCAAATCAAGGTCATCGTGTTTTCTGTTACCTGTGGATGATAGTACACATCAGTCTGTATCCACACCACTGGCATCCTAATATTTGCTATGAAAGTCTACAAGATATTCCATTTGAAAGATGAACAAGAGTGAACTAATAAGAGCATTAGATTTAAATTCTAATCTCTGTTTGGAATGGTTTCTCAAGATCAAAGTTGAAACTGATGCAGAACTATGTGCCATACAGAATTAATGCTCTACAAGACTGAAAAGAAGGTGTTTTAAATGTCTGAGGTATGTAGTACTGCAAGACTTCTGGTCTCACTAATCAGTAGGACAGCACGGTCCCAAACTTCTAAGGCAAAGCAACTATGGCAGAATTATGTACCCAGAGACTCCTTGCACCCAGAAACAGTTTCTTTCTTTAGACAAATTGAGAAAAAACATCAACAGCTTACAACCAGTCTTAAAATGGGCATTGAATGTATATGCATTAGGAAAGCCACAAATGGGCATTCAAAAACTTGCATGAGATTGACATCATATTCTCTGAACCACGTGTTCCTCTCTACCGTCTCTAGGTTTTCACCCTGGTCTCCATTGGTGACTAATGTAGGCACAACAAAAATGTATGTGAAACTTTCAGTGAAGAAGCCCAGCGAGCTGCTTTTCATATCCTAGATTTTAACATACTCATTGACTGTCTTGCTGCAGTCTTATCTTATTAACACTGTGCTTTGATTCAGGTAGTTACCATTCTGCAGAGGTCTGGAGTCCAGCCCAAAGCCTGCTGCTGACTTCTCCTTCATGACCTGGGCAGAAAGCTCAACTTGTGTGCTGCCAATTTCCCATTAGCTAAAAGGAGAACATGAAATTTTTGGTAAATCGTGAGGCTTGTTTTAATAATCTGGGGGAAAAAAATGCTTTTTAGCATTTGAAAGTGAGGTATATAGGGAACTGTGTTTTCTTCTTTATTATTTTTGGGCCAAATCCTCAGCCTCTTACACAGGCGAAACCCCAGTCTGGAGTACTTCTGAGAAGAAATAGTGACTAAACCAGCATGTGTTGTAATGACTTTGACAGCTCTCTGGTTACGATGCCCAGTGAGTGCATGACTTTCCAAGAACATGACCGAGATCTGGTAGAAACGTGTTGCTTTAGGACTGACTTGCTCTTAAAGAGGCATCAATTTTGCTCTAAGTGCTATTCCATTAAGAAGAGCTGCAACTGATGCTATGGCTTTATGTTAATATGGAGTCTGGAAGCTTGAAAACATAGACTGCTCAGCAATTAGGAAACTGCACATCGATTAGGAGATCTGAATTTGGTGCCTTGCCAGCCTCACAGATTTCATACACGACCCTGAATAATCACAGGACCAAATCTGTAAATGGGTACATTAACCCCAGTTGAAGTGGGTCTCACTTTGCCATGGCTCATCTAAGTAACAGCTTCTGGTCTATGCAAGACATCTCTGTCTCGCAGAAAGAAAGATCTATCCCACTTGGTTTTCTAGGCAAAGAAAAACAGCACATTTTTTGTAATTGCTGATTATTTTTGTTATGTACTGAAAGCCTGGCCCATTGGGCCAAGGATACCTTTCTCAGCCCCCAGGTACCTTGAGATAGGTCCCTACTTTTCTGTTACTAGATTTTTCTAGTCTTCCTTTGCACATGGGCAGAGCATCCACATTGCAGAATTTTGTGTTTGGAGGGACCACTGGGGTACCAAGCCTTTCATTGCACTAATCCCAAGGGAATCTGGCCCTTCTCTCCCAGCTGGGAACCCTTCATCTCTTTGTGTGCCTGTTTCTTATTTGTACAGTGGAGATAACGGTGCTATCCCATCCCATAGGGATTTTGCAAAAGAAATCTATGAATGTAGTCCTTGGGATTAGCAGAAAGACTGTGATGACTGGGATCATATAAATACCCAGATAGATCTCTTAGGGAAACAGCTGGTAAAGGTATTGGGAGGGATTTAATTGCCCTCTGAGCAATTAAAATAAGAAAAGTCCATAGTTCTAACTTTCTAAGTAAAACTGAACTGTATTGGATTTTATTCTGCTTGAATGAGAAAATCTTCAGATTTTGTAATTAGGTAATAGAATTCTTTGATACATTCTGTTACTTTTACTACCCAATGGTTTACAAAATAGGAGTAATCTATGAGACCTCCCACAGTGGGTTTAAATAAACCCAATGCCAATTTATGTGAATGGAAAAGGTTGCACCCAAACAGTCACAAGCCTGGAACAGTGAGACCATTAGCACTATCATTTATGGAGAAATCATTGCTGACCTATGTGTAGCAGACTTTGTTCAAGATTTAAGGAGGAATTACATAGCCCACTAGTGTTCCTCTCTCTAAAGGTCAGCTGTGGAAACAGATGGTCAGGACAAACTGGCTAGAAATCTTATTGCAGTGAATATTAGAAATTAATATGATTTTTAAATCAACAGAATAGAAGGTACAAATATTATGACTTGTGATCACAGCCTGCATTGCTCCCTTTCTACTCTCCTAAGCTCTTCTATATGCTATCACTAGCTCTTCTATATGCTATCACTGAGTCACTGAGTCAAGTGACCAGATGTGCTTGCTGTGCTGAGACATTCTGAAATCTTGTGGCATCTCTTTTCTCCCTGTGGGACCAGGACCGGGGCAGCTCGAGCCCCTGGGACCTCAGCTCAGTCACTGCACACACTTTCTCTTGGTAGCAATGTCTCAGGTGAGCAGAGCAGCCCTGGTGAACACCGTGTGTGATTTGTGCCAGGTCCCAGCACATGCTGCCTCTGTGGCAGCCAATGCTGTGGAGCACAGACTGCACCAGCTGCTGGGACTCTCTGTGTGTAGTGTTTATTTGGGCTTCAAAAAGTGAATTTATAAATGCACCCCAGTTCTTTTGGTTTTTTTCTTATGCTTCCATACACTTTCATTCTATTAGCTTGCATTTATCAGAATTGAATTTTTGTTTTGCATAATCAGTCTTTGCTATAATACTGACATTATGCTGGTATTGAACGAATCTTGATTTCATCATTGCTTATTTTCTTGACCTATGGAGAACTACAGTGTGTGGATAGTGCTCATTAAACTCTGTCTGCAAGCAATTTACCTTGCTACTTGTGTCACTCCTAAGCTTAGCAAGAGTGTAGGACAGTAGAGTCCAGAGAGCACAAAGGAGTAGAGAGGGACACTTTCAGGCACTGTGAAAAACAAGAGACTTGCATATCCCATTTTGAGGACTGAATCCAGACAGTACATATAGTTGATTAATTGCATATCTTCATGATGCCAGACACTGTACAGATGTACTGTATCTTTCTATAAGCCCTCACAGTCAATGGTCCTTATACCATCCATTCAAATGGTGTAATCCACTGCACAAGCTGGCACATATAGTTACATAAATATCAGCTGACTTTTCACATAAATAGGGCGATCAAAGGCAGTACAGGGTTTTTTTGACTACAAAATTAGGAAAGTCATGTTTCCAGAAGACATCCTCTTCTGCCAGCAACTGGTCCCTGAAAGATTTTGCCATGTATGAAGTGTGAATATGATGTGGAATCAGAAGTCTCAAAAGAAGGCTGTGCAATTAAGATCAACCCATTTACCCCAGACTTTGACGCCCTGTTATGTCTGTGTTTGTGATGACTATTTCTGCGGGACAAGGTGTTCAAGAAGATCACTTCTTGAGGGACAGTGGGGGCCAGGAGTTCGACTTGGTCAGGAATGTATCCAGGCTCATATTTTGTAAGGAAGAGCTTTAACATGGGCTGGGGAGGCTGAGAAACCTGTGTCTGGAGAAGCACTGGATGCAGCTCTGATGAGGGGAGAACAGACACTCCGGACAGTCAGCAATCCTTCTGTTTGAAACTGGGCTGGTTCCTTAACAGGCGACTGCTCTGGCAGGATCTGCTGTGCCCATCCCATCTCTGCGCAGCTCTGTAAGGCTGAGCGTGTCTCATGCCTCAGTGACTAGCAGAAAAGAGTCGCAGCATGTCCCTCTCTTCAAAGCCTTCTGGGGAACCTTTCACATGCGTCCTATTTCCTCCAGCCGCCTGACAAAGTGGCAGAAACTGAAATCTGATTTACAGCTTCCATTCGCTTGCCTTAATAGACCAGGGTGTGATACGAGCTCGCACGCCATGCTGCTCATCGCATCTGACAGTCCAGACTTGCACCTCCAGGACTAGAAGAGCCACATCCTGCAGCCACTCTCATTATTTCACTCCAGTTAATAATGTCTGTCTCTGTATGGGAGGTGTTTTTTTTCATGGAGAAGTTAGGAAACACCTCAAGCCATGTGATTTTCTCAGATATTATATTCATTATTTTCTCATCAATGTAATAGATTCTCCCATGATACTACAGGAGCATGAACAGAGATTACATCTGAAAAATCCCCTTTTACAAGAACAAGCCCTATTATCACTGTGTCCTACTCCCTTCTGTGATATTCTGTGGTTTTGACAGAAACTTGGTTTTTGAAATCTTAAAGAACGGTATTAAATACCACTATTGTGCATTTTCACTGTGCATTTGACTTCCTCTTTCTTATTCTGAAAAGAGAACCCTTGGTTCTGATATAGGATCTGCATAACATGAACAGTAATAGGAGCAGCAAAGCATCTGGGAGAGCCTTTCACAGGTTTTTCGTTGTATTCTTCCATCCTCCTCTTCCCCTGCTTTAGATTCTCAAAGTGTTCTTCTACTTGCCACTGAATAAACAATCCTTGTGAAACTCTGGGCTAAATTAAAGTGTTAAATATGCTACTACAACCCTTCTTAACTTTGCTCAAATTTGATCGTATAGATCTAAAGGTAAAATTTCTTTTTCAACATGTATACATTCAATATGTATATGCACCAAAATGCATTCTAAAACTGGGAAGAAAAAAGACTGAGGTTTTCACATTACAGGTAAATTTTGGGAGCATTAGCTGAGAAATTGGTCATCTTACTTTACATATTTTTATATTTATATTAAAATTTGTATTTAAATTTATATATATATTTATACTTAGCTATTGTGCTAAAAAAGGTAATACCACACATGTAGCATGACTGGAAGCATGATACAAAAGAATAGTCAGGCAGGTGCTGTCTATAATTATTTCAGTAATTTTAAATCTTTGAAAATACTCAGGTATTTATATTTGTTACCTCTTCTAATTTCTCTTGCAAGTAGATCTGTTTACAACACAGAACTGAAAGCATCTGAAAGAAGGAAAAAATTCATATTCAACTTCCCTCACTTCCATTTCTCCCAGTTTCCACTTCCATCTCAAAATCTACACATTCCTCTACTTCAGATCCCAAAGTTGGAGGCACTAAATTTCCCTTCCAACACAACACTTTGATTCATTATTCTTCTGTTTTAAGAAGTAGAAGAGGAGAAAAAAATGCTCCATGTTCTTGGTGGAGAGGTACAGAGTGGATATTATCTAAACTTCCAGTGAATCACAGCTGACAGTGTTGCTATTTCTAGGCCAGAGAATCACTCTTTGAACAAAATGCAATTGCTGTGTCTTTTCAACCTGCGCTTCAGCAGAGTGAAACAGCAGGATTCCCGTACTGTATAATAACTGTCAGAAACAATTTCTGCTCTGTAAGTGAGGTGAAGCAAAATGTCAAAATATTTGAATACATTTCATTGAGGATATCTTCTTTTAAATTAGTGAAGGCTAGAGGAAGAGAATCCTATTCAGTCGCATAATAAATATGCATGGAACAGTGGGGCCAAGTGAATTCTAATAAAGCTGGGTCCTTGCTCGTTAATGTGTTAGAGAACAACAACAATAAAATACAATAATTATTAGTTAAAGAAATGCCAGCATTGGCCTTTTATCAACACTCCTGAACATATAAATTGCAATAAATTTAGACTGTCTGAAGGTGCTGCGTTAATTACCATATTTTATAAAATGTCTTGGGTAGAGGGGAGCAATCACAGGAACCAAGAAGGATCCCAGCCCAAGTGTATATATCTTGTTATTAGTACAGCTGCATTCCTTGGATATCAATAGCCAACTCACATTATCTATGCTTCTACACAGAGAAGAATGGCAAGGAAAGTTTACTAACAGGACCTCGTACTTCTATAGGGTTTTCTGTCCCAAAGCATCTTATGAAGAAAATGCTTGAGTTTGCAAATGCCTAGATTTGAGATACTTTCAGTATAATCATCTTGAATTTACAAACAAGTCTCACACCCAGTGTTAAGCAGCCAGGTGACAGATTTGTGTCCAGGAGGATGGGTGAACAGAGCACCTAACTCCTGTGCTCCAAGAGCTGCTAGTCACAAAACCCTTTCAGACAATTTAATACCATATTCAAGAAAGCTGCAAAGTACCATAAGAGAGCTGTGACATTGAAAGGCACAGTCTGCATCTGAAGTCCTGCAACAGTGAGGGAATTAAATGGAAGCTTCTCAGCAACTTTAACATGTGGATCACTCCTACATGCCATAGACAAGTTGGCCCCCTGATTGTCTCTAGTCCCTGCCAGTCTGATGTGGAGCACCAAAGCGCTACAGTAATGGATGCATCCAGCACAGTGTTTCATCCAGCTATAGCCAGTCTAAGGCCATTCAGAGTAAAGTGGAAAAAGCCTATCAGAAGCCAAACTGTATGTTGAGGAAAGGAAAAATTATCCCCAGTCCCTTCAGGTCATCTGTGGAAACTGAAACACCACACTAATGTTAAGTAATGGAAAGGTCAGTGAAATATGTATTTGTACAGGTATAATTCTGACAAGAGAAATATGAATGCCCATAAAAAAACTCCCTCCAGTTTCCTGAGGGAGTGTTCTTGCTGACTGTATTGAAGTGCTGAAACGGCCCCATCATTAAGGTGGTGAGCAGAAATAATAAGCACAATTTATAATGACATGGGGACATGTACACACATACACACACACAAAGGCAGGAATTCTCTGTGTCAGTGAAAATAAGACTGGCCCTGAACTGATCTAGGATTCATTAGTTCACAGAGCTCATGATGTCATATCATGAGAGAACAGTTCAGTCCTATTTTCAGTTTATTATTGCAACCCACTAAAGTGTTTTTTCCTGTTGATGTTTAAATGTTCACATCTGATAAAGCCTTCTTCTAATTTTTTTTAACTTATTGTTTTTTAAGAAGTATTGATTTGAGTATCTAATACTGATGGACTGCTATCTAATACACTGATTTTCCCATAAATTCCTACCCTTTTTGGCATTTTGATCCTTTTCCTATCTAGGATCCTGGAAAAATCTCTCAGGAGGTGATTAGAATAGGTTAATTCAAATTACAATACTGTTTTGCAATGGAAACCAGAAGTCTTTTTTGGTAAAAGTATACCTTCACAGAAAAAAAAGAAAAATATCTAGGTTGCAGGGGTTTCTGCTGAAACTAATATCAGTCAATAGTCTTGTTTAGAAATGTCAACCAAATTTGTTGCACTCCTAACCTCTACTAGTGAAGGAGATTAAATCTAGTAAATATCTATCTAGATGTCCAGTTATCAGAAAGCATTTTGACGGCAGTCTGGTGCGTAATGACAGATTACAGTATATTGCTTGCACTGAACACAGACCCGGTTACACCAATTCTATCAAAATGCATTACTTTTAATACAGAGCTTTTTGTATCTGTCCAATGCATTCCCTCTGTAGAAAAAAGGAGAAAAGAATAAAGTTTGTACTTATTGTTTACACTCTTAAGTTGCCCATGTGATTTTATTTTGAAGGCAAGTGATAGCAAATAAATATTGTTGTTTTCTTTCAGATAAAAACTTCCTAATTTGTGAGGATTCTACTTGTTGATATGAATGCCGGGCTGCATTATTTAACATAATGTAGCTAGAGATTACGGATTTCTTTGGTAATACAGAGATAAAATTACAAACCATTTTGCTGGTGATCAGAGGAAGATAATGGCAGCCCTTGGTAATGTACAGTGGTCTGCCAAAATTGCTGAAAAGAAAGAGGAAATTTCATCTAATCCACATAAATTGAGTGTGGAGAATATCAGGCTCTCTGAAAAATGCTTGTTTTAGTTCTGGTGTGTGGCAGGTAGCTATCCAAGATGAAATATGTATCTCTGCTCATATAACCATAGAAAATGCAGAATTGGTCTCAATTGCATGTTAGCAAGTATTTTGAGTAAATTCAATAATCGTAATTGCCTCGTTTTCCTCATCGTTTCTTTCTGTTCACCGCTCAGCCTAATCTCTCTCTTCTTCTTGTGTTTTCTCACCTTGGGGATCAAGGGTTTGTCACTAATATAGTTTAATACCTCCCTCATTATGAAGTTTTGATTCTCTTCTCTATCTCATTAAAACACTGGCTAATTAAAACCTCTTCTGTATATAATATTTCTTGCTATAGACTCAGTGATTTTTCTTTTACCTGTCTACACTGTACACATCCTGTAGCTGAGCATGCACTCCACTCATATGCTGGATGAAAAAAATTGTAAAAATTTTAATATGTAAAAATTTTAAATTGAAAAGTATATTTTTTTATTTGAAGATTACACAGGTGTTAATGGTTCCCCTCTTATTTCTTACTTTCCTCTCTGGTCTTTAGCAATGAGAAAATTTAAATAAAAAGTTTGTCTTTCAGTTAACTTTTTTACTCATTTCAGACATATATACACTTTGCTTTTGGAAGAATCAATATGGCATGTATTCAAAAGGCTTAAATTCATTGAATAGTCTATTTTTAAGCGTATGAAAGAACACGCTCCTTGGTAAGCATTAGGAAGCATATCATTTGCAGTTCAGATGTCAGTATTTTTTGCTGTTACTGAGTCACCAAAGATCAGGCAGAGTTACCATAAGCCTTCTAAAAGCTTAAAGTGTTTTCACTTTTACCTATCTAAAAATGTTGATGGGATTCTGTTTGTCTTTTCCAGATAATGCTCTACCAAGGAGGAAATCTACCATATAAATTTTTGAAAAGGTAAATGTTTTGATGAAGTCATAATTCTTCCTTATGCTTTACAGGGAAAAAAGTAATATAGACTTGAATGCGGCAGTACAAAACACAGCGGAATAAAGATGACTTTGAACAAACATACAAAGAAGGTACCATAGGACTGCTGTTGCCTTTCATGTAGGTTCATAAACCCCAAGTCCACCTCAGAAGCCAAAGCAAGAGTTGATGAATATAATTGACTCTATCACAATTTAAATTTCCTGGCTGATGTGATGTAGAAGGTTTGGATCTAATCTATTGAAACAAGATAGCAGGTTTGGATCAATGTTCTTTCATATTACTGTAACAGTTGAGCATCAAAATTCCTGTAAATATTTGTCATAAATATTTCTCGTATAGTTGCCAGTAATTATCCACGTAAACCACAGCTGAATAGCTTTAAAATAAATTTAAATCATGAAATTAGGTGCCATATCTATGCTTCTCACTCATCCTAATCTTTTATTCTTGCCTTCAACTCTCTGTGTTTCCTTCATCACTTTTCCTTCAGTCTTTATCTAAACATGCTTTGTTTTGAATGCCAGTTGTTCCTCAGGCCTGTGGTCCCCGTAGGGTCTTTCATTAAAGCAACAAATGGAGTGCAACTCATGGAAAGGGGACTAGCTACTGGATCTATAAACTAATTGGAAAACATGTCATGTTGCTTCATGGAAGAAGACTGGGACGAATAGCAATGAGTGGCAAAGTCACACCTGTGTTTCGAGGAAGATAGTATTTTGTGATTTGTGTAAGTTTTAACTCATCTAGATGCAAAAGACAAAAGAGAAGGCAAACAAACTCCTCCTTCTAGACAGAGGGTTTTCTCTGTCTGACACAGATATACAAAGAATCAAACAATCCTAGAATAGTTTGGGTTGGAAGGGACTTTAAAGATCATTTGGTTCCAACCCCCCTGCCATGGGCAGGGACACCTTTTACTAGACCAGGTTGCTCAAAGCCCTTCCATTACAAAAATTTTTAAGCTGCACAAAAACATACTTCCCTAATTGTGACATATTTTTAACTTGGAAAAAAAAATCACTAATTAAAAGCAATCCATAATACAGATATTCTGAAAAGCAGAAAAAAATAGGAAGAAATGGCAATGAAACAGAACTATCAGGAATGGCAAAAGGGAACTTAGCTATGAAACAGAATAAAAATGTCTCTAGAATCTGAAACTGAATATACAGTAGAGCAGCACTTGAAGTAAAAAGAAAGTCTCAGACCCTTTCTGAAGGATTTTGTTGCACACATATTTCAGGAAAAATGAATTCATCTGAGGCACTTCCTTAATCATAAGATTCTGTCTTACAGGAGAAACGAGACCTACAAAAATAATTAGGGGCATGGAGTGAATTCATTTACAAGGGGAGAGATAACTAGTTATCTTTGGTAGGTGATGATTAAGAGTGGGAGAGGGATGCATAATAAGAATTTACAAATATTAGAGGCATAAATATACAAAAAGCAGATTATGAATATGCAGTGAAGTATTTTTAAATCTACGGACCAATGTTTGGGCTATAGGTGACTTATTTGCTAAGGGAAAAAACACATGATATAAAACCTTTTTCTAGGTAGGTTACCGGTTCATGTCTGTCCTGGCATGACATGACTTTATAAGCTAATGACTATTTAGAATTCTGCTTGAAATAAATATACTCTTATTTCAGGAGAAAGTGTCTTCATTACAGAGGCGGAAGTCTGGACCAGCCCTGCTGCTTTTTTACTCAACAGAGCAGCAAATGGTGCACACAGCCCCTTCCCAGGGCTGTGAAGGTGAGGTTTATTGGTGTGGGAAGTGGAGGGAGACTTACACCATCATTGTGCGCTTGCACATTTACTTTGTCCTATGGGAATATCAGGAACTTATTTGTGATACAATGGGCAGGTATTAAGCGAAACAGAACATGATTTTATGGACCTAGGTTTCTGAAAAAATTGCACATATATTAAAGCCAATGGGAAGGGTTTTGCAGGAACAGATTTTAATTTTTTGCACCCACATATTGAGTTATGGATATGAAATTTCAGACAGATGAAAAAATTACTATGTTTCTCTCTAATATAATCCTAAAGTCTAAGCAGAACAGGAGCTCTGTGTTCCCTACTGGCACCCATATCAGCACTAGGATTTATCAAAAGTGTCTCTGCTTAAGGACTGATCCATCTGCTGCACTGGCCAATGCCTGCAGGACAAAGAAGCATTGCAAAGCCAGTACCCTCCTCACTTGCCTCACTAGCCACCAAACAAACATCTCCAAATCTGCAAAGTTTTAGCCCATTATGTTGTGTAATCACAACTGAATAGCATGTATAGCCATGTAAGTACATACTGTATGACCTATATGGAGAGCCAGAAGAAAGGCTAAGAAAAAAGAAATCAGTAATATACAGCAGTAGCAGGTGATCTGGATGCTTCTAGCAACACGTGTAAGTGAATTAACATGTTTTATAAAGCAGACTGGTAAATACTTTCTATAGCAGAAGTAAAAGCTGCTTTTTCAGCTATCTCATATTTGACAAAGGCAATCTGCTGCGTACACCTATACTAATCCAGGTAAATGAAATGTCTTTCTCAGAAATGCTGCACATCAATTTGACTTAGAAGGGAGGGGAACAAATAAATCATTTGCTAAATCTGAGAGCACTTCCTTTGGCTGCACCAGAACACACATTGCATTAGGATTCTTTCAAGTAGGTGTTGTTTCACTGTGAAAGGTTCTTGAAACTTAGAATTTCAGAGAAAATGGATTTGGTAATAATTAAATACATTCTGAGTACGAATAAGCTTATCTCCTCCAAGAAATATAGTAGTGTATTTAATTTTCCACTTCTCAGGTTCCTTTACAGACCATAACATGCATACTCCTTTTAAGCAGAAATCTCTGCTGGTTTGGTTTTTACTGTCTTTAATCAAGTAAATCTCCCCCCCCCCACACATCAATTAAGATGTGAAGAATTACCACTTAGTGTCATAAAAGTATGTATTCTAATTTCATCTACAATGCACAAATTGACGACAGAAGGCAATCTGCTCCTCTCATCTTCTGCCCCTCTCTCGCTCCCTCCGTCCTCCCATCTGAGTAATATGGTTCAGAGCAGGAAAGGTTAGGATTGCAATACCTATGCGAATGAAGGGTTCTTTAGTGTGATAAAAGGTCTCCTTTTCTCACAATTTTAAAATTCAGAATAGATTTTTTCATGTCTTGCCCTTGACCATAGTTAGCTCTTCTCAGTGTAAAATAGAATCTATCCATATTTGAATTATCTTTATTATTGATAACAAAAGGTTTTTAAAGGGAAGATGGATGAATACTGGAATCTTTGACGGCAACTAGTGCTCTAAGCACAGATTTTTCTGGAATTTCCCCTAACATGTCAGACACTTTTTTTGGGGGAGGGTGGGGGTGCGGTTTTTCTTAACCATTTTTTATCTTTCCACAGAGTTCAGAGAATGGGGAGACATTATCCTCTGTCCTACCTGTAAGTGAATGACTGTATCAGCTGTCCATGTGGGTTGAAATGAAGCTGCTTTATACTTCTTTTTCAGATCAGTCATTAGCATTTGGAGACTCACTTTCATTGCCAGATGCAACAAATTATCTATCTTACTATTGCTTTTCCTCCGCAAAGGTGGCAGCAAACATGCATAGGTGGTATAAAATGGCATACCTGCCCTGACTTGAGAAGGAAGGTGCTTTACGCAAGTTGAAGATTTAGAGAAGAACACCTTCTCTGCTGGTTTGGGGGAGGCTGGATGGCTGCTAACAACCAGAAAAAGGAATGTCGCTACTCATTTTGCTCTCCATTTTATCAGCATAATAATGCTTGTACTGTTCAAGGCTTCTCTTTCAGTTCTTTTCTGTCAATATATTTCAAACCCAGCACCTAGTGGTACAAGCCAATTAAATCCCAAATTCACTTGTCAGAGCATTCCCTCTCTGTGCCTGCCATGTTCTGAAGCCAAGTTCTTCAGTTTCTTGGGTTTAGTCCAAGACAAAGCATTAACAATAAATAACGATGAAGATCTGTATGCTGGGAATTAAAACAATATCTGTTAAAAGCACTCCACAAAAATGAACTTGAAATACATGATGTGAAAATTAAATAAAATCTGTAATAATACTAGAGCTCCAAAGAAATAAATGGGATGACTGCTGAGAAAAACTGAAAATGAGGTGCTCAGTGTTTTTAAACTTTTTGGATTTTTGGCAGCTTGCACAGTAAGTAAATGCTTTGAATAAAAAAAAAAATCCAAACAACTTTCAATTGCCTTTAAGCATATTTTGGACTCAGTTCTCGGTGTGGACAAATGTCAGTGAGGAGAAGAAATCTGGCTCAAAACTATAAAGTATGAGTATTGAAAAAAACCCTCAAATATGCACAATGTGTGACTTTATTATATTTTTAACAACATTTCAAGGTTGGATACATAATTCATGGCGTTTTGGATATCTTGAGAGAAAGTACAGTGTTGTAAAATTTCTGGATCAGCATGTCTTGGCTTGGGAATGGACCCATACCTCTGAAACTTTTTTCAGTTCCCTTAAAACTGTTCTGAATGTAAAAATGCCAATGCTACGATCCAAAGACCACTGAAAAAAGATTTCTCCTTATTCCAAAATGTGCTTTGAATCTGCCTGCATTGTGCAAGGGAAGGGATTAATCCCTAACGTGGAATGGGCTATTTAGAAATACAAGGCAACAAAGCAGCATGCATTTCAGTAATTTCCTCCTTAGGAAAGAGGCAATCATCTCTTTGTAGAAGAGACCACATTCTTTCAGAGAGTTTATCTGTTCTTGTTGGCTGTTTCATCACAGCAGCAGTCACAGAAAAACATGGGGTGGCAGGTATCACAACTGGTGGGCACCTTGGCTAGGCATTGCACCAAGCCCTGCTTTTAAAGTGAGGTTTGGACAACTCTGTCCCAAAGCCACAGGCATCTCCCATGCTGCCCTCACATTTAGTTGGTGTGGCATTCATCCCTTTGTCTGAGAATACTTCTTGAAGCATCTAGAAGGAAATAAACCTTAGGGCTCACAAACTTCTGTGGTTTGTTTTTTTTTTGCGCTTTGGGTGTTTTGAATCCATTCAATTTTTTGCTGTTGAAAATGAAAACTGAGTTGTATAATTGTACACAGCTTCCAGTGCCCGCAGTGCTGAGGTCAACCCAAGCTAAAACACAAGTTGCCTCTCCAGGCTTACCCTGGGGACAATCATCCTAAAGCCGACTGAAAACAGAGCCCAGTGCAAACACTTGTGTTGCAATCCCTTTCATCCACACTGAAAGGCTTTTGGCGCAATGTCAGACGGCATCTCCTGGTCCCGCCAGTGCCTGGCAGGTCTGTCGTCATGCAGGGGCCGGCTGGCTCACCAGGGCACTTCACCCCTCTCCCCCTCAGCCTCTGAAAGCGTAGTGTCCCCGCGGCTGGGGCACCTACCGCCCTCCTCCCCACAGGGGTCGTGGGGGTTGCTCTCCATCACGGTCTGCTCGACAGTTGTCTCTAGACTGGGAGGCCCTTCAGCGCAGGACCCAGCCATAGGATAAAAGCCACATGTTAAATAATAGCTATTCTACTCAGTCCTCTACACACAGAGTTTAAGGCAGAAAAGGAAAGAAGAAAGGGAGAGTGAGTGCTGTGAAAATAAGTAGTGCTCTGTGTGCTTAAGACTTTACCAAAAAAATGCTGTTAGAAATGAAAATAAAAGAGTAGTTAATGTCCTTACCCTCAGGAATGAAATAGTTGTTTAATAACTGGTTTCCTCAGCTACTCTTACAGGAATTTCAGAGCCCTGTGGTCTTGATGTTTTGTATATACTGCTGTTGGACCAAAACGGAAAGGGTCAGTCAAGTCTACCCAAAGACTGTTCCTTCCTTCACGTAATCCCAGCAATAAGTCAGGATCTTGGGAGACTTCAGTCCAACCATGTTCCTCCCCTGGTGGTCCCCATTCTCCCCAACAGGCCAATTTACAGCTGGATGATGTTCTAAACAGCTGGCCAGAGGTTCTTTAATCCAGATCTTGAGGGCAACTGAACCTCCTGGATCTATATTTCCTCACAATGTGCCCTACTTTCTTCTGGTACCGTGATGATAAGCAGGTGCAACATTCTCCAGGGTTCAGTTCTGCATGTTGTCCCCTTTCAAAGGAGGTCACCATGACAACAAGTCTGTCTGGGGCAAGAAGGAGATCACCTGTACCAAGATGGCTTGCTTGACTACCTTCTAAATAACCTTCTCCCATAAGTACTATTAGCACTAGGGAATGCCAAATTAAGAGCAATGTGAAATCTTTGCAAATGGTGACTAAATGATGGAGACAATAACAATGTAAATAACTTGGTAATTTAAATAGCTGGTTTATAAATAAACCAGAGTCAATATATATTCCTGCTGGTCTCTAAAGAAATTAGACCAGTAAATTCCTGTGAATCACAATAAGGAACATATTTTGTGCATTTAAAATAAATCTCCAAGCTGCATGATTAAGTACTTTTAATTATTGTAGAGTGGTACAGGCAGCAGCTTTATATATTATATCTCTCCAATCAATAACAAAAGAAGTGCTTTGCAGGAACTGATGCTGTACTTCTGCAAGAGAATTAGTTGTACTTCAAAAGAAAAAGTCAAATGCTAACTTTAGTTTGTCCTTGCTAGTCATTTTATTTGACGTGTATTTTAAAATTCAGTTGGTTACTTTATGAAGGATAAGAGTGCTTAAAAGAATGTAGTGTACCTTAACCTGAGTAAAAGTTTGGTGGGTTTTGCATTTTAGTTGTAGCTGATAAGGAAAAAAACCAATGCAAAAATACTTTCCTTTGACTTTATAAGCAACATGTATGAAAGCAGTGATAATTTCTCTAAACATTCTTTTATTTAAAAAAATATGAAAGGAACTCTGAAAGGTGGGCATTTGAGGATGGCATTTTATTTTAAAAGAAATGAAAAAATGCTCAGAGTAGGCAAAATCCCCAAATGAAGCCTGTAGCCCATTGCATTCAGCAGGTAGCCTGGATTGTTAGCATAATAGTAAAACTCCAACAGTGACACTTGAAGCAAAACTTTATGCATTTTTAAAGACAGTGAAAAAAACCCCACCCTGAATTTGATTCTTGAATTCTTGTTTTCAAACATGCCACTGGAAAAATGAGCCAATGTACAGCCTTAGTATCTAACATTAGCAGCCAGGACTTGTCTCTGAACAGTTCTGTGCAGCAGGAACACTTGAGAGATATTGGTCCCATTCAAGGTCACTGTAGACCTGTTTTTCAGGAAACCCACCTTGTTTATAGGTAGTTTTCTGAGCCCCTTTGGGTTCATTCTTTCTCTTCCCTGTCATTCCTAAAACAAGTCTCTTACTCGTCCTTATCTGAGCCAGTAGTGATCATGCTATCAGTAAGGAAGAGCATCCTCTAAAAATGCTTCAGTGGCTGAGATACTCACAGGAGCACTGAGCTAATGTTGCTGCTGACCATGCTCAGGGGAACTGGATGTATGCTTGGGGCTGCTAGCAAGGCTTGACCCAGACATGTGAGAGGAAGGCTCATCTCCGGACGTGGAGCTATAGTGCTAAACTTCTCTTAGTGATACAGGTTTTTTTTTCTCAGAAGAGTGTCCTGCTTACAGCCAGTAGCAGAGCCCACAGTCAGGAGTGCTTGCTTTGCTCCTGATATCGGCATGTATTTTGTCTAGGAAACAGCCACTATTAGCTATTCATTGTGTTGTTTCACACTTCAGGTCTCTCTCAAGCTCCAGCTGTTTTGTGGATTACTCCAAACCTATTGGAAATAAGCATCAGCTCAAAATGGCTTCACAGACATTTTCTCCATTTAACGATCACAGAATATTTCAGCACCTACTTTCTCATCTTTGTCATGTTTAGCACACTGGCAAAATTGTTGCCCTTGTAACAGTTGACATTTCAGTGGCACCCCTGCACCAAGCCATCCAGCAAACCTTGTGGAAAGTGTCCACCTGCCCTCAGGGCAGCAGTTATCAGTGGTTCCTCAACTGCACCAGGCAGCATCCAGCCTGTGCTGGGGATGGGCAGAATAGAATATACAATTTTATATTGACCCCAGGGCTAACATTATCCTGGGAAGAAGTTTTTGATAATTTTAATTACTGTAACAATTCAGGAAAAAGTCTCTCTATTAGACCTCATTTTAGTGTAGCATCTTCTCAATGCTGCCCTGAATAGCAAACAGCTGTGAGGTGGTGTCCTCTGCCCAGCCTCTCCTACCAGCTCTACCTCTGCTGTCCCTCTCCTCCCACAGGGCTCTGCTTGTAATTACACAGTCCTCCCAGGGATGGGAAAGGAGTATCCCATGGAAAAAGGGCAATAGGTGTTCAAAATATTCAGATACTTGCTCTGAATTTCTCTGTTACCTGTGCCTATATTAAAATGTCTTGCCCATGTACTTTGCCAGTCAGAGGGGTATGATTTCTCATCAGAGGGACAGCAGTAAAGCAGCACTTTCCCCAAGAACAGCTTGGGTTTTGGCTGGAGGAGTGAAGGGCATTGATTTCAGAAGATGTATCAGGATGTCCACGGGAGTGCTTTCCCAGCCCAGTACATCAATCCTCACTATCTGATAGATAGGGATGCACTGCTTCCAAGTGAAAGAGAATTATCTCCTGAACAGCGGTGCTTGCTGCAGCTCTCTGTCTTTGGCTCCACACCCTGCCAGCCAAACTGCTCACGGAATGACTCTGTTTGGTTGACAAGAGTCACTGTGATCACAGTCCAAGGCAACATGTTCCCCCTTTGCAGGAAGTCATGGGTTAAAGTACAATTGACCTTCAAAATCCACCAGCACAGGCAGTGCTTTGCTGAAGGGAAATGCAAGCCTAATTTATGAATGGGGCAACTCATCATCAGCATTTTAATGAATAAACGATGTGCCCATTCATTATTTTTCCATTTCCAAGTGTTAATAAACAGCCTGGTGATAATTAACTGAAATTCTGCTTTTATAGAAAAGTGGCACTTCATAAATATCAAATTGTGCTATTATCGTACATATCTACTGGGTTTCCATGAATATATGAATTCGGCAATTATCTTTGGAATGTTTGCTAAAACGTAAAAGCAGGTTAGCGAAGAAGAGAAAAGTCATACAGCAATTAAAATTTGAGAAACAAATAACACGTCCTCCTGATTCAAGAATTCAATGACAGTAAACAGGGCAATGCAATCAGGAAGGAAAGCCCTGTCCTAATCAGCAGAGGTGATTTTTCACATAACTTGAGATGTGGCTGAATGAGCAGTGGTGAAAACTGCCTGCAATCAGTGGAGTGAGGCTTTAAGGCATCTGAAATTCCTGCTCAAGGAAGCGGAGCCTGGAGCTGCATGATTATATCAGAAGGGCAGCTCTCTATTTTAAACAAAAACTCCCAAATTTTTGAGCCTTCCTAAAAATTAGTCTGAAAAAAAAAAAAAAAGAACTGACCTTTACCAGTGCTGGGCTCTGTACATCACTGGCAGAGGTGTGAGCTGCATCTCTCATCTCAATGAGATGCTAATTCCCATACTCTCTTTCTTCAGAGAGACACCAGGTCCTACTGGAGCAGGAGGCTGCGGGAGCGAGGTGTAAGTGGGGAATGGGACACCCAGGCTGCAGCAGGACCAGCTTCGTTCGGCTGAGCCCGGTGCAGCATGGTGCCTGGCTGACCAGTTGGGTGAGACACTGAGCTCCTCATTCCTCAGTTTCATTAGCTCAGCATCTCCATCATCAAGTGGGGCAGTGGGGCACACTTACAAAATTAGTGACCAGTGGCTAGTGACATCAGGACGGAGACATGTTGGACTAGAGGAGTAGGGCTAGAATTTAACATTTGTTGCTCCTTCACATTGCAAAGAGGGGTCATGACCTCCCTGGAGACAGTGTTCCTTCAGTGAGAGGGAAAAAACTGGACTCTCCCACTCCCAGATAAGTGAGGGATTCCTCATCCAAGGGATAAGGAATAGCACTGAGACAGGAAAGATGGGAGCAGGGAATTCTGTTTTTTCAGACATACTGCATGGCTTACATTGCTATTTGAGCTGCAAACCCGAATTCTGGCTCTGGGGCGCAGGGCAAGGAGTGCAGGGACTCCCTCCTGCTCTGTACTTACATGCACAAACCAAGCAGGACCGTGCTATGGACAAACAGCGACTGTGGAACACTGGCCTGTGTGCAGCAGTTATCCACCACTGTGGAACACTGGCCCGTGTGCAGCAGTTATCCACCAGCCTGGGCGAGGAGATTATCTTGCCCACAGCAGGTGACACTGTTGATTCATGGCTCAGCCAGCCCTGGTTGCTTAGCTATGCAGCTGCCATCCCCTGGCTTCCCACATCTCCATACAGTTCCTGAAGCCAAGACTACTCCAGCAAGGGAATGCACTGGGCCTAGAAGGGCAACTTCCTTTGATGAGGACCTTTCAAACCTCTTTGACCTGACCTCACTGACAAAAGAGCCCTTCAAAGAAGATGAACTGTTTCATGTGGCAGCAATTTCTCATGTCAATCAAAAAGATTTTTTTTCTTACAGCAACAACTCTCTATCCTTTCCCCACAAAATTATTCATTTTAATACAGCTATCCTCTTCTCTCCAGTGAACACCCTTGGGTAGCATCTTCCAGTGTCTTACAGACACACTCTTCAATTTGAATTTTCATATTTTATTTTCTTTCAAAGGGGGGGAAAGGGAATGAACTGAGCTTTCTTTGATTAAGATTCTTCTTTTGCATTTTTAAAACACACATCTTCTAAAGAGCAAATTTCTGCATAAGATCTGGTGGTCTTCTGAATATCTTTTAAGAAATAGATGCTCAACTTCCTTCCTTTGTTGTTTTTTTTTTAATGATAGAATATTTGACCTGTTGGCCTCAAATTTTTAAGTCAGTTTTCTCCCTTAAAATATTGCTGCAGCAGTGTTTGAACTTCAATGACATTGGGAGATACAAGTCAAACAAATATTTCTGATGTTGAAGTAACTATTAAACTTCAATGTGGATCCATAACCTTGAACCATATTTTTGCCAGGAAGGAAGTAATATGGATCCACAACCCAGATGAAGCCATAAAAACTGTTTAAAATGGCCTACAATAGATTTTTAGCACATAAAATTGTACTGCATTGAAAGTCCATTCTCTCACATTCCTCCCAGGCTCAGAGGGAGCCTCAACCTCCTCTGTGACTCTGGTAACCTCTATATCTTTGGGAAGCAGAGGTTTCCTTTCTAGTGATATAAAGCATCTGTCCTGATCCTTGAGTAGGAATTACAAAAGAAATTATCTAGTAAATTAGTTTAGAAGAAAAGCCTTTATCTGTTTAGAGGTTTGGAACATCTCAAGAGCATCAACAGAGATGGATGGATGGTCAGGGAGTCAATGAGGTGGTCAAATACACAAGCATGATTTAGTCATATTGTCATTCCTTGCAGTTCCACGCTGTGCCATATGGCTGTCATTACCCTAAATGCGTGATATGTATGGATGTTGAACATGTTTATAAACAAAACTATGTGCTATGCCTGCAGTTAGGACCATATAGTCATTTTCACCTTCTCACCTGCTTCTAATTACCTCCTCCTTTGCAACTGTCAGCATTTTCTCAATTCTGTATTTATTTATTTATCCATTTATTATAGTTAGCTTAGTAATTTCTAAAACCTTATAAAAACCTAACATTTTTTAAAATGAGACTAAATTTGTCAAAATAAACATAAACTGGACATTTTTGAGAAAGAGGATGTGTAGGAGAGCAAAATGTGCTTCCTGTCAGCTGATGGAAATTAGCTGTGATTTGAAAAAATGGTAAGGGTTTTTTTAAAATGCCCTTTTTTTGTCATGCTCTTTGCATTTAATAATGTGCTGTGATCACAGTCTAGTGGTTCCGTGGGAATGTCTAGTGTAGGAGTATATAAATCACACCCTGCTTTTCTCAATGGCTGTTGGAGCTGTACGGAAATCTTTCCGATAAGCTGCCAGAGAGATTTTGTCAATTCTGGTGTCCAAGTTTTGTCCATACAACTCAGGACATTTATCCATATAATTCACGAAATTTTACATTAAATGAGGCAGAAAGTTTGATCTTAGGTTGTACCTCCTGGTGCTAACAAATCTATGTATGTGGCAGAGTAGGTCTATTCCTGTCATTTAAAAGAAATAAAAAAAATCCATAGGAATTCTCTTAGAAGATTATTAACATAGTAAAATTAAAGGTCCAAAGTCAGGGAAAAAGGGTAAAAGTGGTAGCTGAACTTTAATTCTGGTCTCAGACTTTCAATTATGCCATCAAGCAGTTCTGTGCAGAATCCCAGGTTGCTGTGAATGCTGAAACCTCCTGGTTGTTTCTTGCATCATATCTGTCTCAGTTATCCCCAAACACTGTGCGAGGAAAGAGTGGGAGCCTCATGACTCCAAAGTCACAGTTAAAATGAGGAATATGGCTACAAGCCAAGGTTTGGACTGAGCTATACATGCAGCTGCAGCTTTTTTAGAGGGCAGCATTATTTTCCATGGCATACTGATGGCTGAGGGAAATTGAGGCTGTTTTAGTTGTTGGCCTTTATTTCTGTGGACTTTATATTGCTCCAGAATGCAGCTAATCTGAATATTTCTTTAAAGGGAAAATAAGCTTTTGAAAGACCCTCTAACTGAGACTTTTGATCAGAGCTGTTTGTTGTAGCTCTCATTTGGAAAAGTAGATACGGACAGGAATTCTGATAAAGTTTTCTAGTTTTGCAAGAAAAAAAAAGGACTGAAACCTCTACATCCCAATTGCTCATAACGTCTTTAATCCACTGATGATTGATGTAAACAAGTTTTACTGACTGCAGCTCTCAGATATGTGAGCCTACTAGAAACTGTGAAAAGCAGCATCTGCAAAGGGAAGAAGGATCCAAGGCAATGCTGTGCTGGAGATTTCCTCGTGGAGGAGCTCAGTGGCAGGAGCCTGAGCCTAGCAGTTATCTGCGGGGTTTGGTTGCCAGCTGTCCAAGCAGGAGGTGCTCACTGGCCAGGCAGCTGGCACCCTCGTCCCTTGGGACTGGCCAGGGCACGTGCTGTCGCTGAGGTAGCATAGGGAATGGCAAAGAGATGGCAGTGCTGGAGGAGGAAAAGGGTATGAGGGGACGATGCTGTGGGAGGGTATCAAGTACATAGGGAATAGTATGAGGATTTGGGATGGTTTGTGGGGAGGAGTGGAACAGGAATATAGGACACAGTTTCATAGTAAACTAGGCTTCATTAACGATGCAGCTCTCAGAACTTCTTGTTTTCTAACTTGCAAAGAGTCTGTCAAGTGCTGCCTCTTCTCTCTTAGACTTTTCTCCTCATTACTGTGTTCTTTTCTTTATTGCCATCCCATGCTGTGACTTTGATTCTCTGCTCTGAGTCACAACATATCCACTGCCACTTTATATTTTGAAATGCCTTCATATCAGCATTAATATAAGAATGCATTTTGGTGCAATAATTGTATCCAGTTATTGATCACATAATCAATAGTGCAGAGTTGGTAGAACCTTTGCTGCCATTTAAATCAAATAATTAACCAAAGCAATAAGAATCTAAATGCATAGATCTGTAAATGGTCCTAACAGTTGCTTCATAATAAACAGAAAAAAGGGACTTGAGTTTGGGGTTTTTTTCCTCCCAGTTTTATATGAAGCTGCCAAATAAGATGTTTTCATCCTTTTGTTCCTCTCTTGAGCAACCCCAGGATTAGGCACAAATTATCACAAGTGTCAGCCTGGGCTCCTGGAAAGCAACGGGCAGCTGCATAGGGAACTGCAGGCCGTGTCACGCCTGGATTGCACTGGCAGAGTGATCCAGGAGCCATAGTCACATGTTACACCTCATGGACATTTCCATGAGACTGGCACTTGCTCTCAAAGCAAAAATCAAGTTGTCACAGGCTGTATCTGTGCTGCTAAATAACACGGGGCTAGGGATCAAGTCTGACTGCTGGCCATCTAGGCTACTTAGCTATTAGCTGTTAGCTCATATATCAGCGTGGTCTTGATATGTGTCGACTTCTCTCCCTCGGGGAGCACTGGGATGCAGCTGGCGCAATCAGGGAGGGCACACCAGGTTTTGCTACCTCTGTCCTGAAGGCATCCAGGATGTTCTCTTCAAAGCCTCATCCCATGCACTTGTAACACAGTGCCTGGGGTTCCTGCTAGAAAAACATCACCGTCATGGTCTGCAACCCTTATGATTCAGTGCCAAATACAGCAATGACAAATACAGAATGTCACATTTATATCCCAGGCCTGTGGGAGCATTCTGCAGGGCCCAAGGGGGAGCCAGAGCCTAGTGATATGCAGCTGGTAATGCTGTGCCTTTCTGAGCCACAGAGCTAGAGAACAGCTCCCAGACCCATTTAGTTTAGCAGTACAGATACAGCTGCTGTGACTAGGATTGCAAATATCTCAGGTGGAAGTGCTTCTGCAAGGGCACATGAAGTATATGGTGATGCACTGAGCCCTCTCATACCATTTGCAAAGGTGTCTGAGCTTTATATTTTTTTAAGCTAGAGACTTTCAGTAAGGAATGTTGATTTCTTAACTGAACTTAATTTTTAGAAACTGTTGATTCTCAGCACTATGGAAACTAAGACCTTTTCCAGAGCCTTACACCAGGCATCTAGAAACTGAGGAGCCTCAACTCATAGGTTACTTTCGAAATTCCTAGTCTGAACCTCTGGCTCACTGAATCATAGAATGGCTTGGATTGGAAGGGACCTTAAAGTTTATCTAGTTCCAACTCCCCACCACCACGGGCAGGGATGCCATCCACTAGACCAGGTTGTTCAAAGCTCCATGCAGCCTTGAACACTTCCAGGGATGAGGCATCCACAACTTCTCTGGACAACCTTTTCAAGTGCCTCACTTCTCCTCCTCCTCCTCCTCCTCCTCCTCCTCCTCCTCCTCCTTCCCTCCCCTCTCCTCTCCTCTTTCATGATACCTTATTATATGTAAGAGTGTCTCACTGCTGTACTTTCTCCAAGGGCCTGATTCAGTTCTTGCTCATTCCGGTATAGGAGGATTGCTCCCACTATTGCTAAATGGGTTTCATTAATGTACAGTTTCAGCACCAATGCACATGAAATTAGAAGCAGACAGATGGAGTTTCAGGGGTCAAGAGGAAATCCCACTGACACTGGTACTCACCTCCCTCTATTGCTGCCAAACTGGCGTCAAGACAGTGCAATATTGTTTTGCACTGTTTGCAGGGTGTATTGGCTATGATGGACATGTGCACATCCTTAAAACACATTCATGCTTTTGAATCTACTTGTTTGTATGGAGTGCTTTAGGAAGGCTGTATTTTTAAAAGGGTGACTAAGGATATTTGAGAAAACAGAAAACAAGGTACTACTTTGCTCCCTTCAAGTCTTCTTTTTATATAACAGAGACAAAACTGTTTCTGTTCACCAAGGCCATCCTTGCAGTGTGAGCATCGCACCCACAATTCAGGCTTTATGGTATCCTATTTTCAGCTGAGATCTTGTCCTGATTATGGACTCTTTCTTCTCATTCCATCCTTTCCCCACCCTTAGGGTCAGCTGCACTGGGGCAGTTCACAGCTGCACCCCAGGCAGGGAAGCTCCCAAATTCCCCTCTCAGGTGTCTCTCTCATCTCTTGGCCTCTCAGCCCAGGGCTGCTTGAGTTTTCAAAATTTCATCTTTATTTTAAAGTCAAAGGGTCAAACTTATAACTCAGATGTGAATTTAATGTGCAACATAAATATAAAAGGCAAGTATAACAGAGAAGCTCAAAGTCTGAGTTTTGATGATGATGATGATGATGACCTGAAACATTTTATATATCTGCTTTTAAAACCATAAGCAGACCATAAGCGGTCCTCCCCTACTGGTTCACAGATCTTTTTGAAATGTGACTGCAGCATCTGCTGGCAATGTTGTCTACATATATGTAAGCTTTGTTTTTCATGCATATTCATGTGGTAGGTCATTTAAATACAGCATAAACAATAACAGACCAAGGACTATGTCTGATGGACCCCAATAGGACTAGGCTGAAAAGAAAATTTAGTGCTTCTAGTAACAATATTTTGTTGGCAATTTGACAGCTTTGACCTAAGCCAAGTGACAGCGTTAGGTGATACACAGTGTGCTGACAACTTATTACATAAAGTATCATGGTTGGCTGTCAGAAGCTTTCTTGGAATCCAGAAATATAGCCCTGGCCAATTTTTATGGCAGTGAAAATGTGTTCAGTAATTTCTACCAAGGCAGCTGTTGAGTGGCTGAAAGACAGGACTGATGGAGAGTTATTTGATAACAACAACAAGTTGTCCACCTGCAACTGGGCAGGTTTATCCACATGGTTTTGTAACCTTCTTGGCAGTGACTTCAACATTACAATACAGTCTGGAAAATTCCCTTTTCATTCTGGGGAAAAACTTAATCTCGGCAAAAAATAACTGGCTAGCTATTTATTTTTTAATCTAAAAATGAATTGGGAAGTAATGGCAGTTCATGGAAATAATAAAACCAGCTGGATTCTGTGGCTCAGAAATACAGGGCACCTCAATTTATTCCTTGAAACTGTGAGGACCAGTGAACATTGCTCATCCTTGTACTGCCCTGAGAAGATTTAGGATATTAGTAGAGGCAAGGATTTGGCAGACCTGCAGGTCTGTTTATTCAGTTATGATTTGGAAATAATCATATTCTTTTTCTGAAGCTTTGCTTGCAATAATAAAGAGATGATTCTTAAACTGTGTCATGCAATTTTGTGAGGAGAAGGATCGATATGACAGGAATGGTCACTTTTGGGCAGCAAAAACCCTCAGTAGCTTTCCTGAGCATCCCTCCATTTTGCCTCTATTAAGGGAAGGGATCAGCACATGTCCAAGTAGTTGGAAGGAAATGAAGTGTTTCGAGGTGGCAGAGAGCTGCACTGCAGAGTGTAAGTCAGCAGGCACATGACTTCCCATACTCATCAGCTCAGGTGTCCTACCAGGTCTGTTCAGATCTGTTTTTCTGTTTTCTGTTTTTGTTTTTTTTAAACGTAGCTTTTACTACAGTAGTAGCATTCTCTGAGTTACAGAGGTTCCCATTTATGTTTTAAATGTAAATCAAGCATAGCATAATAGATGCATATTATGGTTTATAAACCTTAATCTTGTTTTGACCAACACAGCAGTTGCTCTTGTAGAAAAAGAACATGAGTCTGGGGAGTTTATTAGGTTAGTTTGCTTTAGGCTGGAGAAAAAACCCAGGAGGATCCACTGCCCAGGAATGCATCAACAGGCAGCTGGTCTCCAGGTTCGATCCCTTGGGTTTGATATCTCTGCTTCAACCTGGCTGGTGGGATGCAGTGGAGAAGCAAAGCAAGACAAGCCATGACACAAAGGAAGGCACTGTGGTTATTGGCAATAGCCTTTCCTTCACGTGATTGCCAACCCATCTCGGTATAGCCAGACAGAATGAACAGGTACAATGAAGCAACCACAAACAACTGTTTTTAACTGCCTGCATATGATCAGACACACAGAGCCCTTCTTCTGGCATGTCTAGCACAGTTTTAATTAAGAAAGTCAGGAGCTAGAGTTGAAAATACAGTATCACATTTTCCATAATGTGCAAATTGATGGTTTCATACAGTCAGTGCTGACAAAAATCTTCCCTTCCTCCAAGTTCAAAGTAACTGTTGAATATACAGATGGGCCATATCTACACCTTTCCCCTCACAGCAAAAAGTGCTTTAGATGATTAAGAATTTAAACTGTATTATGAGTGAGAACCTTGTCTGTTTTAAAGAATAAGAGTTTCCTTAGAAACCGTGAAAAGTAGTTTAGGAGCAGACATTTATGAGGGCGAATATGTACACCATCAATTAACACCTTGTTTCTTTCACAAGTTCAGTTATATTTACAACACTGCTATGAAGCAGTGAAAGCAGACAGTTTTGTATGTGCATCAGGGCTGTGAAAGATAGACTCTGCGCTACCAGACAAACAGGGATTCACACCATATGGCTTGTTCAGGAGTTTTGACCGATTTAGAACAAATGCATAGTAATTTCCTACCGGGGTCAGGTTAGGATGAATATTAATACAGATCAGAAATGACAAACAGAGAAATGGACAAAGATTGCCCCTGGATTACATCCCCTGCTTCAGCCTTACAATAGGCTTTAAAGCTGTTTTCCTGGCAAAGTCAGTGGTTTGCACCTGATTTCCATGGTACTTTATTTACATCAGGTCCCTGTAAAATCCCACCAAATGTTTCCGGTTCCAAGCAGCAGATCATCGGCTGCAATTTGACATCCAGAAGAGTTCATAGGCTGAACATATTTAAAAAGAAACCAAACAAGCCAAGAGCTCAACAGCTAACAATGTTGAGGAAGCTGTAAACACTGAGCTTGGCATTGACAAACGCTGCTGTCATTTCTACCTTTAGTGCTGGTTTTATCCAGAGATGGTTTTATATCAAACACAGTGCTGGAATACCAGCACATTGCACCTACATATCCTGAGAGGCTGCAGAACTAATACATTACAAATAACATAGCAGTTCAGCTGACAAGCAGAAGAGTAAACTATTGTGGACTCAGATGGCATGAAATTAAGCCTAGTTTTATCTTGCTTTCACTGAAGGAGATTTATTCTCCTTCTTTTGCACAAAGATAATTCAGAAGATAGTTTATAATTGCCTATGAGAGTCTCATCAATTCAATTTCTGATCAGCTTGCGTAATGAAAGTAACGAATAACTCAGTTTGAACCCAAACTTGAATTCCGTATTTGGTGCTAAAACGGACATTTTGAGTCATAGTCCTCCCCCTCTGTTGTTTCAGAGATGCAGCACTCCGTTCAGCGCCATGGAAAGCAAAGATGTTGCCATTGAAGGTACTGTTCTTCAGCTTCTGCAAGAAAGCCCTTTTGGAGATGACGGCTGAATGGGTTTGTGTCCCAGAAGCCAGGTGGATCTGATCTGCATGCTCACCACCTGCAGGAACATAACAGTATAAGCCCCTGCTATGCTCAGGGTACGTTGATCCTCTCTACAGACAGATTTTGTTTTCAGCTGACAAGCTGCAACCATGTGAGCGGAAATTTTTCATGCAGTGGTTTATTTCAGTATGGCTGAGCTGAAAGAATTCAATTAAAAATGACTCAGCTAATTCTGAGGATAGGTTAGTAGAATGACTGTCTCCCTATGTTAAAAAAAATCCACATTTATTTGAGGAAATCTCTAATGCAAATGCTCTGGAGTGGTGCCTTCAAATTTGGCAGGACGTGTGACTTTTCTACACAAGATTTGCTTTTTGCAGTTATTCTGAATATTCTCATGCAAAGTCTTTTAAAAGCTGTAATTAATACATGCCCTCTAATATACAAGTCTGGATTTATGAAACTGAATTTGTTAAGCATGTTGACATGGGGATTTCCTTGTGACTTCTTAATTTTCTTTTTTATTCATTCTCTATTTGGATTTTGGGTACCACTGAGCTAGAGTATTCATGTTATATATATTTTACTTGCAAAGAGAATATATGAAGGACTATTAAGCTATGAATTCAAAATTTAGGCAATAGTTTAATTTCCCCTTGTCCATCCAATGGGCATAAAAAATTGGGTGAAGAAGACCAATTATCGCAGCAACTATCTGCAGTTAAATTTCTTTTCCCTTGTTTGTCATGCTTTATTTTCTATATGTTGTTGTATTTTCTAAATGTTGTTCATGGTCTAATCCAAAGACAATTTTCTTTCTCCTGAGTTGCAAGATGCTCCTCATGGGTGCATCTTTGTATTCCAAACAGAGACTTAATTTTTGCAACACTATCTTTTAGTCTGATCTTCCTGCCTTTGAAATACTCTTATTAAGAAGACTGCTTATACATTAACAAAATCAGAAAACAGAACAGGCCTAAAATTCAAGTCCTCAGAAAAAATGTCTGTACTAGGTTTAGATGCCAAAATGAAAGGCAGTTCTGAGAGACTTACATTTACTACAACATACGGAAAAAAATAAAAAACATGACCAAGCTACAGTTTCTTTTGAGGTACTGCAGAATCATTCCTTAAGAATAAATGCACGTAAAGGGCCTCCTGCTGAATGGGATCTATGCAACTGCATCTTCTGACCCTTTGCAAACACAAAACCTCAGCTTAGAAAAATATAGTAGTCTTAAAAATCTGAGCAGCCTATCCCAGTCCGTCTGAGACAGACTCTGTGAACCGCAGGACTTGCTTTTCATCAGCGAGGCCAGTGTTCACCTCCTGAACGTTTCAATCAGCCCGCTGGCAGATGTGCTCCCGCACAAGCCTGCATGCTCGCCCCCACCCCGTTGCTCCCAGCATTGTTTGGCAGCGCCACGGCAGAAGCGAGACAAAGACAAATGGAAGTGCAAAAGCTGTATTTACACAGCATTTAAACATACTGTAGGCTGGAGATTGAAGGGCGGCTTGCTGTTAGGTGACACTGCAGGTTTTGATAGAGAGCACGCCTCATTCAGGTCATGTGGCCCCCATGACTTAAGGGTTGTTGTTTCACCTGAAAAACATTTCTTTTTGTGGGGAAAAATCCATACAGTAGTGAAGTTTGATCCCTGATCAAATAGCAAAGCAGGAGCATTGTTCTCCCAGAAATGTTCTTGAACTATTCAAAGATAATCCAAATCTAAATATGAAATAAGTATGACAAGGAGCATGCATAGGAAAGAGAGACACCCCCCCGCCAAAAAAATTACTTTTAAAATGTGCTGATTTTGCTTCATAAGCCAAAAACACAAAGCAAGAATAGAAGTATTACATTAATTTTTCATCATTTGCCATTCAAATAACAACTCCATTTGGCACACCTTTAGACATTAGTCTTGCGCTCCACAGGGTGGTAATATTACAACTAGAAGAACATGAAGCTGCAAGAAGTATTTCTAACAAAACAGATTTTCACCAAAGTAGGTCTGTTTTCAAACTCACATTACACTGACAAAAATTGGAGTAAACTTACAACATTTTGAAGGCTGTCAATCCATTTTTATCATATGATGACTTTGGAATTTTATGTTGAAGACTGACAAAAAGGAGATATCGAGAGATATTACAAGATATGTCTTTAATGAACAATATTTTACTACATAGATATGAAGAAATCACCACACTTACCACATCTCCTTTCAAGAAATCCTTTGTTCTGTTGTGAGTCACTGACAAAGAACACGGAGTATAAATGGCAATAAACACAGTGGTATAAAATAATAAATAAATTTTCATTGTAAAGGATTATTTTAACCAGGTCTTCTTGGCTGGTGAATAGAATATTTATGGCAATAAGGCAGTCAAAATCTTGATGTTACTGTTCTGTGAGTGCAGGGATGAAGGACTATTAATATTACCATCATCTCTGCTAGACATTATATTAAGAAAGGTATGTGGGTCATGTATGCTTGTTGTACAGCTAGCGCCTGAGCACCTTGAAGAGATGTATCAGTTGTTTCACCACACCAGATGAGGTGGGATTCAGCTGTCTGGATGTTCCCTGCAGGAAAGTGTGTAGAGGTTTGTGGGAATTCTGGCCAGAGTTGTGGGGGATTATTTTTTCTCAAAAGCTGGTTCTGATTCTCAGAGGATTTATTCCTCATAAGACTTCATCCCTTTAGAAATGGGTGGAATGACCATGGAGAGATATGCTGCTCTCCCTTCATATTCTGGGGGTTACAGTCCCTTTGGCTCCTGCTGTTCCCTCTTTGCCCAGGAAACTGTGCCTGCCTTATTGTAATGCAAAGTAATTCAGCAGAAATAAAAGTAAAATACTTTAACCAGATGAAATTTAAATAGTATAAAATCGTGATTTGTGAAGCAGAACTGCTGAATGAGTAAAAGAAAAAGAAGCATGAAACATTTCATATCAGTTTTCCCATTTCAAAAGGCTTGCCTGTAGAATGACCCATGCAGCATTCTTCAGGCTTTAATTAATTAAAAGCAGGGAGAAAGTTAGGATTTTGGCACAGGATAAATATTCCAGACTTGAAGAGAAGATGTTGCTTTAATGACCTGGACACTATCCAGGAAGTATGCAAAGGCTAGCAGACACTTCTGACAGCTAATATATCTGATAAAAAAGAGCATTCTGGCCAATTAAAGAACTGGGGTAGAAATAATGGTTTGTCACCAAGTGTATAACTGAGGCCAATTGGTCCAGATTAACCAATGGGTTATCCTTTGTAAGTGAATTTAAAGGTCACAATGAGCTGTCTGGGTAGGTAAAAGATAAAAATGTTAAATTAATGTGGTGGCAAAAGATTTTCAAACGTGAGACATGGAGATAAAAATTAGATTTGCAAATCATGCAAAATCACCTGGAGTGGACTAAGCAAATTGCTCTTATGGCAGAAGGTCATTAAGAAAAAGTGTGAATAAAAGTATGAATTTCTATCCACTGTAGAAAGCACAAGCTTTTGTTAAGTGTTCATAGACAAATGTACTCCTGAAGGACTTTATTATAAACGAACAGCTGGGTGCATATACTCCTCTATTCTTGGGGTAAGTGAGGTGGGGCTGTTTTGGGGCAATCTAGTTTCCTCCTTCTACAAAAAAACAACTGTTTATATCATTGATAGCTGACGACACATTAATACAACTTGACGATAAAGAGATTAATCTAGCTGTAAATGTTATCATTTCCATGTTGCAGAATGTCCTTTGTAATCCCATTGAAGAGGATTTTCTTTAAAACCTTCCATTGCATAGAGAGGCAAAGCTTGACACTGACTCTGGACAAAGATGATTACGGACTTCAGGATCCCCACAAGATCTATAGGAAGCTCAAGGATGTTCATGGGGATGGAGCTTCGGTGCCCCTGGTTTGGCTATGGCAACTTTGTGACAGAGTTATGTTGCCAGAGTATCCCAAACTACAACCAGGCATCTTGGGAGAGAACTGAAACCAAAAGTTTCCACTCAATGCTGGGAGGTGATATCTGTTCCTCCCAGCCTTACTCTTGACCTTCCCCTTGCTCAGTCCTGCTTTTTCCTGACAGACTGATGTAGGTGGGGTGTGAGTGGCCACTGATGGGATGAAAGGATGTTTACACAGTAAATGACTGTCTGGTTTCCCAAATGCAAAAGACACACTGTGATATCTAATTGAGAGCCAATACCTTTCCAAACTTGACTCTCCCTGTGGGGGCAAGGTAAGATGTCCTGCCCTCATGCCTACCCCTTGCACAAGGAACGAAGACACAGCCTCACAGCTCTGGGTCTCACCTGCCAGAGCTGGGTCCTCCCATCAAAGCAACTTACCAGATGGCTGCTGCTCACCAGCCACTCCTCAAGAGCACCTCTGTCCCATCCCTCTCCAGAAAGTCCTGTTGTGCTATGAAAATAATAAGAGTCTGTACAACAAAGACTTCTGATTTTGTGTGCTTCACAGCCAGCAACTGTATTTAAATGACTCTGTTTGATGATACTTGAGAGATAAGATTCACAAAATAAGGCAATAAATATCCACAGTAGCTGTTGCTTACTTTTATGAGCACCCGCAATACAGAGGCCCCACACCATCACTGCAGTGCCTAGAAATGAAGATGCTTACAACAAGCCAAGTCTAGGCAGCCCCAGAGAGAGGCATTTTGGTCCTCACAGCCTCCCAGCTGTGCCTGGTGCTTTCTTCTCACCTAGAGGGGTAACCCAATGCCCCCCAGCCAGGGAGGATGCAGCTTGCTGCTTCTTCTAGGTCCCACTTTCTAGCAGAAGAACAGCCTGGGAAGGACGCTGCCTGCCAGCCTGCCTGGGGCTGAGCTGCTGGAGACAGACAGGTGGACACTTTCCTTGTCTTCCAAGGCTGTTGGTAAGGAGAAGGGGAGCAGTGATAGCTCTGAGCACAGAAGCAAAGAGCAGAACCAAGGAGGCTGCAGTTGGCTGTCTCCTCCCTCCTGGCATGGTGTAAATATTTGGTTTTTTAGCCCTCTTTTTCCAGCCCCAGGTCTGACTGCGCATGCAAACTGTTGCTCTGGACAGATTTTGGTGGCTTTGAAGGCACAGGCAGCAGCAATTTGTTTAGCACTGCTAAACAACATAGATCTCCACTCCTGCATATAGCATTGAGATACTTGTGCCAGGCTGTGAGATTTTGGGACTTCAGAAATGGGTTATTACAAGTATATAACCAGTAATCATAAACAGTATTTATTTTTCTTTATGTGAGTACCTAAAACACCCAAAACACACATAAAGCAGCTATTTATTTATCTGAGGAGCATTTAAAATACTTGTTCTTTCATGGATTACCTGTGTAAGTGGATGAACTTAAACAACAAACCAGCTGATTCTGAGCCAAATTTTCAATGGATATTAAAAGAGATGAATACATACCTAGGAAAGTGTGCATTGCCACATAAGGCAAATGCATGCAAATGAAGATATCCAAGTACAATGGCCATAAAGCATTGATGAAAGGTATTTTATTGACACTGAACTAACCTTGTTGAATTGCAAATTTGGGCTTCATTTCCTTTTATGTAACCAGTGCAAAAGCAAAGAAAGGATCTGATTTCCTGGAAGCAGGTTTGTCTTATCTGTTAATATATAGTCCCACCTTTTACATTAGGTGAATATATTTGTATGCCCTTGGCTGGCATAATTTGGGACAAAAAGGAGATATCTTGATTTTTCAGAGAGAAGCAGCTATTTTGAGGACAAACTAGGAAAGTATTCCATCATTTCTTTAAAGAAAATGTTGAAACAAATCATGTCTAGTCACAGCATTAGCAAATTGCCCTTCCAGTAGAAGGAATTAGAGTACCAAAACTTTTAGCATGTGGGAGTCAAAGAAACTAACACGATCTCAGTTGGAGGTAGAATCTGGAATCCTTTATCGGACTGACAAGCAGATATTTTAAGGGTCTGGGGTTTACATATTAATACGGGGCCGAGCTATTACAAACAGGGGGTTTTACAAGGATGAGGTAAGGGAAAAACCCAAGTTACACCTTTTGGGTTTAGCACTTACATCATGGGGAAAAACCACTTATTTTAGGATTACATTTTTGGGGATTTACATGGGGGAGAGATATCCAATGTTTACAGAATACACAGGATTCAGAGAATACACAGGGAGGGGGAAAACAACAATGGATTTTATACAGAGGCTTGATAACATCACAGCAGAGTGTCTCTGTATCTTGGCAGGATATTCCAAACAGGTGACATCCTGTCTGGTCCTCAAATGCAGGTTTTTCCCCCAGCTTTTGTGGCCCAGCAGTTTGTTTTTCTGGTATCCAAATTTTGGATTGCTACATTAGCACACGGTTTCCAATAGGTAGAAAGTAGAAAATTAGACAACCAAGTTTAAGTTAGCTTGTGTGTGAGATTCCTTAGGATTGGAATTTCAGCAATACTAAGCAGTACATGAGCTTAATTTTAATTTTGACTGAGCTTAAAACAAGAGAGCATATGGAAGTGCGTGCTGGCGATGGTGCGAAAAATCCCGATGGCTGCTTCAGCTCAGCCTGGGGCAGCATCCACCTGAGTCTGCCTCTGCCTGGTGGTGTCAGTGTGCCTGTGGCAGAGCTAGCAAGCTCTTCTGGTAACTGTGGCGAGGCTGGTGTCAAGGGTGTGCTCATGTAGTGTCATTTCAAGGATTGCTACACCATACACTTAAGGTCCCACTGATTCTACATTCATGCAGGCTCCCCAATCCCTTACTTGCTTTTGAAGACTCACTTAGGAAGCTTCTGAAACCTCTCCCTCTCTTTGCTGACACTATGAGAAAGTGAGGGAATGGACAAAAGCAGTAATGTAAAATAAAAATACACTTATTTAATATCTGAAATTTCAGCGGAACCACTGTTCTGCTTAGAGATGGCACTGTCCACTCAAGTGCTAGAGTGAAAAGCATCTCACTTTTAATGCACAGAGCCAGTAAAATCCCATTCAGAAATCACAGTATTTCTTTCATGACATGTAATATACGGGGAAATAAAGCTCAGTCAAACATTCCCTCATCTACGTAACAGTGTAAATTAGAAAAAAACCCTACACAAACAATAAGCAGAGCCTTCTTGACCCAGTTGACTTTCCTAGTTTGTGCTTTGTTTTCTTCCCTTTCCTTAGCTGTCACTACATCTCGCCCCCTGTAAGCAGCTCAGTCTCATTAAAAGCAGAGTGGTGAAACTAGCCACATCATTATATTCACTTAGATGAAGCTCTTGTAGCCAGCACTTACTGCTCATAATAGCTGCCACTTAGGGTTTGTGAACCCCCCATCGGCACCTTCCTCGTGGTTTGTTGGTTGTTTCTTTTTTCCCTGTGTCTTACTTTGAAATTTACATGTCTTCAGAACAAATAAAATTCACAACAACAAACTAATTAATGGATTCCAATTTTGACAGCTACAAGAAGACAGATGAGAAAGTAACATGCTTCTGGCAGCGTGTTATCAATTGGGAGGCACCAGTGCATCGCCTCTATGTGGTACAGTGAGCTGGAACCGACACTGACAGATGACACAGCCCTTGACAGTGAAGCCTGTATGAGCTGACAGCTCCACTTGCACTCAGGCAGGTCCACGCTCAGCACTGGAACTGAACCAGCCTGATGGGCAGAATATGCTTGCTTTTATCTTCCCCCGGCTGTGCAGTCGGCAGACTGAGCAACACTGTCAGGTGGAGCACAGGACCTACCTTGGAAAGTTAAAGCTGTGATGAGCGCTAAGATTTTACCAGTAAAAATAAACTAAAACAGTTGACAAGTATCATCTTCCAACCAGTGCTTTGCTCTCTTGATTGGAAGCAGGGTGGCTCCCTCACTGGTGGGACTAAAGAAGCCTGGTTTCCTATGGACCAATGGGTATCTCTGGTTGGATTCTCAAGTGTCTACTAAGGGGCTTGCAGTGAGTGAGCCTCTGCCACAGTTGAGCACTTTGAGCGTCCCTCTGCCACAAGGATTCTCCAGTGTTGAAGAAGGGCTGAATGCACACTCCTGCCTTTCTTTCAGGTGGATCTCTTTTCCACGGTCAGCTGCCTGCTTTCACAGAACCGCGGAAGTTTGTGTTTTTGGGCCTATTGCCCCTCTGTCAAATTTTGTCAAAAGAACCCAAAAGTTTAAGTTCAGACAGTGCTAGGGTGCGGAAAGAGGGTGTAGGTGCACATGCAAATACAGAGTGTGACGACATAGACCTCATTTCCTTTGAAAACAAGGATAATACAGCAAGAGTAGAGTTTTTTCACACTATACTTTCAAGACATATATCTACAGTCTTCAGATTAGATTGAGTCTGAGTGTACAGGCCCTGGCAGCCTTATCTAATTCTTCCCTAAGGGGACAGGGATGCTAGAGGAACATGGGTAACTGCTCCATGCCGTGGTGAATTACAACCCTGCATCAAGTATCTCGTCACAGATTACTATGATAGGTCTTCGTTCCAGTCCTCCTCTCTTAGTGTACATAGATGAGCTTAGGAAGAGACTGTATGCTTTTAAAGGAACAGAATACTGGAATCAATATTGTCTCATGGATATAAGAAGAAACAGTCTGGTCAAATTAGTTTGAATAAGCCTAGATCATCAAGAAGCTTCCTTTCCTTCATCTCTAATGCTGTAATTTTTTTCTGACGACATTACAGAGGAACTCAGAGCCCTATTAACAGAAAAATCCAAGTTTTATGGCTCCAGTGAGGGGATTTATTGCAGCCAACACATCTCTCTCCCTTGGTCCTTACAGCTCCATGTGGCCCTTCTGCCTGCTTCCCTCCTGTTCATTACAGTCTCTTTTGGCCCTCGAGAGCAGCTGCAGTGCTCCCTTGGCCTAACGCCGGGGTGACACGAGCAATAATGCTGGCAGAAGCCAGAATGGCACTGGGCATACTTTTCCGCATTCAGCAGCTGTCAACAGCAGCTATTTGAAAGATAGATGGGGTTTTATATGGCTTTGTTTGTGCACATGTGCCTCAGAATACGGCGCTGAACTAGAAGGAACATAATTCCGCTAGCTTCACTGGGACTATTTGTATCCTTAATATTATGTTCATGTTTTAGGGACTTTGCTGAATCGGGACCTAAATCTGTGAAATTTGTGTTGTGTGCACGTTTGCCTGGAGTTCTCTGTGCTGCAGCTACCCATGCATTCTGTTGTTCCAGCTACTCGAGAGCTTGGTACTACTATGTAACAGGAGGTACATTTCACACAATCTGTTTTCAACTGATTTAAAGTGTAAAAAGAGAAAAAAGATCATTAAAAATTGGTCTATAAAAAGACAATGGGGCAATTTTTTCAAGTGCTTTACTCTGTGAAGCAATATGAGGACAAAATTAAGTTTTTTTCCAAATATTGATACTTTTGCTTATTGTTACACGTCTAGGTGATGCATAAAAAATAGAACTGATGGAACACTTCAGAAAAAATTGTTTAATGAGGATCAAGATTAACAGGAGGAATTTACGTTCCTTTTTCCAGATGACATTTGCGCATCATATTCCCTTTCCCTAGAAACCAAACAAAATCCACAGACTGAGCATTTCCTACTTTTCAGGTGGATCATAGCAATGAGAAAACAGAAACGCATGAAAACATGATAATTACTTATGTCAATGTTTAGATACTCTTATTCCCACTTCACAGTCAAGAAACAGTGAGGCAAAGACATGCAATTGACTAAAGGAACATTGTAGTCCCATGTTCAAGCCTTGGAAGTCCCTATTTCCTCTGAAGCGATGGAAAGCCACATTTTTAACCCCATTTGGTCCCTCCTTCTCCTGTTGAGGCCACCGGCCTGGGTAACAGTGTGACAGCTCGCAGGTGCGAGCTCAGCCAAGGCAATGCGTTGGAGGGCAGCACTGCAGACGCTGCCAGTCCAAGTCAGGCTGGTCACATAGGGCTGAAATTGGTGTTGCATGCTATAACCACATATGAGCAGACGGTTGTTGCTAAGTTCTTGCTTTGAAGATCTTACACTTATCTGAAAAGTTACCTTTTAGAAAGGACTTCAAGTATCTCAGCTTAAACCAGTTTAGAATGAACAGAATATAGAAAACCAGCGATTTTCACCCCAAAAATTCTTTTCATAGGCAAAACCATTGTATTTCCTGGATCGAGATTTGTGAACATACATGTTGCACCCGAGAATTTTTTTTCAAAGAAAAATCTTACAGAAGAGATGAGCTAAAGATATATGCTTCTTTCTTTTTTATTTCATATCGATGAAAAATAACTCTATATAAGCAAATAAAAAATGCCACTTGTGTGCTTAATTTTTAGGTATTAAAAAACCAAAACCTTCTCTGGGGATAAAAATATCTTATGCATACTGCTCCTGATTTAAGAAAAGTCTTCCAAAGCACAGGACAAACATGTCATGGGAGGTGCTCAACAGCGTTACAACTGAGTGCCCTGGATAGTCTTCTGCAAAGGTCAACAGAAATAACTATTTAGAAACCAGGCCCTCACTTAAGTCCCTGTAATATGAAATTGAGCAGCAAATTGACTACCCTTCATGAGGCACCTTGCAGCAAGAATCTGGGATGTTTCACTATTCAGAACTGAAGGCATTGTCCATTGGGCGTTTTTCTTCTGTGAGATTTTTTGCTTCTATATCGGTTGTGAGAATCACAACCTTACACACTTATAAAACAAAGCAAGATCACTGAACAGGCAACTTGTGAACTCTGCCTGTGTAGGTTAGGAGCTGATTCCAAATTCAAACTGGATCCAGATGAAATATTTATGAGTATGCATAGATAGATATTTACAGAGAGAGGCATGGATATAGACAAATTCAGATTATCTGTTTTTCTCCTGCATGATCAGACTGTTACTGGATTGCTTGCTTAGATATATTTTAAATAGCTTGCATTTATATTCATGGTGTTGCACATACCTGTGTTCTTGCTGTTTTAGATAGATTTTAAAATATCATACTGAAATTTTATGGAGCCTGATAAAGTTGGATAGCAAACTTTCCTAAACAGAATGAAATTGTACTATCTAACAGCATACAAAGCTATCCAAGATATTCTTTAACCTCTTTAAATACAACACAGAGCATGCAGTTCTTTTTCTTTGACATTTTTTGAGCAAGTTCTCTTCAAAAAACCTCCATAATTTTTATCTGTAACTCAAGAATACATGCAATATTTCTTTACAGCCTTGATTATCAAGAGAATCTCAAGCAGGGGAAGTTACAGTGAGCCAAATTTTCTCATGGTTTACGTGGAGAAACTCCCTGACCTCATGAAAGCTCTCATGATTTATACTACTAGAGCATGAATGGAGATTAACAAAATGTACTTAAATTTTCAGCTGAGTATGTACTGTGGTACCATCAGCAAGAAAAACGCTCTATTTTACACCAGGAAAAAAGACCTGAAATTTTTTCTTGACATTTTCCCTCCATTGACTCCTGCGTTCAGACAGGTAAATATAGTGGTGTCTCTGACTTGTTTTCTGTTTCTGTTTCAGAGTCATTCATGGAAGAGAAACCCACCAAGGATTGTTAAAAACCAAACACTCTCTGGTTCAGAAAGCCCCTGAGATGTAAATTTGTGGTTGCTAGAAGAGTATTTTTGGGAAATATCACTATGTGTTTTCTATATTCTCATACTTTCCTGTAGCCATCTGCCCTCCAACACAGCTGAAAACAGTGTCTTGGGCTAGATGGACCTTATATTTATTAGAGTCAAATAGGCGAGAAGCGAATATAAACCCCCACCAGTTTAAATTCTCAAAGTTGTCCTGTAAGTAGGAATGTTTGCTGATACTGAAAGTTCATTAGATTCTGATAATGACATTTTGCTCTTTTCTAATGACCCTGGGTCTTTTCCTTTGAAGTATATGTTTGTGTTCCTTTATCAGAATTTATGATGAGTAAACAGACAAAACCTGTTCAAGATCTCCTACTCAGAATGGCCCTTGTCCCTGCCTCTTATTGCTGTGAAGAACTAGCACTTTGGTTTTTTGTCACAGAATCAAACCTGGCATGTGAGAAATGGAGTTCCATTCTATTCATGGAATCATAGAATAGGTAAGATTGGAAGGGACCACCATTGGGGTCATCTGGTCCAATCTCCCAGCTTAAGCTGAGTCTTTGTAGGGCACATTGCATAGGATTGTGTCCAGATGGTTCTTGAATATCTCCAGTGAGGGAGACTCCACAACCTCTCTGGGCAATCTGTTCCAGTGCATGGTCACCTGCACAGTAAAGAATTTCTTCCTCATGTACAGGTGGAACTTCTGGACGTCAGTTTCTGCCCACTGCCTCTTGTCCTATTGCTTGGCATCACCAAGAAGAGCCTGGATCCATCCTCTTGACACCCTCCCTCCAGATAATTATATACATTGACGCGGTCCCCTCTCAGTTGTCTCTTCTCAACGCTGAACAGGCCCAACTCCCTCAGTCTTTCCTAATAAAAGAGATGCTCCAGGCCCTTAATCATCTTTATAGCCCTCATTGGCCTTGCTTCAGGAACTCCATGTCTCTCTTGCACTGAGGAGCCCAGAACTGGACACAGCACTCCAGACACAGCCTCGCCAGGGCTGACTAGAGAGGGGCAGGATCTCCCCTGACCTCCTGGCAATGCTCTTCCTAATGCACCCCAGGATAGCCTTGGCCTTCTCGTCCACAAGGACACACTGCTGGCTCATGGACGGCTTGTGGTCCACCAGGACTCCCAGGTCCTTCTCTGCAGAGCTACTTTTCAGCAGATCAGCCCCCAGCCTGTACTGGTGCATGGGGTTATTCTTCCCCAGGTGCAGGACTCTGCACTTGCCTTTGTGAATTTCAGACTGTTCTTCTCTGCCCATTCTCCAACCTATTGAGGTCCTTCTGAAGGGCTGCACAGCACTCTGGGGTATTGGCCACTCCTCCCAGCTTTGTGTCATCAGCAAACTCACTGAAGAGGCATCTGCCCCTTCATCCAAGTAATTGATGAATAAGTTAAACAACACTGGGCTCAGTATTAAACCTTGGGGAACATCACTACTGAGAGGCCTACAACTAGACCCTGTGCCACTGATTATGACCCTCTGGGATCTGCTGTTCTGCCAGTTCTCAATCCCCCTTACTGTCCACTTGTCCAGCCTGTACTTCCTGAGTTTGCCTATGAGGATGTTGTGAAAGACAGTGTCGAAAGTCTTGCTGAAGTTCAGGTAGACAATTTCCATTGCTCTCCCTTCATCCATTTAGGTTGGCTCATCATAGAAGGCAATCAGGTTGGTCAAGTATAATTTTTACCTTTAGTGAATCCATTCTGTGCATGGATTTTCTGCTGTAACACTGAAAGACAGAAATGGGGAACTGAAAATGGTGACAGCAGCAAGGGGGAGAGAGTTTTATTCCTTTGAGAGCACTAAATACCAAATAAGAAACTAGAACTGTCTTTTTTAAATTTTATATATATATGTATATATATGGTGCTTTTTCACAGTAGATGAAGTCAGGAAGAGATTCTCCAGTAGGTGCACAACAGGGCTGAGATTCAAGACATGCAGCTTCAGTTTCTACCCTATCCCAGCATCTTCTCTCATTTCTGTGGGAGTCTATCCAAACTACTCAATGAAAGAAGTTTTCACTCTCGCCTCCAGATACGCATGCTGCTAATTGCTTTTCCACTGCTGACTTTGCTTGGGATCACTGTGGAGAAGCCATTCACAGACAAGGCAGAAGTACCTTCCCTGCTGGATTCACCCCCAGGTCTGTTCCTGAAAGGCAATATGGAGGAGATTGCATTCAGTTTTGTAGAAACACTGCTCTAGTGAGTTGCAGCACAAGTTTCATATTATTCCAGCAGTTCAAAATGAAGAAATACATGGAGCAAGTAATGATTAAAATCCAAGATCTGCAGAGGCGCTACTTGGACCTCTGCTTTCCTCTCTGAAAAACCTGAGTCGGCAGCTGTCTTTATCAAGATTTGTTAAGCAGCTAGATTAACATCTGGAAAGTCTAGGCACTACTGTAAGCTCAGTAAATAATAAAAATTAAGTTAGCTTTCTGATTTAGCAGTTCTGATAGGAAAGAACAAGATTTCCATTACGCTTCCTGAGTGTGATGTCTTTAAAGGATGGCTCATCAGAAATGTACGTAGCAATCCTGTTTCAAGACATTTTCAAGAATTTCCTTAATTAGCCATCCATGTTTACTGTACTTATCCCTTATAATATGTGCAGTGTTATATTTATTATCTGTAATCTCTTTGTCGATTTTGATTCTTCTGAAATGCATTTTTCTCCTCCACTGAGAAATACCAAAAGGGCTTTCATTCAAGAAAATATGCCTGGCATCTGAAAGTTTGGAATACGTAGGAGTCACATCCTTTTTGTACAGTTTGATTTAGTACAATGGGAGTTTAACTCCTTGCTGTCCATGGCAAAATTAAGTCAAACTTGTGGAACTTGCAGTGCAGGTGCTCAGTGTGGGGGGAAGCTTTCAAGGGAAAGCCCAGCAGCTGCTACTCTCTTGGATAGAAGGTGGATGGGAGGGAAGGAGAAGAGCTCTACTTGTGCTTGCAGTGCTGTGTCCCAGAAAGGCAGAGTACCACTCTCACAACTGCAAAACAGCTGTACAGCAGCTATAACTTTGCTGCTGGATAGGGAGGACTTCCTGGAAGCACTCAGCTTTCTGAGGCTGAAGGTGTCTGCAGGCTTAATAGGCTGCATTTTCAGTTATTGATCTTAAGGATAAGGCATAATATCTCCATGCTAAGCTTTTTACACAGATCCTCTTTTTTTTTTCCAGTACTTTTCTGACTCAAGAGTCGGGTTAAAAGCTGTAGAAGCTGATGAGAAAATATCGAGTGCTGGACTGAAATGAAAATAAGCAATATTGTGATTTTGTTACCTTCTTAATTCTGGTTGATCTGGGGACCACATGAGCTCCTCCACTTCCTGCCATCTGCAGCTGTTCTGCTTTGACAGCCTTGTGAACTGGCTATGGGCTGTGCCACTATGCACATTTTGCACATTAAATACATTTTCTCCAGCTCATGAGCCACCATATCCCTCTCTTGACTATGTTTGTTCATCTGAGTCTGTACGGCACAGACATAGGAGCAGTAAAAATCCAGGAAATGTTGAGACTGCAGCACTAGAGAGTGCTTCCCAGCTCTAAACTGGCTTAGCATACCACCAAAGTCTGGACTGCATAGAAACAAGGAAGCTATGATGCTCTTCCAGCAGGGTCTCTGAGAGCACTTGCCCTGTGGTAAAGGCACAGTTATGGGGCTGATTTACGCTTTCTGCACCTGGGGAATTGCCAGGGATCATTACAGGAGTGATATAAAAGAAGGTAGGAACTAGCACCTGGCTCACTGACAAAAAGACTTCAGGCCAAATGACTCACCTCTGGAGGAGTCAGACAGTTTTTCAGAGGACATGACTTACAAGGAAATTCAGTAGCTGGGATTTATTTATTCTTCAGGGCCTGTTGAGCTTTTTTTAGCTCTTAAACATTAAATCTGCATACACAAAGAACACAGACTTCAGAGTCATGAGGTTTGAGGACAGATTTCATAAATGGTCACTTGTTACGACTTACCCAAAAATGAAGAGAAAGCAGTTTTTTAGCATCTTTTTGTTGCCCAGATCAGAAGATCCTAATGCTTGTTTATGTGAAGATGGCAAGCTGAGCATTTGCCTCTGGTTATAAACACATCATTTGTGAAAGCATCCATCCCGAAAGAGAGGAGTTTGTTTCTTATGAGAACTGTCTCCTTTTTCCTTTGTTTCTCATTGAAGCTTTGCCAAAGAGTTCAAGTAGACAGCAGTTTCACAAAACTGAGAGTCACCTAATGTACTTAGTGTATTCGTAACTCTGACAGTTTCTAAATATACTGCTAGAGAAGGACCAGAGTGTTCGGGAAAAGACCACACTGATAAAAATGTGAACATCCAGTACAAATAATACAATGGACTATTTGGCGCATAACTCTAAAGTTGCATTACTTTGACGTCCTTCACATTCTGTGCAATAATTAATACCTCAAGTCCTTCAAGCATTTACTGCAGCGTGAACTATATATGTCTGAATAAACACACAACTTACTCCGGATATCACTGAAAATTAACGGGCGTGTTTGCCCACATGAAATTGGGGATATTATAATATGTGATAATTCTAATGAAAATTTTCCTTTTGCCATAATATCTGGAAGTGATTATATTATAAGATTTTCATGAAGAACCTCCACAGCTAATTAAAAGGAAATAGCTTAAAATAAATTGGTATTTATTCCCCTTTGAGAAGTCATATACCAAATTTGTTAAGTATTTTGTTATATAACATTTCCATCTTCAGAACAACCTCTTTTACATGGGACAGAAAATTATTTGATATCTGCTTGTGATAAAATTACAGGGTGCATATAATTGCTGCTTCACTACATTATGACTTGAAGTAGTCTGAATTAAACTCTAAAAACAACAGTTCCAGATTGACAGCTTTTGGATACTTTGCAAGATCATTTTTAATTAACCAATTTTGCTGTAGATAATATAAACTGCAAACAAAACTCATTTACAGAAAGCTTTTTGTGTTTAGAAATTTAAATCTACTGGTTAAAGCCTTGCCACGGTAGTGGATTAAAAAAAAAAAAGTAAAAAAGGTGTATTTTTCTGTCCTATGGATGTTAATTGAGGTTTCCTTGTCACAATGAAAGGTAACACAGAAGGTAATCTGAAGAAACTTTTTATAATCCACCCTACTGTTCTTACAGATTGCACTATCTCTACTTCTCCTGGCCTGATTTACTAATTTCATGAGGATTACTTAATATTTCTATGTTTGTTGTTAAAACTGAACAACAGTCATAAATAATGTAGGAAATCTCCTAATTATACGGAAAGACGTAAGTAAGAAATTAAAAAAATGTTTTAGTAATGAACTGCAGCTGCATTTTACAATTACAAGGAATTGCGATGTCTTGATGAGCTAAATCATGTAGTTTGTCTAAGAACAAGGTGAGCTGGAAAAATAAAATACAACTGCTTTCCGTAAATAGTTCTTGTACTGAGATCAGACCTCACAGTCAAGGTAGAAAAGGGAGCAGCAGTGGAGGCTGACTGGGGAGACATGAGGAAGGTGCCAGATTCCCAAAAAGCTGACATATACATAAATGGTCCTTTGCAAGCTATTTCCCTGTCAGCAACAGTGTGCAGCATCAGGCAGGCACCTACTCTGCCTGGGTCTAAAACCAACTCTATACAGGGTGCTTCAGTTTTGTCAGAGCTAGAATTTTCAGCATTTATGGATTTGGAGACCTAAGGAAGGATTCAGATCAATATTAAGATACTTTTTTTTAGAGTTACAGACATGAGTTTTAGTGGTATTTTGCTTGCACTAAACCTCCAGCTGCTGTTCCAGAGGGGTGGAAATTGCTCATAGCCCTGTGCAGATGCCTTAGATACCACAGAATATCTCAAATAACACTAAGTGACTATTTTTAGGTAACTAAATTGAGACTTAGGTGGCCACATAGAGATTTCTACAGGTGAACAAGATATTTAGTCTTCCTTTGTAACATGTGAATTTCTACTATTTACAGTCAACAGAGACCTGAGTTTGTTCTCTGTGGTCCTCTGACAGTATTGACAGGGTTTCAATTTACTGAGATGAGAATTTAGATACCTGTCTCCCACATAGACATCTAACTATATGCATCTATATCTGGAGATGAATCCCATTCTAAATTCTGGTTTAAATTCTGGGGGTTTTTGTTCTCATTGAAACAGGACATTTTTTTATTGCTGTTGAAACTGTGTTGATGTCTGATGTCTGCAGTTTGAGATTGAATAGCTCATTAATTAAGTAATTCAACTTTAAATCTAGCTTGGTGGTGGCAGAAACAGCACATTCACCTGTGGCACACTGGCAAGATGGTAACAATGCAAACTACTCACTACAGAAGACTACAGAGAGAAAACTATGAGTTAAATATAAGTGTGCAGGTTCTCTTCCTGCTGCCATGTAAAATGGACTGCTCTGTAAAGCAGCATTGCTTTTAACTGAGCTTTTACTGTTGTTCATTGCAAGGCAGTAAACTCCTGTCAGTCTAAAGGAACATGATACTACCAGAAGCTGTAGAAAATGTTTGTTCCTTATCTCTATCAACATCAAGATGGACTAGAAATTTTTAAAAATCTATATATCTGTCAAAAGTGAATTACTAAGGGATTTCTGAATTTTTTTCTGATGTTGCACCTGAAAAGCCAAAAAGGAAAATGAAAAATAGTCTGTTTCATCAAAATTCTGATTATAGATTAGAGAAACAGCAGGAAGAAATAAAAAATAACACTGAACTAGGCTGGACTTGAATGGTCTTGGCTGGATGAAGAAGAAATGCCTATGGACAAACATGGAAAGCTCAAAGATAGTGGTCAATTTATCTAAGTAACTTTGTTCACTCGGATTCAGCTTGCAAAGCTTGGTGCTTGAATAGGATATAAAGTCACAAATTTGGATGTTGTAATGGGCAATTACCCTTGGGTGAATAAAAATGAGGCAGATTTTGTTCATCCTATTGCAAATACCTAGGTATGAAAAGTTGGGTTCTAAATATTTGCCTTCCTGACTCAGGACAACTATTAGACATTATATTTTAGGGAGTACACTTTATAGCTTGCAAATAACAGTCACATGTTTTAATGTATTTAATTTTACTGGCCTGACTTTCACATATTTTAAGAGCTCTCTACCTCTCCTTGGCAGCGTAAGAAATTTATCTTGCCAGAGGGATATAAAGGGTCTATAAATGAAAATCAGGGCTCAGTTATTCTATTTCTGAACATCAAGGTCTCAGGTATTAGGCTGTTTGAGATTATTGTTACCTACCCGACCTTAATGTGGAAGTGAAATCATACAATGAAGAATGTGCTAAGATGAGTGAAATATTTCCCCCTTCTGTTGTTCTATTTTGTTTCCTTGCAGTTAAGAGAAGCACAAAATGTGCTATTGAATCCCGTTTGCTTGATATTAAGATAATAATTTCATGCACATACCCATACAAACAATGCTGCGATGAAAACTGAATGCATTCCTGCAGCCTATGAAAACCTGTAGTAAATAGCCTTACTCTAAATTAACTAATAAAACTTTTCTAATTACGCATGGTAAAAGGGTAAAGGAGAATGATAGCAGGAAATTCCTTTTGCCTCATGCTATGGGTTTGAAAATTCAGTGACATCATTCCTATTGCCAGGCACTAGAGGAGATCATAATGGGATATAATTGTTGCTTGCTCATTTGATTGAACTCCAAAACTACATCAAATAACACTTAATTATGCACATAGAATACCATTACAGAAGAGAACTCAGAACTGAGAGCTCAGTGCAAGCAGAAGCTTTTAATAATTACACAGCTCCTGTAGAAGCAAGGAGATAACTTGCTGCTAATTAGTCTGGAATTTTACGCTCACAATATCCTAAGTAAATCTAGTGAAAATTAGTTGGGAGCCTGAACATACAGTTTTACTATAGCTCCATCTGGTACGTGCCCTCCAATTATCCAGTACGTTGGCTAGCTGTTTGAGGGACACATTTGATATCTGGCCAAGTTTAAAGGTCTGCTGGAAGTAAAACAATGCCCATCCTTTTACAAGGGGATCATTGTTGCTCAACAATAAAGCTCTCTGGCTTATTTGAATGTCAACAATTCAGAAAAGTTGATGTTTGGAGCCATCAAATAAAATGTTTTTGTGAAACAGTTTATTATTTCAGTGGTAATTATTTGAATCATTCATGGTAAAGGATGTTTGCTAATGAGAGCTTGGCTGCTGTAAATTCCAGGGAGACTGAATGCTCTTTGTGCTGACAAAAAGGCCCAAATCACTGGAGAGCGACTGACTGGACAAATCATTCATCTATGCAAATGCCAGCTGAAATGGTCAGATGCATTTATTACCCTCCTCATTATAGTAAACAAGGCAGAAATCGTGACTGGCAGTTATCAACTTGCCCTGAAGTGTGATTTGTTCTCCTACCACTATTTAAATGAGAGGAAGAAAGGCATGCCACCAGGGACTTTGTCGGTTTATAAAAGAGTAAATGTCACATAGCCCAGTGCTTAAAGACTTTTGATTGACAAATGTTTTATTTGACATATCAAACAATAATGGTTTTCATATCAAATAGTCCATATTTGTTAGCAGAAATTTAACCCTTGGAAGAGTGAGAACTGATTTCTCAGAATGCCTGAATCCACATGAAAAGCTAGAAGTAAAAAGAAACTCTCTAACTGGGTGGACTGGAAAAACTCGCACAGTAGTGCAGAAATATGTTTTTAATGCATGCTTCAAATGAACTGCTGTCTCACTTGCTTCCAGAAAGCATCTCATATCGGCAAGTCTAACAGCATGTAGCAGAAGGAAATAAAAGAATGATTTATTATTTTTTTCCAAAAGGAAATACAAGAGTCCTTTGGGAAATCTAAACAGGACCTGCCTCATCCTTAAACTATGTTCCTAGGACACTTTTGCTTGTATTAGGACAGGATATAGCCTGATTTGTTTGAGGAATGTATGCATTTGACAACCAAAAATATTACTGAAAAAAATAAAAACAAACAAAAAAGAAGCAAACAAGAACACAGATCAGAATTCTTATTTGTATTATGAGTGTGTAATCATTGCTACCTTTTGTTTTAACAAGCACAGGCTTGCTCAGGTGATCTGTCATTATTGAACCAATGAACCAATTATTATATAGGTGGCTCTAAGACCCTGTAGAAATTTTTCCAAATCATAAGTCCTCTGGTATTAAACAAGAAAGAAATTACACATGATTCAATGATGTTTCATATTATTTGCTGATGATATCTTTTCATTTTTGTTAGCTGGTGCAAGGAGCAGATGGAAAAGCATGTATGTTCTATCCAAACGTGAATGTACACTTGACTGTTTGAGAATGACCTCTTTCAACTTTATAGAAGTAGGAGGACAAACTATGAGACACATCCTTTAAATTTTCCATCCAGAAGAGTAAACTGGGTCTCAAGAATGAGATCCTGAAACTGAGGAAAAATTAGAGATCATTAGGTATTCTAAGAGGAGAATAAAGCCCTTTGATTGTGACTTTAAAGCGGGGGAGACACATACACCCACACACACATGATCATACCTGCCTGTATCCTCTAACCTACGCATACTGTTGAACTGAGATTCTGCAATCCACACAGCCTGAAAGAGAAATACTAAGTAGAAAAGAAGCAAGAAAAAGCATATCAGAAAGATTCTTTGGATTATCTGGGAAATATAATGTGATTTTAATAATGGTATTATTATGAAAAATCTACTTATTAGCCAGCATGATAGAGGGAGGAATTAAAAACAAACAATGTCTATATAATGCTTTATGGCTCTTGTGAATCAAACATTAACTGATTCATTTTCTCATTAGTTCTGTGAAGTAACATCATTAATCCTCCTCTGTGATGGGAGAGCATCTGCATACATAGATAGGCTATAGATATTTAAGGTCACTCATCTGGCTGCAGCAGACCTGAGTGTTACTACCTCTAGCATCTGATTTCCACTTGTGTGCATACCTACTACTGTATGCTAGGAGTATGTACAGAGATGTTGCCTACGTGCTGAAAATGGGTCACTGCAGCATTCACTTGTACTGCACACCTCTGCTATCAACATTTAAAGGTTCCTACTTTTTAACATCATAAAAAAAGCACTTGTCATCGTGGCTATCACTGCTGCCCTTAGAAACACAGGGTTTTTCATTCCAACATGAAATACTGATCCTTATTCCTAGTATCTAGTATCCAGGAGTTAGGAGGGCCTAGTGCTTGAGAGTGGTATCCTTGGCCAGTCAAGCTGTGCTGCCTTGCATATGGAAGGAAAAATCATCTATAGAAACCACAAGGACATCTGCTGAGATATACCTTGCATACAAAGGACTACAAATATTCTTGCTGATCATAATCCAACAGTAGTATTTGATTTTGAGACATCATGCAAGGATGACTGTCAGAAGATAATTATTGTAAATACAGGGAAGAAAACATTCCCATTTTTTTCTAACATGGCTTGTGTTATTAGATTTAAGTGCCCCCTTTCATTCTGATCATAATGTATTCTGGATATACATATTAAAAAATGAAAAGTAATTTGTTACCAGCATCTGCTTTATAGGCATTTTGAGATTACCCTCCTGTCTTGGGATCAAGGCAGCTCTTATTCATGGGAAATCCTGCTCCCCAGCCCTCCTATGCCTTCATGTTCCCCTTTGATCATCCTCATGCTACTGATTTCTTCCTCAGTCTCTCAGAAGCTGGTGTATTTAAATGCTCCCATTGGTCTTCCATTCTAGCTGCCATCAACCTCCTTCAGACCTGTCATGTCATTCCAGAGTCATCACTTCTGCAGGTCTTAAGGGTGCTGCCACAAGGGGCCGATTTAACATGGTGGAAGAGGCAGACAAATGGTTAGCTGCAAAGACAGGACAGGCCAATGGAGCTTTGTAAAAGCTATAAATAGCATTCCTGGTTTCCAGGATTTTGCAACTGAAGAAGGCAAGGTGCTAATGAGGCAGGGAGGAGCACCTGTTCTTCAATGACATTGCTGGCCTCCACCTTCTCCACTGGAGAAAAAGTTAAAGGAGTTGATTAATATAGTTCAGGAAGGTTTCAGGATTAATTTTCAGGAATGTGAAGTAATCAACATTTTCTCAAGCAGTTAGTAGGTTCAGTCAATAACAATGCCACCTTCAGGACCAAATATGTGCCCAGAATAAATGATCATCAGGAAGCCAGGGAGAGGACAACACTGAACCTGAAGGGTTATAATAATAGAATAGGGAAAAATTTCACTAACAATGCTGAATATCTTTCATTAATGAATCCTGGAAGGTAAAAGCAGGCAGCAAAAAAAAGCCCTGTTTAATTTTGCTAGTTATTCCAAGTAACTTGGTGTCCCCTGCGTGAAGATGAGTGGGCTGCACGCCCATAAGCAGTTTTCTGTGCATCCCAAATCCATGCAGAAGCTGCAGATGTCACTGCAGCTTCAGGCTTGGACCAATGATCTCTAGCTATGTCCTCTAAACAGTAAGGAAAGCTTTCGGTGCCAAGAACAGAGAAATCAATAGATTAAAAAAATCCCAACAGATTCAAACCAAACACCACTCTTCCGGTGAAACTGCTGTATTTAAAAACTAAGAATAAAATTGCTCTGCCTTGAAAAACATATTAATGTGTTCTTAGCAACTGGACACTGTTACCTTGGTTTTGGATAAACTAATTAGTTGCAGTACCAGTAACTCTGACAAATCTCAGGCATGCTACTCTGGAGGAAAAATCCCCAGAACAGATCTACCTACCATCTTCCTTATGCTACTTTATAATGGGTTAATTCCAGTCACTTCAAAAGGTACAAATCAGTACAGAAGCAGGAAAAATATTTTATTTGTAGTCGAAAACTATTTAACAACCATAATTATGTGAAGTCATTGTCCCATGTGCCAAATAACCTGAAACTGAAGGGACAATGAAACAAATAAAACAAACTGTGAAAACATTTCTACATTAAAAAAAATTGTTCCTGACACAGTCTGAGCTGTATCTGATAAAAAGTTATTAATATCAATCTTTTCATTATTCAGAATTCTTTCAACAACTGCATCCAAATTAATATAACCATCTATTTCCATGAGAGCAGGAATTCATGCTAATTGTACATTAATTCCCAGGACGAATAATTGAGGTATCAGATGCAACAGCTCAAAAACCGAAATCTTGTTTAGTGTTGAAGTAACAAGTTATAAGCCTTACATTAATCAAGAGCACCGTACATAGGTCTTCATTAACATACTGGGAATCAACTCACAGCTGATAAAATCCCAGACCATGCAGGTTTAACAGCATGTGACTCTACCATATTTAACTCAGCCTGGACATATCTGTGTCTTTAAAGTTTCACAGTGTTGGTAATTTTATAGCTAGGAACCAAAACCTCATATTATGTTATGAGACCTCTCCAAAGTGATAACGATGCATGGAGGTAGAAAAGGAATTATTTTAAAATGATGCCTAGTTTTTCTTGTTTGCGATCAGCTAGCATTTACTCTCACTTCCCTGCATTTCTCCCTGTCAATGCTGAATGGAGAACTTATATGTAGATGTTCTGCCCATTACGATTCCTCCATGTACTAGTATGACACTATGTTGCTTGACATTGCTTTCTATTAACCCTCACTTAATAAATATTACCTAGATCAGGAACCTACTTCATCAACTAGGGAAACCAGCAAAATGTGTGTAAGAAAATTTGACAATTTCCAAAGCTAAAATGTGCAAAATAGAAGGAGATAGCTAAATAAACCAAGACCCATGGGTTGGAGAAGTACTTGTAACTTCTAGTTTGCTTGTTTCTGACTAGCTGTAAGACAGAAATAGAGCATCCAGCTCATTAAGATAGAAAATTCCAGTATAATTATCAGACAAGAATGAAAACCACCCCAGAACCGTGGCTTTTATATTTCGATCATTTGAATGCCAACGCGGTATCCATGCATACTTCAGAATTTACTTAGTCTGGTTGTTTTTATTGCTGTAGCAAACTCCTTACTAACCAGAGAATGCTTGGGTCAGACATCTGGCTGTGCTGTTTTAAATTTGTACTGTATCCATACTCAAGGGACTTTCACAAATTAAGGAGATCAAAAGTGTTTCCTGGGTTGGGGGGTGTGTGTGTGTGTGTGTGTGTGTGTGTGTGTGTGTGTGTGTGTACACATATGCAGTTTACGAGCACACATACACAGTGTATTTTTTAGCTGTTGGTATAGCAGGAAAAAGAAGGTGGATACAAGCTTCTAGTTAGAAGCTGAAGCTCATTAAGTCTTTCCTGAAATTGGTTGCTAAAAGCTTACATATTTAGGAAAGTGTCAGTTTCTTTACTTACACATTATCTGCTCAAAACAAAAAGGACAAAGAACAAAATTAGAGACTTCTTGCCAGTTTTACACACCTGCTCTAGCAACATGAGCCTTCTTTCTCAAGTCATTTTACTCGTTTGCTCTACATTCTTGAAAAATGCTTGAATGACAAGCTCAGATGGACAACCGGAAACCATTTATCCTCAATTCCGAGAGGACTGAATTTCTGCTGACGAATAGACCTCAACTCTTTGAGAAGATAGGTTCCTTTTTCGTGCCCTTGCTTGCTGAAGAAGACTCATTAGGTTAACCAAGAGGTCATTAGGTCATTAACTGCCCAAGTTGTGGTAATTTCCCATGACTTTTTCAAGCTTGCATACATTTAGAGCTTCTAGACTTTCCTTCACTAAAATTAAGGAATAATTTTGTTTTAGAAGAAGGAAACTAAATAAGATGCTGAATTCTAATATATACTCAGAACTATTCCATCACAAAATAAGCTTTGCAATGTGCTTTGTATATTTCCTCTCCTTTCCTTTCTTTTTTAATAAACCACAGCAAGCACTAAAGCCTCCTTAACTTTTTATAGGTGTATTTTCTTATATTGTCTTTTAATATATCAATTTTACTTTTCATACTTGCATGATATCTCCAGCAGTTGAAAAATAAGCACATGGCTTTACTGTTGGCATACTTACATGTGTGAAAGTCACTTTTCTGCATGCAGTGGATGGACATGCTATTTCTGAAAGAAAACTTTTGCATATCTGATCCATCATATCGGAAGCCTAAGACAGTTGCAAAGTACCACCACCAGCTTCTCCATTCATTGCCACTGATAACAATGCTCACATTGATCTGATTGGAACAGTGATATGAACTTCACAGTACTTTTCAACGCTTTCGAGGTTTCTAAGCCCTGGATGGAATCACCTTGCTGTTTAGCATCTGTAACTCTTCAGCTCTGCTGAGTTCTGATTTGACTGATGGTACCATTGTGCAATGTGGCAGCAGTGGATGAGCCACAGTCAGTTTTGTAGCCATGGAACACAACTGACCTATAAAAATATCTGTGGTCATATGAATGTATTGTAGAGAGTTTAAAATAGTTATGTGATGCTTGATGAGAGACTGACAATGTCTTTTTGTGAGGCTATATGACATATCTCTATTGAAATCAATATGGCTCAGATGTGTAAACGCTGAAGTACTGCACTGCAGCTGTACCTATTCCCTTGGTTTTTGTGCTAAAAAAAATGCACAGTGTGGACATTACACATATCTATCTCAAAATTACCAGTCTTTTGCTCATTGCTGCCAGACAGTTCATACAGCCATTATGCTATAAAATATGAAATGGCTGATAAATTTCTAAAGAAAAATTACTGGCATGATAAAGGAGACTTCAGCTAATTAACAATTACTACCAATCAATATAATAAGCCTGATAAAACACTAATTGTCCTGCTAATTGTTAGAACATTCCTTTCATCCTGAAATTACAATGAGACCTTGTTTAAATGTACCTTGCAGCTCTCTAGTTGTTATGAAGCAGGAATGAATTGTCCCTGTTCCTTGAGAGCACCTGCCTGTGATACTTCTCTGCACTCCTAGCAGGCTGCAAGGGAAGCCTAGAGAATAGAAGCAGCCAGCAGTGCACCAGGAGCACTTAGTTTTAGAAATCTGACATTCAGAAGGTTAAAGCAGGGAGTCTGGTTTGAAGAAAGTAGGTGCTTTGCCAGAATTGCCTCTGGGAAAAATTTTATGGCATAGACACCTAGAGCATTTACTTGTCTGCTGGAACAGAAAAATGGTGGTAGCCCAAGGGCTAAGGGAATATCCTACTTATTCTTTCAATTGTTATTCAGGTTTCAATGTTACTGTATATCTTGCTAAAATGTTATACAGGGTTTACATTCCTACTCTTAAATTTCAATTGAATGCTATAACAAGCATTTTATGTCAACACAAAAGCTTAATGAGATTGTATCTACCTCTGTGTCTTTAGATCCCTATATGAAGCCTATTGCTGGTTAAAATTAGCATATTATCCTTACTGGATCCTACTGCTGCTGACAAAGAATTCTGATCTAAAGATCGGTCTGAAGAGTCTTGCACAACAACCTCCTCGTATACAGTAGATTTTGCTATCTCAGATTCCCTAATCCTCATTAAAAACCTCATAAAGACTTCAGTCAGCACATCCTTTCCAGGTTTTAGAATTATTGCTCATATTTCTGCACAAAGACAAAAAGAAGAAAGATGTTTAACCATAATATGTCCAGGTAATACTGTATTTCGATAAATTAGGATTTTCTCATTCTTTATGCTTTATTCTTAAAGCTTAATTACATATCATGCAGAGTGTTTCCGCGCTAAGGGCAGTGCTTAGCCATTCAAATGCTGAATTTTTTATGTTATATAATTTTTATATATACATGAAAAAATACATATATATCTCATAATGTATACTAGGGACTTCACAGGAGACATAGCAAGACATTGCCCTTGCCCCAATGAGTCTACAGTCTAAATTCTTTGTGATCTACCAAGAACCAGTGCCAAGCAGCAGAGACATCCTTTTGGACAAAATGTCCAAAATAAACACAGCATGCAGTGGGTGAGTAATTGGCTCATGGGTCAAGCACAGAGGTAACAGTGAATGGGGTGACATCAGACAGGTGACTTGTCACTAGTGGGGTTCCACAGAGCTCCATCTTGGGGCCTGTGCTCTTCAACATCTTCATAAACGACTTGGATGTAGAACTGGAAGGGATACTAAGCAAGTTTGCAGATAACACAAAACTGTGAGGAGCTGTTGACTCCCTTGAAGGCAGAGAAGCCCTGCAGAGAGACCTCAACAAGTTAGAGGACTGGGCAATCACCAACCACATGAAGTTCAATAAGGGAAAGTGCTGGATTCTGCACCTGGGATGGGGCAACCCTGGATGTTCGTACAGACTGGGGAATGAGAGGCTGGAAAGCAGTGCCCTGGAAAGGGACCTGGGGGTCCTGGTCAATAGCAAGTTGAAAGTGAGTCAGCAGTGCCCTGGCAGCCAGGAGGGCCAACCGTGTTCGGGGGGGCATCAGGCAAAGCATGGCCAGCTGGTCAAGAGAGGGGATTGTCCCACTCTGCTCTGCACTGGTGCAGCCTCACCTGGAATATTGTGTGCAGTTTTGGGCACCACAATGTAAGAAAGATATTAGGTTGAGTGTCCAAAGGAGGGCAATGAAGATGGTGAAGGGCCTTAAGGGGAAGCTATATGAGGAGCAGCTGAAGTCACTTGGTCTGTTCAGTCTGGAGAAGAGGAGACTGAGGGGAGACTTCATTGCAGTTACAACTTCCTGGTGAGGGGAAGAGGAGGGGCAGGCATTGATCTCTTCTCTGTGGTGGTCAGCGACAGGACCTGAGGGAGTGGCCTGAAGTTGTGTCAGGGGAGGTTTAGGTTGGATTTAAGAAAAAGGTTCTTCACCCAGAAGGTGGTTGGGCACCAGAACAGGCTCCCAAGGGAATTGGTCACAGTACCAAGCCTGACAGAGTTGAAGAAGCGTTTGGAAGATACTCTCAGGCACATGGTGTGACTCTTGGAGATGGTCCTGTGCAGGGCTAAGGATTGGACTTGATGATCCTTGTGTGTCCCTTCCAACTCAGCATATTCTGTGATTCTGTGATTCTGTGAAATACTGCAGTTGTTTAATAGTATATAAAATTTAAGCACATACTTGTACTGTGGCACATTCTTTATTTTTTAATAAAAATACAAGAAAATAAAGATAAAATGCAGTAAATATGATCAGCTACACAATACAGCATTTTCATACAGCATAGCAGAGATAGAAGATGCTACACAAAATATTTTTATGTGGAAAAAAATAAACACAGGGAGTAAAAAATTTCCTCTTGAAAAAAGAGTTCAAGCTGACATAAAAGCCAAAGACTTGTTAGACGTGGCTCATGGAAACACCTAGAAACATGTTCAAATTTACTTGATCTCATTGACTTAGTACACTTTCTCTTCCATTTCAAAGATTATATGTAATTTCACATATCAAAAGGCAGCAATGCTGGTCCAAGAGGCAGTGAGATGTTTCCCATGCTGGGTTAATATCCTGGGATGCAGAGGAAGCCAGGAAGAACAACTCACACCAGTGGCAATGGTGTTATGCATACGCAGTCTGTGTTGCTTTGCAGTTAGCACTTGGATAAGTTTGTTGTATTAAAAATAACTCACTGATTAAAATGATTTCATTATTTCTAGGGTTCAATTTAGCACTTTAAAATACAAAGCTTTGCGAAGTGATAGCAAAATCCAGGTCAGTTTCCTGCTGGGAGCAGGATCTGGAGACTTAAAAGCCAGGTAGTTTTTCCGCATGAATTGTTTATTTACAAAATGTTTTTTCAACCAATATGTTAGAAATAGCAACACAGGCCTCTTTCTTTTGCAGCCTTAACTAAAGTGTTACCCTGTTTTTAGTAGGAGCTGTCTCCTAACTCATTACCCAAGGCTCAGGTAAGCTTCACTGTTTAATCAGCAGATTCTTTGTTCTCACTAAAAATCCCTTTGGTACATTTGCCTTTCAACAACCACCTTGCTTGGAAAAGGGGACCTGGACATCTTTGGCGAGTGCAGAATATAAATAAGCCTTGGACCTCCACTGACCAATAGCTGATGTGTGGGATCTTTACCTCCTTGTATGGCAAGATTCCCTCTGGACATTTTTATCAATAATCACAATGGCGCCTTAGGGTGACAAGTGAGTTAAAGTAACGGACTGTGGATCCAGGTGACCTAGTCTCCTGTCTTGGGAGTCAAAAGTAATTGAAATGTCACTAACCATATCACTCCCTTATGTACCTTTGATATAGACGTAAACAAAACTTAGTGTCATTTATCCATGCCGGTTACGTGGCCTTTCTATTCTTTACATCTAATTTTTAAGTAACAATATTCCTACTGACTTCAGTAAGATTTCGTCTCACAAGCAAGACATTCCACTGCTTATAATAATGAGGAAAAGCTGAAGAGAAGCAGAATGCTGTTAAGACATGAATTTGGTGATTACAAAGTTTGATTTACACACAGAAGACAAGTCTCGCTCTTATTTTACAAACAGGTTGCTTCCTGTACTGCTCTGCCAGTGTATTTCCTTTCAACACAGAGGCCCATTTCTGGAACATATTCTATGCCTAGTTTTACTGATGATGTGGATATAGAAATATGTATAAAGTGTTTATGTGCCATAGCTCACTGCAAATTATCTGTCAGCTCCAGATGTGGATAACTGTTGAATAAAAAGAGATCATCAATTGATTTTTGCAAAGGCCGTAGAATGACAATTTGACAGTAATTTGGAGCACATCTTGAATGCACATAGCATGACTTTGAGACAGCAGCCTAGACAAAAAGGACACTGTCACCCAACGTCCTCTACCCCCTTCAATAAATACTAGTCTCTCTGCGGTTTTAAAATGCTACCTGCTATTGGGCAACCTCTGTGAATAATGATGAAGTTGGTTTTGTAATTTCTTTGGCTTGTTAAGGATGTGTTCAGACATAGCACATCCTATTTGCAATCTGAAAGCTTGGGGATGGTCTGTGCTAAGTGGAGAGAGGTGTACCTCCAAGCAGTGATACCTTCTGTGCCTCTTAGGCACCTGTAATAGGAGTAAATGGGATAGGCCACATCACCTGGAGGTATGCCTGTCTCCTCATGATTTATAGAATAAGTCTAGCAGACCATCCAAACATAGAACTCTGACAATGCTAAATTTAAGTAGGAGGAGTCTCTTTCAGCCTTTGTGAGCTGGCAGATGAGTGGACTTACAGAAAAACTTCTCATATTCATCTTCTGCACTGACACAGAAATCAACTTCAATACAATATGAAAATAAATATAGGATAGGAATGATTTGGCCAAACATACACCTCTGTACAAATGTCTGAACTAGTTGCTTGCTCTCTCTTTATAGCTGCCAATAGACAGAAATAAAAAGTTTTGGGTTCCTGTTCTTAGGTGATATATTTAATGCTAAAGTAGAAGTCTTAAACTGGTTAGATAAATTGTGCCTTGCAAGTGTTCCCTTTTTCTTCATTTAATTTAGAAAGGAAGGATAGCATGAGATGTACAAAACATAAAATGAAAACAATAACATAAACAAAATAAACTACAAAAATTCAGCTTCGTGCCTAACCTATTTTCTGACTCATCAAACTTATTGTTTCCAATTTTACTTTGTATTATAAATTCAAACTTTAAGTTGGCCACTTCCTGGGAAGGTGGTTATTGAAAGCACCTTTATAAACACTCTGTAGCTAGCACCTGATTGTAGGATTGAGGTGAGTGTAAATGATGCCAAGAAGCATACTACACTGATGGCACTGAAACCTGAAGGGCCTACCTTCCTCTCCCGTAGAAGCAGTGCCTTAAAAGTTGGGGCTTAAACTGTTATTTTAAAATAGTATGGCAGCATCTTAGGCATATAAAACACGTGCGTATGTACGTGTATTTCTGTATGTGTGCACATAGGTGCATGCAGGGGTATGAATTGCCTATAAACTGGTCATCCTGGCATGTCTGCTTGTGGAAAGCAGGCTTGTGTGGTGGCCTGTCTGCCGCTGCAGTTACCAATCGACAAGTACTCTACACTAAACTTAAAAATTTCTATGCTTGCAACTTATTATAAATACATGGAATTTATATTAAAGCATGATACAAAAAGTACCTTAGACAGCAAGTATTTTGAATATTTTCTGGATTTTCAGAATTATATTTGACTACTAGCAACTCCATTTTCTACTATAACTGAACAGTCCCAGGTACAGTCCACTAGCATCACTGGAGACCTGAGGAGACTAGACTGAGTGACAGCAATTTTGGCAGTCAGTGCAGCAGCTTTAATTGGAAGTGGCGGTTGGGAGAGAAGGCACAAATGCTTGGATGCATGTACCAAATTAAAGGATATAGATGCAAACCATGATACTTCCTTTGCAATATGCCAGGTAGGAACCCAAGAGGCACTGCAGTTTGCTGGAGCAAGTACTCATTAAGTTTAATTAAAATCAGGGCTTGCCTTATGATATGCCAGGGACTCCAACACCACGTTAAAAGCATAACCCAATTGGGATGGGGCTAGAGCAAGGCGTGCATGCTGCCTGGTGTAAAAATCTCTGGGAGAAACCAGTCTGGGGGTCATCACGGGCAGGTGCCCACATCACTGCAGTCTTCATGTCTGCAGAGGTAAAATGACACAAGCCAGAGCAGGCCTGAGTCACAAAGCACAACATGGCAATAATTTGACATGCTGGAGGGAACGGATGCCATCCAGAGGGACCTTGACAGTCTTGAGAGGTGGGCCTATGTGAATCTCATGAGGTTCAACAAAGCAAAGCACAAGGTCCTACACCTGGGTCACGGCAATCTCAGACACACCTACAGGTTGCGCAGAGAAGTGATTGAGAGTAGCCTTCCAGAGAAAGACTTGGGGGCAATTGTTGATGAAAAACTCACCATGAGCCGGCAGTGTGCACTCGCAGCTCAGAAAGCCAACCATGTCTGGGTTGCATCAAAAGAAGCGTGGCCAGAGGTTGAAGAAGGTGGTTCTCCCCCTCTACTCTGCTCTTGTGAGACCCCATCTGGAGTACTGCACACAGTTCTGGTGTCTCCAACATAAGGATGTGGACCTGTTGGAGCAAGTCCAGAGGAGGGCACGAAGTTGATAAGAGAACTGGAGCACCTCCCCTACAAAGACAGGCTGA
>NW_020897692.1:1566158-1614819 GCF_003984885.1 Neopelma chrysocephalum
CTGGCGGGGCCCGGCGGGGCCCGGCCGTGCTGGTGCCCGCGCGGCGGGGAAGGGACATGGAGGCAGCGGCGGCACCGGGCGGTCCCGCCTGCAGCTGCCCCGCCGCTGTCCCTGGGCCTCGCCGGCAGCTCCCCCCGGGGAAGGGAACTAGCCCTGTCGTCAGAGAGCGCGGGCGCCTAAGGGGTGGGAAGTGATGGGGATGGGCTGGAGCAGGGAAGGAGGAACAGTGCTGGGAGCAGACAAAGCGGGCAGAGCTGGGCACAGGTTGTGCTCCTCTCCCCTGCGGGTGTCCCGCCTTCGTGTTACACACTTACACTTCTACCCAGTTGCCCGATCACAACACCACAGAAGGCAGGGTAGGAGCTGAATTAGAGAAATTTTGTTCCTTCTTTTTTTTTTTTTTTTTCACCTACCTGCTTTGGGGTGCTTCACTTCTTGTGGATTATTTGTTACCAGTGCAGGCTGATGAATGGGTATCATTTGGACGTGAATGAATATGATTAAGACGAGGTGACACAGTTTTAAACTGCACCAGAGGAGGTTTAGGTTGGACATTAGGAAGAATTTCTTCAAAGAAAGGGTGATGAGATAATGGAGTAGGCTACTGGAGATGATGCTGGAGTCACTGTCCCTGGAGGTGTTTAAGGAAAGAGTGGATGTGGCACTTAGTGCCATGGTCTAGTTGGCATGGTGGTTTTAGGTCAAAGGTTGGACTCAATCAGAGGGCTTTTCCAACCTAATTGATTCTGTGACAGTGGGAGATAACAACTGTGTGGCCTAGTAGCTGTGATCAATGCGGTGAGGAAGCAGCTGACCAGCAGGTAAATACTATACAGAGTCTAGAGGAAATGTCAAGAGAAGATTAAGAAGACAAATAAGACAAATGCACTCAAATTCCTTTTTAAAAGTAGTATTCAATGGGGACTTTTTTCCTTTAGTTTTTTGGCATGAAGAGGAGAGTTTCACCATAGCTGGAAGGGTAGTTGGTCGAAATGAAGTGGTATAATGCTGATGACATTAGGCTTTGGATAGAAATGGCTACCTACTGAGAAACAATTTTTTTTATCCATGAAGACAGCCTTCAGAAGGCAGGATGGCCACCTTGAGCATGTCGTAGGTGCCGAAGGAACTTTTGTCTCCATTATATTGCGATTCTAAACCACGCAATGAGTCTGGTCCTAGGAGGAAGGCAGTCAGTGAAGTAGTGTGAAATTCTTCGATTTTGCGTGTTTTGGTGCTCATGATGGCAACACAAGGAAGATTCTAGATAGGTGGAATTTGCCATATATTCCAAGTTTCTTCAAACTGTAAATTTATGAGTTAAAAATATGTAAAATGGCTGGTTTTAGTGCCAGAATACATTACATGAAGAAACACAGCAAGTAGGGCCTGAGTTTAAAGTATACTGTAAGAGCTTATTAATTTTTAATTAATAATTGCTTCTAGTTTCAACAAGTTGAGTGTAGATGTTGGTATAATCTAGGTAATTAACAGCAAGAGATGCCAACCTGTGGTAAAAGTACTCTGTTTTAGACTGTAATGTAAGGATCCAGTATTCCCTCTGTGCATTAGTGTACAAAGATAATTAAGAGATTTCCCATTTACCATCTTTTATTTAAGATGCATATATTGAAGTGTATTAATCTTTTTTCAGATAGTACAATCTATTGCTTTTGTCATTTATATGTTCTTTGTAATTTGTCAATGTTGCTGTTCTTTTTATAGTCAAATGAAAGAAAACTGTTCAGTAGTCCCAAGTGTGAGATTAGCAAAACTCGTGTGTCATGCGAAAAGGGGAAATTTCCTCTACTCTTATTGTGGGGAGAGTTCATCAGTGATTTATTAGTCTGTCAATGCCCAGAAAAGCTGAGACCTCATGCTCAACCAGTGTGTCAGTGTCCCATTATGGGGACCGTTCACCGAACAGTCCGTCTGAATCGGAGGGCAATTTGACTGCCCTTTTCAAGGGGCTAAGCCAACAGGGTAAAGGAGACCCCTCAGTGGGTCTTCACACTATTAGAGTGTGTAACCCGCTGCCAGTGGCTGCCAACACCCATGAAGGACTCACAGTAACAGTTTATGGGAAAACAGTCGTACAAGTAGAAAATTGTGACAGGTTAAGGTTCAAAGATTGCCAGTGATAGTATCTGACTACAAAAAACATATTCAAAGCAATACACAGACAAATTCTAGTCCCAATAAAAGTATTCAGCATTCACAGAGTGGTTCTTACCCAACAGGAGTCCCTACGCGGGGAGAAAACAGGTTCAGCCTGTCGACTGATTCCAGCAGTTACAGTGGAGTCTTCCTTAACTTTTCCCCTATTCTCAACTTACTTTTATACTATTTCTTTTTTTTTTAGGTGAAGCTTGAGTGACTTTAGTCATAAATACCTTTATTACTGATCAGTGTAAAATTGTCTTGCTTCATTTTTAAAGATACAGTAAAAAAAAAAAATATAGACTGCATGCCCAGTGGGCGGTGGTCATACTTGGAGGCAGGTAACTTTGGGATGGAGGTGTGCACTAATATTAGTTAGGCTTTAATGAACCAAGTTCGTATAAGGAGAGAGATTTTGCCACCGCTGTTGGCTCAGCAGCAGGACATCTCCTACCTCCCTTGGTTGACAGGTGCCATACCATTTGTCAGTTGCAACGTACCATGTAGTTCCCCTCCCTGGAAGGATTTCCACAGAGCCTGGTTGTGGTGTCTTCATTCCACCCTCCGTTTCATCCCCCATAGCAGGTACTTATTGTGGAGCTGCCAACTGCTTTCCATCCAGGGAGTAGCAGCTGCATTTTACCCTGTAATTTCTGTACCATTAGAATTTCTGTTAAGATTTGATTATAACTTCTCAGTTTCCTCTAATTTTTACCCCCAGCCATCTTCCCACACTGGTGTAAACAGGAATTATTGCCTCTCTGGCTTTAAGAATCAAACCTGGTGTATACATGTTGTATGTACAATATTTGCTTCTCTTGAAATAGTATGAACTCTTGTCTATCATGTGCTTTTCCAGGGATGGCTCAGGGATGAAATATGCCATCATTCTTTTTTTTATATAAATCTAGTATCTGTTACTTGTTACATTTTTACACAGATCCTACATTACAGTCTTAGAAAACTTTCTGTATGTATAACATGAAGGGAAGAAAGGGTATTCATGATAGAAAAAGGGAATTTGCCCATATAATTGAAATAGTTGTCAATTAAGTAATATTCTGGGTAGGAGATATTGTAAATAATGTGATGCACTGGTAATGTATTTTGAAAGAAGGTAGCTTCTCTCTCTCTTAAAGTTTTATTCCAGGTCTAGTCCAGTGTGGTTTTCTGGAGTCCTGTCTGTCTTGTAAAATTAGATTAACATTTCAGTGGCCCTTTGAGCTGGTCTGACTTGGGGCCCTTGTAGTCTTATTGCCCCTTCGAGCCAGCACTGACTTCATGTTTTGGTTCAGGGAGAAGAACAGACTTGCTTGCAGGAGTGTTTAGTGTCTGCTTGGGCAAACCCCAGGACTCATCTGACTCCCCAGCAGTGCTGGCTGGAGAGGTGGCTGTGAAGCAGAGAGGGATAGGTCTGTGTGCAGCATGAGATGGGAGGGCAGAGCTCATGCAGCCCTGGAGAGAGGCTGGGAATCAGATCCAACCTGAAAGTGCAAAATGGACACGTAGACATAGGAAAGCACCTCACAATGTTATTGTATGTTCATAACATATTGCTTTTTGTTTCTAATAAAACTGTTAGTGTGTTCTGTGCTAGTCTCTGGTGGCTGCTGAAGGTTCTGGTGTTTAATAGCAACATTTCAGTCAATTTAATGGAATTGACAGGAAAAAATTATGATATGAAAGAAACCAAATAAAAGAAGTAGAAGGCTGCTGCTTGGGAGGAGGATAAAAAGATGCATTTAAAAGAAACCTTTATTAATCTTCAGTTTGGCATAATTATGCCTGTAAAAAGAAAATCAATAATATGCAACAGGCCAAGGACGCTGCCAGAGATTGGACGGCATAGTTACATGGGCCTAAATGGATCTCTTTAAAAAAATCAAGCAGTTTGTGGGAGGGAGGAGTTTTCCACATAAAATTTGCATGTACATGAACTGCTCTGCTCCAGAGCTGTTTGTCTTGATGCTTTGCATAGATCTGAGTCTGCATTTTTATCTTTTTTTGTGAAGTTAAATCCTTTTAATTAGAAATCGGCTTGACCTGTGTTAGTTCCTGAAAAAATCTCTTTGTATCATCTGACCCTACTGATCTGTATTTAATGTAATTCTTTCACTAGCTTATTATCCTTTAACCTCTGGAGCAATTTTTTCATTGGTCTTTTAACTCCACACAATCATTAATGCTTTTTTTAAAATGGCAGAAGACTTCCTATTTGTATTGTAATCCTAATGCTTACTTAATCTTTCTTTTAGAATAGTTTTCGCTTTCCTCTTACTTGTTATAAACAACTAAATCCTATGTCATTCTTAACTCTTTAGAACTAATTTACCTCCACTTCTATTATTTAAACTAATACATTTTTATGAAAGCTCTCTGTTCCTACTTACTTACTTTTGAGCCTGTTGACTAGTGCCAGCCAAAATTGATAAAGTTGTGTCAGCATCAAGGATATGAAATTTTTGCAGGTTTTATGAAATCATCAAGTTGCCAGAGTGGGAATGACCCAGATTAATGTTTCTGCTACTGGAAAATCTGCAGCATGATTTCAAGTTACCTGCTCTGTTAGATGTGGCTTAAAGTGGCCAGCTAGTTGATGTACAGCTCTGAACCACTCCACGATTATGCTGCTCTTCGATGAGGTGATAAGGAGCACAGCTGGGTTTTACAGCAGCACTGTGGGAGCTCCGGGCTGTGGCTAGAGGCAAAGTGAGTTTGCAGTGCAGACACGAAGTTGTGTAGGTTGTGTATGTGAGATAAAGTGATTCCCACCTGATCTTGAAGTACCCCAGCCAAATGAGTCTTGAAATTGAGATCTGGAAAGCCATAATTTCCATGGAGCAGCCTTCAAATCATGTTAATCAGTGAAATTTTGAGTTAGAATGTGGTGTATATGCCGATTTACCCATGATTCCAGGGCTTGATAGCAGTACATTTGTCATATTTTGTAAATAGATTTTTCTTTTTAAGAAGGAAAAATCTAGAAGGAGAATGTATGTGTAATCTTTGCTTACATCAAAGCATCTCTGCTTTGAAAAAATAAAATAGCAGTTTTCAGTTTCAAGTTGGTTGTTGGGTTTTTTTGTTTTGTTTTGTTGTTGTGGTTTTTTTCTTTTTTTTTTTTTTTTAAGGAGGAGAGATTCGGGATTGTGCTGCTTTTTTCCCAGTGCCTTTTCTAAAAGGTGGTTCAGGTTCTCTGGGGGAAATGTGACATTATTGGCGTTCCAGGGGAGCTTGAAGTAGATCCAGCATATTGTCTTAGGCATTCCCTTCTTCACTGAATTTCAGGAGTAATTCATGTTGGTGACAGCTATGTCAACATGTGAAAAGGAAGGACAGGAACTAAACAAAAGACGAATAATAGAAGAGTCAAGAAAGTGAGAACTGAACACTTCTTCAGTAAATTTTCTTTCTGTGATAGGTAAGAGGGGCAAATAGTGCAGCCTGTCCTTAGAAACGTTCAAAGAGAGCTGTTTGTACGTGTGTGTGTTTAAGGATGGGAAACAAGCAACTGATCCGAGAAACACATATGGTGGATTTGTAGAGGCATACAAAAGTCTCCATTTGTTTAATTATTTACCCGATTTTAAGCCAGTGCTTCCAAAAACTCTGAAGTGTGGTCTTGCTTGTGCTCATGGCAAACACTGAATATGTGGTTTGTCTGCCTGGCAATGTGGGGCATCGTGTTAGTTGTTGTTTGAGCTGTCTTCTGCAATAGAAGAGTCACGTCTGTTGGTTCAGAGATTACCACAGCATGTAATCCTGTGATAAACTAACTGGCAACTCCAGTACAGGCTGTTGAAGAAACATTTATTCTATTTTGAGACATGCTTAGTCATCCCTGTTTTGGCCTCTTAAAGGTTGCAGGCGTTACTCCTTATTCTCTCCTATTAAAGCTGCAAGGTAATCATAATCAGAAGTCCAGTTTGTGAGAAATGGTTTGTGTTACTGGAGGATGTGAATTCATAGCCCAAGTGTGTTGTGTACTGTCAGTGGAAACCGGAGAACACGCTCCACATTTTGTTGTGTGTTAGTAAACCTCACAGTTTACATCACGCAGGTATGGAGCAGCTGCTAAATATAGGACCAGCATATGTAAGAGGACCTTTATTAGTAGGGAATATGATACAGCCCTTCTGTGTCCTGTAGCCAACATTAAACTATAAATGTTTCTTCACTGTTGTAAATAGAAAACTTTAGTGACTTACCTTGAATTTAGCTTTTTTTAATTGTTAAACCTATTTATTTGATAGTTTTACTTGTGTTGGTGTAGGCTGTGTAAAACACGCTAGTATCCTTAATTAATAGTATGTTTTGTGTTGTTTTTTTAAACTAGCTTAACAGTATGCAGGTCTAGTACATTTTGTGTTTAATGGAATTATTACATAAGTGAAAAAAATTTTCTCTCTTCAGAAGTAAAATGCTTTCTATGAGAACTTCTGATGCCAAGACTCTTTTGAAGACTTACTTTGTTTCATGGCTTAAAGGCAGATGATGTTGTTAATGAATTCTGAGCATCCTTCAGGAGACTGGTGACCCTTCTGTCATTGATGTATGCTATCATGGACAGCTTCAAATGGTAAAGATTGTATTTTTGTGAGTCTTTCTCAGATTAGTAGTTTGATAGAGGAAGCAGCACGTTAAGTTTTTGGTTTAGATTAACAGCCCAAAGCTTGCTTTTTTCACTCTTAAAACCATTCACAATGCTTTTAAGAAAATGCTTTTCACAATGGTTTTAAGAAGCTGTATCTTCACAATGTGAAGTTCTGTCTTAAGATACTCTTTTACAGTTGTTTATGGCAAGAGCTACATTTAATTTCATACTTGATTTCATTTCCGTAAGTCAGTGCAAGTTTTTTTTCTCTTATAAACCCCTGGAAATAATGCTTAATTTAACCATTAGTTTTTTTCTTGCTTGAGGGCAGGTTTTGGCTAATGTTTCTTCACAGTATTCTCTTCTTTTAAACACAGTAAGTGGGAAGCCACACTTAGTAACCTCCAACTAAACAATTATCTTAAAATAAAATCTAATAGTTTGTTAGTATTTTAGTAGCAGTACTTAGTTTAAGAGGATATTAGAAAGAGCACAATTTGCTTTCTAAGAATGTTGTATCTGCTCACTATGTTTATTCATTCTGTTTTATCAGCTCTTTTCCGAAACACCACAAGCAGTTAATGCACCTTATAAAGGACTCCTGACTTTTTGATTCTTCCTAAGTCAAATCTAGATGTCACCAGTGTTTCCCATGTTAACAGTTCTGAGCATGTTTTACTATATGTGCCTTCGGCGCCGAGCTAGGACAGCAACGAGAGGAGAAATGAACAGTCGGAGGGCGATTGAATCAAACACCCGAGCCTTACCTATCAATGTTGAAATAGTTCAGTATGCCAAAGAAGTGTTGGATTTCAGCTCTCACTATGGCAGTGAAAACAGCATGTCATATACCATGTGGAATTTAGCAGGTATTCCAAACGTGTACCCTAGTTCTGGTGACTTTACTCAGACTGCTGTCTTTCGAACTTACGGGACCTGGTGGGATCGTTGCCCCAGCGCTCGGCTGCCGTTCAAGAGGACACCATCCACCTTCTGTAGCCAAGACTATGTGGAACTTGCTTTTGAAGAACCAGTTTATCCCACTGCAGTGCACATTCTGGAAACCTATCATCCTGGAGCTGTAGTCAGGATTTTAGCATGCTCTGCAAATCCTTACTCTCAAAATCCACCAGCTGAAGTAAGGTAATTTTTTTCTTTTCTCCCTTATGCTTTCCTGTAAGATGTTAAATGCTACACATAGTGCTGTTTAATGAAGTTTACTTCCTAGTATTTATCTGTTTTGTATCTGATGTACTAACATTTACTTTATTTCTGCATGTTTTTAAAACTGGTGACATGTTTTGATAACAACTTCAGAGATGTAGATGTTTTGTAGGAATTATTGCAGCTCCTAATATCAAATTTAATTTGTGTAATGATAGTTTTTGTGTTGGAATTTTTATGAGCAATAATTATTATGTCTGTACAGAAACTACTTTTGAAATGGCAGGTCTGAGTTCTTCCTCCAATAAGAAAAGCAAATTGTGTAAAAGAAGCTGAGGATTCACGGTTGCTGTACCACCCTGCTTCAAGTAGCCATCTTTCTTCTCTGCATGCTTTAGGTTATGTGTATAGTATGATCAGGCACTGTAACTCATATGGAAATGAGACTAAAACCAGAAGAACGGAACAGTCAGACAAAAGGTGATGCCATTTGTCAGATCTTTATTTTTGTTCTGATCAAAGGGTGTGAGCTGCACTTTGTTTTTACACTCACTGCATAGGCTAAAAAAAGCTGATTTGATCCTGTTGGTTTTCCTCATAGTAGAGAGTCCTGATGAAATTTCAGTTGGGGGGTCAGGAAGATGGTGACCTGGGGAGTGGTAATATAGTAAAATAAAACACTTTGTATGAGGTGTGAAGCTCTTAGTGAGGAGGTGAGGAAATAGAAATGGAAGGAGAAAGAGAACAGGTCAAAGTACATAGTGGGCAAAAGCATTGGGAAAAGCTATCAGTATATGCAATCAAAGTACTCCATATCAGAAGAGATTAAATGATACCAAAGCTATAAAGAAAGGGAGAACTGATAGAAGAAAATGTATCCTGTAGAAAATAGTATGCCAGCAAATACTGTATTACTTTGAAATGCACACTTTGGTGGTATAGCCAGTATTAGCTTGGATGTTGGGTGTTTTTTCCTGCCTTGCCTTTTACAGATGCAGCTAAAAAGCATACTTATAGGTCTAACTTAGTATCCCTTGCTTCCTAATACTAGGCCATTGATGTTCATTCAAAAATTCTTGGAAAATTGAGTGTTATGTATTCAAAATTCCCAAATAGTATCTTTTGTATGATTCTGTCATATACTGTTCTTAAGAGCACTTGTTTGTTTTACAAGTTTCTAGTGAGAATATTCTGTATAGCTCAAAAACATGAATTCAAGGAACAGTGATGAGTCAAACTAGTAATAATAGGCCACCTAACTTCAGAAGAATGAGTGTGCTTGGCACTGTAACACAGAACTTATTTATAGGATGGTATGTGGTGAAGGCAGCTTTTAAGACTTTCAAGTTTAGAACCTAGTGTGAAATAACTTTTGGGCAATTACTCTGTGAACTTTCTTTTTACTTTTTTATTTTATGATGTAGATTTTTACTTCTTTATCATATAGCACAGAACTTATGTAGAGATTATTTCTGTAACTTGATAATATTGCATTAGGGTAGTTGTAACATAAAGTACTTCAGGGCATCACAAGGATATAGTTCTGATTGATAAGCTAATACTATTTTATGTCTGTTTGGGTTTAGGTTCTTAAAATAGTACACCTCAGTAAAGACCGAGAAGTGTTGGAGGAAAGCTCAAGAAATGTTAACTGATGGAGCTACTTAGTAAGATGCACTAAAAAAAAAAAGAGAGAATTCTTCAGAGAGGTAAAAGGAGATGGAAGTGAAAATACTAATATAAAACTTTTGGGTATGTGCTCTATGACTCCTCTTGAGGTGTGATCAGTGAGAACTCAGACTCCCTTCTTCATGATAAAATATGAAGCTTCTATAGGACCCTGCTTTTTAATTTGTACGCAAGAATACCTTCTGTCCTGCCTGCATAGTTTAACAACATTTCTGGTTAGAAAAAGGTTGTCTCAGGGATCCTTGGAACCAGTTCTCTGTGCTGCCTCTTCAGTACTTGTTAGTCTTGGTGCTAGAGAAGTGTTAGAGGGACTTCTTTTTTTTCTTTTGGCTTACCTTCCCTCAGCAGGACTTGTCTGTTCAGGGCTGCACATTTGGTTTGTCTCCTTTCTTCTAAAGCAGACAAACATGTCTTATACATAGTGTCTTGAAGGGAAGATGAAGGGACCTTTTCTCCACATGAGGTATGCAATATTTTTTCTCTGTTCATTTGCTCACCTTTATGAGGGGAATCTGAAAAGTTGCAAGGGCGCGGTCTGTTTTCTGCTTCAGTTCTTGGTCCCTTGTTCTCGCTTTCAAAAGTTCTCTGAGATGTCAGCTAAGAATTTTTTTTTTGAAGATGGAATGCTGCTGTAATCTCAGATGATTCCTTGTTTAACTGATGTTTTGGTCTTGAAGAACTGGCATACTATTTTCTTGTGTTAAAAAAGGCCATGTCCTACTTACTCAAAAGGAACTTAGAACCTTGTTTTCCTCTTCTGACTCTTTTGATACTCGTTTTTAAATCACCTTATTACCAAAAAACCTTCCAGTGCTGCTTTGTTTTATCAGCTAACTACGGATGTGTTTCTGAACACCGGTGTAGAAAGGGCAGGTGTAGTGGGTTGACCCTGGCCAGATGCCAGGTACCCACTAAAGCCACTCTCTCACTCCCCTCTGCAGCTGGACAGTGGAGAGAAAAAAAAACAGCTAAGGATTCATGAGTTAGTAGCTGGGAGGGGTCACTTACTGATTATCTTCACAGGCAAAACAGATTAAAAGTGGGGGTATTACTTAAAGTTATTACTAACAGGATCAGAGCAAAAGAGTGAGAAGTAAAATAATCTGAAAAACATCTTCCTCTCACCCCTCCTTCCTTCCATGTCTTCCCTCCTCCACCCCAGTGGTACCAGAGGACAGGGAATGGGGGTTACATCCACCATGGTCTGCACCATGGACTACAGGAGCCTCAGCTCTGGCATCTGGAGCACCTCCTCCCCCTCCTTCTGCACTGACCTTGGTGTCTGCATTGTTGTTCCCATATTCTCACTCTGCTCTTCCCTGGCTGGAATTTTGCTCTGCAGGACAACCTTCAGTTCTTAACTATGTTATCACAGAGGCTTTACTGTTACTCTTGACTGGCTCGGCCTTGGCCAGCGGCAGGAAATCTGTCCTGGAGCCGGCTGGCATTGGCTGCACGGGACAGGGGAAGCTTCTAGCAGCTTCTAACAGAAGCCACTCCTGTAGCACCCCTGCTACCAAAACCCAGCCACAGAAACCCACTACAGCAGGTCATTAGGAAGGTTCTTTTTCACCGGTTCCTGCTTTGATATAAAAAGAAGGCCAAATTAATGGTGGACTCTATGTTGAGAGGAAAACATTCGAGATTTGCTTAAATGTTTAGTGGATTATACTAGTCCAGCTAAGTAATCTTTTGCTCTTTGTTTAATATTTAAAACATCAGCTCATCCAAGACTTTTCTGTGTGCAAAAGCTTGCAGCCTACGAGAGGCTCTGTAAGGAGCTGGTGTACCAGAATACTTGCTCAAGAGGATTTTATATATTCTTGTTGAAAAATGGCTAACACCCACATGGTTGGCCCATGTGTTCACTCTATGCTTCAGTTACACGGGAGAATGACTCATGCAGGTGTTCAGAAAGAGGTCTTTGGTTGTGTTTCTTTGTTGCTGGTGCACTGAATACTGCTATCACACCTCTGTATGATGCTGGCTCAGGTGAACTTTATTCAGCGTGTTTGTAGAGATGGGGTCAGATCTTCATGGATGGGAATAAGCATGTATTTTTCAGAGGGAATGTAATTGTTTCTAAATGATCCTAATGCTTAAAACATGGCAGTTAATTTGAAGTTTTTTCGTTATGATTTAACCAGCATCCAGCTGAGAATTTTCTATCCTCTCATATTTTTGTCTCCTTTAAAGACAGAAGGCACTACATCACTCTCCTTCACATAAAACAATTTTTAAAATTCATAAATGTCAGAGAAACTGCTGTTTTAACACATGGAGACCTTTTGTGCTTTTCTTTTGTACCACTCACACCTTGATTGGTGAGAAGTGTTTGGTAATTCCTTAAACTATACTAACATTGCATGTACAAATTTGTTACATGAATTATCAGAGTGCAGAAAGCCCAAGAAAAAAATAATAGTGTGAGATTGAGGGAATATTGTAACATAAAATCTCAGTTTTTATGTGGGGAAGAAATCAACCCCTATTTTTGATTGTGTTGTGTTATGATGGCCATTAATGTGGCCTTGATTTTGTATTGTGGTGCACATTCTGTATGCTTAGGGTTTGGTGACAATGATGAGTTGTCACCAGACTTCAGCCAGTGGAAGAGGCAGAGCTCTACAAAGGTGTGGTGGTGACAACAGCACCTGATAGTGGCCTGAGCTGACCCCAACAGAGAGACTTGATTTTATTTCTCATAGTGGATTAGATTGATAGGTAAGATAAAGGTAGCTTCAGTGATGAGAAAAATTTTTTCTTTCCAGATATTTCAAATAACTGCCCTGTTCATGTGAGCTTTTCAGAGATTTCTCAAAAATGACTATGTTCCATGAACCCAGAATTCATTCTTCTGTGACAGGCATCTGGAGAAGAAAAAGCTGTTTCCCTGAAGATGTCAAAACAAGTTTTAAGTAAGGATGCAAATGCCTAGAAGTTAAGTTGTGTGTTACACATAGGTGAGATACAGCCTTGAAGGTTCCTTATCACACTCTCATGTGTTGATGGTATCAGCAGTGTTTTGGGTGTTTTGATCTGAGATTCACAGGGAGTAAAAGGTAGAGTGAACGAACTTGCCACTTACAAGTAAAAGCTGATCATGTTTTACATTCAGTCCACTGCCTTTCTGGTTTCATGCCCTTTTTTTAGAAGGGGGGATAGTTTTTTTGGTCAGACATTTTGATCCCTATCCTGGCTGCCAGTAAACAAATCTGCAACATTCCCATCTGAATTAGCATTGTACTGCTTAAATACAATGAACTTCCTAATTGAAGGAGAGGGAGCCTTTTACTTTGTCCATCTTCATTAGCCTGCTCCTCTCTTTTGCAGCAGCTTCTGCCTCTACAGGCTTCAAGACCTTCAGAAAGAGAAACTTGCATACAGCAAACACATCTAAGCTAGGAAACGCTGAGCCACACTCAATTTTCTAGCAAAATTCTAAATGACGTGAAATAAAATAAATTAAATAGAAATAAATGGCAGGAACACACAAGGCAGAATGAAACTGCTTCCAGACAAATGACCATGGTATCTCACCTGTGAGAAACAACCTAATCAGTGTTACATTTTATCTGTAGAAAACAAAAAAAAATTAGTCACAAGACAGTCCCTAACCTACTGAAGAGGTAATCATCATGTAGCAATAAGGATATATGCTATGAAACATCACCCCAAGAATGGCCACACATTCCAGACTAGTTAGGAATCTCTGGTTTTGAGCTTTTATAGAAGTACATGAGTACACAGTGTCACTGTAAAATATATGATATAAAAGAAACGGTCAAATTAAGGTAAGAAAAGACCGCAACAGAAAAACAAGGATGAACTTTTTCTTTTATATTCCAAATTTAAACAGTAAAGTTATTTTTATAAAAGGAAAAAGTTGAAAAACTTCTGAAAAAATTTTTACTTGATAGCTCCCATTTAAACAATGTCTAACAACAGCTACCTGTTAGGAATATCAAAATGTTTTAAAAGGGCTTACATTGAAGAAGCCATTAGGGAATCACCAAGAGTAAGCCTTCTGGGTAAATAAGGAGGAAAAAGAAACAGGAAAGAAAAAATTTCTTTCTACACCAATCTCAATTTGACAATGCAAGAAATTTCATTAGATTGCAAACAAAGTTTAATCTTGTCTTGCTAGGGAGAAATCTGATTACTTTTCCTAGAGTCTTTTCTAAAGACTCTCTCTCATTACATATATTTCTTCAGAAGTAACCAGGTCTGCTCAGGCATCATCCTAGCCATTGAAAACCTTTCCAACAGCATTAGGACAACAAAAGTTAAGCAAGCATTAAATATGTATTCTCATTTGACACAAACCTTGAAAATATGATTCTCAGCCTAGAAATCACTAGGCTGTATTTTCTTTCCTGGTGAGGGAAGGGGGATGGGAATCTTTTTTTTATTTATTTTTTTTTTTAACCTCATAGGTGTATGGAGTCTTTGGTATCAGAGCAGAATGAGTTCCTGTCTATCTTCATGAGACAGAGAGAAATTTAATAGGAAAACCGAGTCCATTAAAGCTGAATGGAGAAACCCACGTAAAGCCCTCCTTTTCTTTAATCACTAGAGAAAATAATACAGGTGTTGCTGGCTTTTACTCAGGCTTTGCATGACGCTGCAAAGACTGAGGCTTTCTAGCACAGTGCTGGTGAAAGCTTCTTATCAAAGCACTCTCATTGCAACATCTTTGATCAGTTGTTACTGTATATCTGCAAGAGGTGACGACAAACGATGTGCTACCTGCAATCATTTGATGCTGCTTGATTTTTTGAGAGCTACCTAATTAATTTTGGACAGGGGATGGGCTGGATTCCTTTGTCTTCTTTAACCTTATTTATTGAAGTTCAGTTTCTCTTTGTTTTGAGTTAAATAGTTCATTGAGCACCTTAAGTTTGGAACAAATGCAGGCAACCTTATTAGAGAAGCTGATTTTGGTATGTACCCTCAAACGAGGATTGACTGTAAAAATGCCTTTCTTATGAAAGATTTTTAAATGGGTAACCATAAAAAAAGAATGCTCCAGAACAGAAGACATGCAATTCTTACTGAAACCTCCTGGAAATTTAGACTTTTTTGATCCCACTGTGAGTTCTTCAATCCCATTCAGATTATGTGCAGCCCATTAAGTATCACGCTGGTGATTCTATATGAAGAGATCACTTCCAGTTGCAGTAATGGGTGTGTTGAGTATACCTACACTTGGGAAGAATCTACCAGCCCTGACTCAGAGCGATTGCTGTTGCTTGTTCTTGTGTGCAGTGCCACCAAGGCAGAGAAGAACATCAAATCAACCTGATTGACTTGAGGTTTTCCAGATAAACCAAGAGCTAACTACTTTAAAGTTAGATTGGTGGGCTGTTGATGAAAAGAAGAATATGACAAGGACAGTGGAAAATTGTCACTGGTTTTGTTGTTCATCAGCATTTGGTATGTAATGTGGAATTTCACAAGACTGTAAAGTCATCCTACATGTCTTTCATTTTCTCTAGTTTATTACAAAGACTGGAAAACAGATACTGCTTGCTGAAGTTGGTTATTGAACTCCAGTTTGGTGAACCTAGATCTCCAGATGCATTATTTTTTTTCCAGAGCTCTACTACTGCTAGATAGTCCTCTCCTCAGGGTACCAAAGGGAAAGTCAGTAACTGAGACCCATTCTATTAGAAGCTAATGGTCCAGCATGTGCTAAATTAGTGAAAAAATAGCCTTGAGTTTCCCTAAGGATGGCTTGAGTGGGTACATGGAAGTGTCTAAGCAAAATTTCAGATGGTGATCTGGATGTGTTCAAGAAACATCACACGTGCATTGCCGACATTAAGTATTTGCTTAGAGAATTGACCTATGTGAGAGGGTGTGACAGTGGGACTACGTCTGTTATTTTGCCGTGAGTTGGCATTAATTTCATAAATTAATGAAATCTTTTCTCATGACTAAGTCTGTCTAATGAAAACTGTTAATTTTAGGGTAGAATTGTCCACTCTCCTACATAAGTACTTTCTGATGTGCCATGTGTTCATATCTTGCATGTTTGTTTTTAGTTCATGACTATTTTTTTGACATAAGACTTCTGGAAGCCTCTCATTCTACTGTAAGGTACTTAGAGAGCAGCTTGATGTAGGTTATGAAAATTTATCTGTGCATACCTGAAAATGGCAGTTGTGAAATGGAAGTTTCAACCAATATGGATTAATTTCCGTATTTTTTTCCTTATTAATTTTCCTAATTTTCCTAGTAACAAATATCAAACTTCTACACCTTATACCATGTGCAATGTTTTAATGAAAGTCCACTTTGCTTTCTGTCATGATGGAAAGAGTTTAAGCAATTTGTTCTGCAAATAAAGCATGTTTTATTTTATTTTATTTTTGATTGATATTCCTCTCCACTCCCCCACCTCACCCCTGCATGGAATCTGGTAGGAAAAGCCAAGATGCTGAGATACTGGGGAGCAGATAGAGTGCTTCTGAGATGCATGTGCCAGGACAAGTAGTCTGAGAGAAATTTTTGAAGCTGGGACTAGGGTGATCAAAAAGAGATGGAATATGGAGTAAGATGTGGAAGTGTGTAGATTGGTATCGAGGTAAACATACTGTCAAAGAGAGTAGCAGCAGTGACTGCTAGAGGCTTCCTTCTTTAGGAATTAACTAGACTCAAGGGAGGAAAAACATGGGTATCAGTGACTGAAGGATTTCCATTCACTGGATGAGGACTCATGCGGATATAAAGAGCATGTTCCTGTTTTCAGGCCTTTTGGCAAGTTTGGAAGAGCTGAAGACCTAAGGAATGTAAGACTTGATTCTTCCAGATTACTGAGTTGGAGACAGGTTTCCCTGTCACTTACTGGAGGAAATTTGAGGTCTGTGTGTGCAAGTAAAGATGTATGTACAGTAATTTTATGCATGCCCTGAACCTCCTGTCACTGGACCAAAGAGGAGAAAAACTCCTCAGTTTTGCAGTTTGGAAATTCTAGCGTTTTTTGTAAAGGACCCTTTAAAAAAGGACTTGAAGATTCTACTTTCTTTGCTAATTTGACAGTGAACTACTTTTAAAAGGAATATTTTGCTTGTCTAGACAGGTGAACAAAGTAAAGTTTAGATTATTTTTTTAGTAACTTGCAATACTGTAATTTAGACAGGCTTGATGTTAAAGAGTGAGCTGTGGAGTTTGGGTTTTTTTGTTTTGTTTTGTGGAAAATAAGAGAGGTCAGATGACTGTATGTTTGGGTTACATGGCAAGACTGTTCCTTGTAACTTAGACTAACATGCCATCATTGTGAAGACATCTGTAATCCATTTGTTATGATTATCTTACCTGTGAGATGTTAGAAAAACTTGTGCACCAGTAACAGTAACATGAGTTACGTACAGACTATGAGTCTTACAGCTTGTTTTGTTATTTAACAATGCAGAAAAATATGCTAAGGTCATGAGTTAGTGTGCCCTGTTAAATTCATCCTTAGGATATTTATAAAATCTAGGGAAAACATAAATTTTGTTGTCTTTTTAACCATGTTTCCCACTTATTAAATACTTCTGACAGAAGAAGCTGCCTTCTTACTGTGTTCAGGAATTGCTTTAGTAACTTTGATTTTAATCCCTATGCTGTATGTGTGTGTGTAATTTTTTTTCACAGATGGGAAATACTTTGGTCTGAGGCACCTACAAAGGTGAATGGGCCTCAGGCTCGGCAGTTCACTCCTTGTATCAAACAGATAAACTTTCCCACAAACTTAATCCGACTGGAAGTGAACAGCTCTCTTCTGGACTATTACACTGAATTAGATGCAGTAGTGCTACATGGTGTGAAAGAGAGGCCTGTGCTTTCACTGAAGACTTCAATGATTGATATGAATGATATAGATGAAGATGAGGATGAAGAAAAGTATGACTGTGGAATGGACACCCTTAATAAACAGTTCAGCATCGTTACCCTCAGGGAATGGCCAACTAACGGATATTTTGATAAACTGCCTTATGAGGTAAGAAAAGAATGTTTATACTCAATCATTGTCTTGATCATTAAGGGTGCAAAGGTGCTTTACAGGGTATTGGTCAAGATTGTTTTTTCTCAGTTAAAGTTCCTTGCGAATCCCTGTGAATTCCTTGTGAATTTCCTGCAGTTATTGTATAGGTATACCTGAATTATGTAAGTCTATCTACTTCCATGGGTGGATGTTAGGTATTTGCTTAGTTACTGCACTCTTACTGCTCAAGAATCTGTGCATTCACACTCAGTTTTTACACCAGTTATTCTTGCCTTGAATTTCCAGCTCTTGAACTTGGAAGCTTCTAGCAGTTTTCCAATAGTTTTCAGTCCTCATGCTTGACAAACAAAATACACAAAAGAGATATGAAAAGGTTGAATCAACATCTGAAAGTGGAAATAGGTTTTAAGAGGCTAAAAGTTTGTTTTCCTGTTCTTTCTAGTACAAAACTTACAGAACTTTGTTCTTGGGACTGCCATTATGGTTTTGTATTATTATGAAATAAGCTTCTTCCAGCCAGCTAAGTTTTGAATCGTGGTGCAAGTAAAATGTCTTAGAGATGGACTTCTGTACACTGTCTTGTTTCAATGCTTGCTACTTTTTGTTCTATCTTTAGCACAGAAAACAGTTATGAATAAACTCCTTTCAGATCCCCTGGAAGCATGGCAATTGTGATTATGCTCAGAGTCAGCAGATAAATATTTTCTTTCCTGTAATTTCCAGTATAATGAGATTCTGGAGTATGATTACTGAATACTGTGTGCAGGCCAGGCCATTCTCAGTGGGATGTATCCGTTTATGGAGGCTTGTACCCTGGTTAGTGTAAGAATTGAGAGATAAAACAATTATCTTCACTTCTCCTGAAATAAACTGTTTGCACATGGTGGAAAGGAGCCTCTACTTGCCGGTCAGACCTCTGGGCTTGGGCAGAGACAAGTTTGTTCCTGCTCTTTGGTGTGCTGCAGTGTGCCAAAAGCAGCAAGTGTTTATTTACTGTGGTAACTCATCCAATGCTCAGCGTGCTCCTCACTTGAACTAGACTTGCTTTTGAAAGTGAAGGGAGTGTGGTGAGATGCTGCTGATGATTGAGGGCACTTGCAGAAATATCTGTTCAAATCAAATAGTGTTTTGGTTTTATGACATCTTTTGTCTCTAAGTACCCCAATTTGAGACATGAAGGCCATGGTTGAGTGACCACGTGTCCTAGTAACCTACAGAAGTTTGCTGTGCTTGTAAAGAGGGAAGAGAATGTAACAACTCTTATCTTTCTTCTCTTGAAACCAAACTTCTTGAGTTTGGTTTGGGTCTTTTTTGTTGTTGCTGCAGTGGAATAATAAATGAGGATACTAACTTCATCCTGAGTTAGCTCTAGTGGTGGTTTGGTTTTGATTTTTTTCCCTAGAGCCAGTGTATTGTTTAATATATTTTACTGTTGGTGCTTGAATATCAGTACTGAAGTAAAGAAAGTACTTTACATAACTGTGTGCAAATATGTTGGGTTTAGTAATTCAAAGAAATTAATTGTAGATAAAACTTCATTTAAATATAGGAATTTTTCTTGTTTGAAAAGGCTGGATAAATTGATTTGTAGTACAGTAGAATACCAGAGAGATTAATCAATCTCTTTACTGTTTCATGTGATTACAGAATCATTAAGGTTGAAAAAGACTTCTAAGATCGTCAAATCCAACCATAAATGGTTGATTATACATATTAAAATTTTAATTTAGGAAATGTTTATGTAGTCCTGTTACTCTTATGAACTTCTGTCTTCATGTACTTTTTTGTATTTTTCTGCTTTCCTGTTTGTCTACCACCTTCCTTTTTTTTATCCCTTTTTTAACGTTTGGTTTCATGAATAAGTTTATATGGTCTATCAATATCAAAAACATTTTTTTTCTTCTGCCTTGATTTAAAGAAACTGAAAATATGGGTGGAATATTTGTCAGAAAACTAGAAAAGACTGTTTCTGGACTGGTTTTGTGACAGCAGTAATCCCAGTCTACTTCTTTCTAGTCCAGCTGAGCTGGAAGGTTTGGGCATCGAAAAACAAAAAATGTTGCACTTTGTAGTGTGACAGTTTTTTATCATATTGGATATGGGAACAATGCTCTGCATGCTGTCTTCGAGACTGACAAGTGTCAGAGTTTTCTGGGAACTGTTTGAACTGTGTAAGAATGAAGTAAGGCAACTGCTGACTCCTTCCATTTTTCATTTATACAGTATATGAAAAATTGTGTCTCTTTGTAAGGGCATATTGATTGTCAATGTGTAGCTGTCCTAAGTCTTCATACATATGCCTATTCTTTATTTGAGTTGTTTTGAGGCTTTTTCATACTACTCTCTGTAATTCACAAAATACACAGGCTGAGTGGGTTGTGCTAAGTAGGCAGCAGTTCCTCCAGTCTTTGTTTTGCCTTTGTTGTCTTTCTGAAACTTCCATAGACTATCTTTTCATAGGCTGTGGTGTTCCTCAAAATGGCATTAGGAATGGCTTGATGCACTGTGAGCTCAAAAATCATTGTAAGAATTCTAGAGAAACATTATGGACTGTTCCTGCCAACAAGCTGAGAAAAATGCTTGACTCACAGGCACAGACTTCTGTAGAAAAAAGTGTAAACTGGATGACCTAGGTGAAAGAATTTTTCTTCCCTGGTCATGGACGGTGTTAACCAGCCCTAAATAGCTGTGTACAGCTGTACAGTACAGACTTGTACTGTCTATCATCTCTTCTCCAGAACTACCTTAAAATTGAGAAAGAATTTTATAGGAGACACTTCATGTCCTTTTCTTTCTTCTCAGTTCTTTGACTAACTTGTGCAGCATGTAAAGTGGAAGGAGTACGGCCTTAGTCTTAGTTGGCTTTGCAGAAATGCTTGAGACCTGAAGGCCTGAACAAATTCAAAGCCTTTGGGAAGGGTGAAGAATACCTGCCACAGCATACATCTTGTGCAGTTTGGGACTCACCAAGATGTGCCAAGTACCAAAAACCCAACTTTTGTTCTCCAGAGGAGAGTCAGGAGAAATCCTGCACGCTGAAGTCCAAAATATTTTTTTATATAAATGTTGATATAAAAAGATACAAATGACATCTTAGTCATTCCTTGAAGCTAATTTTTCCAAAAGCTGCCTATAAGATTTATGAGCTGTTTGTGTCTGCTGGGGAAGTGAATTTCACTGTTAAATGAGGATTTGGCACCTCTGTTCTGCGAAATGGGTCCCAAAAGTAAGATCTGCATCCCTTAAATGGTACTTAGATAGAAGAATCAGAGCAATAAGCAAGAGCATTTTTAAGTGCAATACACTTTTTTCCCCTCAACAATAAACTTCTTGCATCTTTCCAGAACAAACTGTTGTAGAGTTTATAATAACTTTATAATTTATACAACACTGATTGCCTTTTCAGGCTATGATGGACTTAAAGCACAAAAGTACTTTCTCTCCCATTTCCTTTGCCTTTCTTTGCAAAGAGAAATTTATGAGGTTCTTATGTTGTCCTAACAGCTGATGACCATATGTCACAAGATTCCTTTCAGCTGATAGCCAATATACTGCCAGTTGCTGTGGCAGATTAGACTGAGTAGTGGCACGTGGAGAAGATCCCTCCAACTTTAGTCTTCCTGGAGTCTCAGTTGTTTGATTGTGTAATCTGCCAGTAAAATCCATTTCTGTTCTTTGGATCAAGAAGGGTCTTAAAACTTTTACAGCCTTCCACTGCTGAAAGGATCAGAGCCTGTGGCCTGGTGATGTAAAATCGACTCCACCAAAGCACGTTATGTGAGTAGAATAAAGAAAAAAGAGACTTAAATGGTTGCGTTCTGTGAAAAAGTTGCAAGATCCACTTTTCAGGTGTTCACATGCAGTATTGAATGTGCATATATTTGCAAGCCATACGATTGTGGAACCAGGGTTTCTGTGTTTTCTTAAACTGTGTTGAGAAAGGTCAAAAGCTCTAGAATACCATTCTTCTCCTTCCTGCCTTTTCCTCTTTGTGCACATATCCTTTGTCCTTTATCTGAGCATGTTTTAGTATCAATTCTAATTGGTGTCCAAGCTGTTGTAGCAGATCTGGCTGCAGAATGAAAAAATTGCAAGTCATTCATTTACGTGCTTCTGAATGAGTAGTGTGCATAAGTCTGTGTATTTTTGTATTGTAAAATCATTTCATCTTCACGTTGGAGAACTGAAAAAGGAAATTTGTAGAAAGTGCAGATATTGTAGAATTGACCAGCATCCAGGCATTCTTTTCTGACCAAGTCAAGTTCTGCATTATTGTGCTCTAGCCACAGAAAGTATTTTATTAGGTACAAATGGTTGTTGCTTGCTGTTATTGAGCAAAAAAGCTTTAAAATACTAGAGAAGCTTTTGGTTCAGTAAATGTTATTAGGAACTACACCATCAGTAAAATTTTACTCTTGTGTACTGAAGAGTGGAGATCCTCTCTGAGCTTATAAGCAGCTTTGCAGTGGGTAAGATGTCATTTTTTTTTCTCATGTTATATTTTTAACCAACCATTCAAAAAATGTGCATATATGTGAGATGCTGCAATCAGGGACTATGGCGATGATAAAACACACAGGGGTTGGGTATGAATCAGGATCCTTTCTGTGCTTAGCACACAATGATTTTGTTTAGTGCTGTTTATTGAATTGTTGTGGATAATTATGATTTGGAAACCTCTAGGTTTTGGAGGTTCTCACTGTAGTGGCCACTGATCTCACCACGTGTTTAAAGCTGGCGTGTGCCATGTTTGCCCTGGAAATGGGAGAGAAAGTACTTTTGTACTCTAAGTCCATCATAGCCTGAAAAGACAATCAGTGTTGTATAAATTATGTTTTGTGTTCCTTTTTATACTTCATTTTGTTATTTTTCCAATAAACTTTGTTTTTATTGATCGATTTTATAAGAAATTGTGAAATGATAATGATTGTTGTATTTTTTCATAAAGGCAGAATAAAAACTGTTTGTAAGAAACTGCATTATGAAATTAGTTTTCAAAGCAGATAGTCAGTTCTGTAGCATTCTTGCAATTGCTATAAACACAGCCTAGCACAATACAGCCTATCGTGTCACATACTCGTGGTATCAAATTGTATGTTATGCTAGGATACACATACATAAAAATCAGATTTCTGACAGACACCAGACTCCAGGCTAACGGTGATTAATGGTTATTAGCCTGCATGTTTGGAACTTATTACCCTTTTTTAATCAAGAGCCAGAAAAAGAGCCCTTTATAATGTAGTGTCATAGTAGTGACATTTCATTGTGTGTTTTCATTCTAGATATTATGAAGTAGCATAATTTCAGTAAAAAATAAAGACAGATTTTTTTTTTTTTGATTGAGACATTTGTGTGGTGAGAGTTGTCATCTCACATGTGGAAAGACTGCAACAATCCTGTATGTTTTGAAATACTCACTGAAGTTGTCAGTTAGTGTAAAGGGACATTGTTGAGGCATTTATAGTTTCATTCACCATTATCTGTACTGCTCGGAAGTTACAAAATAACTTTTTTCTCATTGAAAAAAGTTTGTGTTACTTTGCTTTTATCAGACATTATTATGTCACATTAATTGTAGACGTAAATTCAGCTAACTGTGCAGCCTTTGCTGAGCTTTCAGCTCTAGAAATCTTAGTATGTAACACAAGAGAAAAGTCTGAGGGAAAAGGCAGTAATAAAATAGATATTTAGGTGGCTTACAGAGTGTGGAATGACTGAAAGGTTGCAAAATAGTTTGAAGCTGTCTTTCAGAATATTGAAAATTATTTAAAGTGAATTGATGATCTTAGAAAAATAGGTATATGTTTAAGTATGTACTGTTTAGAATGATGAACAAAACTGTGTTAAGCAACTTTAAAGCTTAAGTATGGGACTGAGCCAAGCAAAAATCAAGATACTAACTTGGGATTATATCTATGTTAGCTCCGAGTTATTTTGGTCTTTCTCAGATTCCAAAATGTCAACAACCTAAATGTCAGTTGGGTGCAAACTTTGTTGATTATCATATATTAACTGCAGTGCATATATATATTGCTGTTACATTGAAATGGCTCCACAGGTCCTCTGCATCAATTTGAGTTTTAGTTCCAGACACCTGCAGAGACAAAAAACCTGGGCTGTTTTTAGGGGAAAGGAAGAGCAAGGAAAAGGGAAGAGGGAAGGCTGGAAATCAAGCATGAGAGAAACTGAAGTATATCAAACGCTTTATTTTGGCATTGGAGTTGAAGTAAAATTTTTTAAGAGTCGTAGATCATGTTTGAAATCCAAATGCTAAATCTGGAGCTGAGTAGGAAGTAACATTTTCCATTTTGCAGGAAGTTGAATTGTTTTCTTATTTCTTCTTTTCCAAAAATGAAGCGGGGAGGAGGGGAGGTGGAAGGTAGCTGCATCATAAACTAGTACACTGGAAGTACAATCTGTTTGGATCTCACGAAAAGCTCCATTTTTGTTTTATGTCAAGCATTTTATTCTGATTTTTGGCGGATTTGTTTTATGAATCCTTCTAAGACATTAAAATGAAACATGCTGGTATTTTGAAAGGACTAAAGGATTTTCTTCAGTTTAAGTTGATTTGCGGGTGGTTTTGTTTTTTTAATTTACACTGATTCATTTCAGTGAGTTATTGTTTCCCACTCTGCTTGAAAACAGTCAATTTTACTTATATAACTTGAGTGCAGGTACTTATATCTGTTAGAGACAGCCCTGGTAAAGTAGACATTAATTTTTAGATTTCATTTTTCAAGTCCATTTTCTCTCAGTTCCTAAGTTAAAGGAGATTTTTTTGGGGGGGGAGGGGTGTTGTTATTTCCTAAAGTGAGTATTTATGTCTCTCTGTGTGTTGATTTTTCTTTAGATAGGAAAACAGAGCATGATAAGAGAGGAGGGATATTTCTTAGTTTCTGAGTGTGAGATAAGTCATTACGAAAACATTTATAGTGATACTAGTCAGAAGGGCTGGTGATTATTCTGAAACTCAGATGATTCAACTGATACAGATAAAAAGGGGTTTTGCCTTTCAGATTGGACTCTAGCGTAGAACAAAAATGCTCTCAGAGTATTACAGCAAGGAAGAGATTATGTTGTAAAAGAAGATGTGAATATGTTAAATTTTTTACCTGGTTGCATAATCCAGAGGAGAGGATATAAAATAGAAGACAAAACACTGATTTTTAAATCAGGGAGAAGAGGAATAAATCTGAAATCAGTTCAAGGTGTGGAGAAACTGAGAACATGGTATGGTTTTTCCATGTACTTTGCAAATATGCTCCCATATGAAAAACCAAATCCAGAGAAGAAAGAGGATGCCAGTTCTGTGTTCTGATCAAGGGCAGGGCAGACATTGTGAAAGGAAATATGTAAACATAGTGTTTACATATATATCACTGTTTAAATTAGCATGGGTAAAGAAACTTCTAATTTAAAAGCTTCCTGTCACTTTCATATGCTGATTTGCTTTTTCCTTTCTTGTCAAATTGAAAAGGCAGTGCAGTCCCATTTAATAGTTAATCAATGATTTTTTAAAAAGTTACTTTTAACTAAAAGGTTTTACTTTTCTTTGAAGTTAGAACGTCTTTTCTTATTCCTTTACAGTTTTCCCTTAACACCTCAAGTGCTATATGACCACCTGTGACTTTTTTTTCTGTTTTTAATATAGCTCATCCAGTTGATTTTGAGTCACCTTACAGTACCAGACCTGTGTAGACTAGCACAAACTTGTAAGCTACTCTATCAACATTGCTGTGATCCTCTACAGTACATTCATCTCAGTTTACAACCTTACTGGGCAAGGATTAATGACACATCTCTGGAATACCTACAGTCTCGCTGCACTCTCATCCAATGGCTGAATTTATCTTGGACTGGAAACAGGGGAGCCATCTCTGTTTCTGGATTTAGCAGGTCAGTGTTAAATGTACAGAAGTGTTTTGACCAACTCTGTTTGCAGAGCTGCTGTACAGTAGTTTCACTGAGTATTTGAAACCTTATTAGAAGACAATTTTTTTACTATAAAGGGGGGGATTGTTATGATGTAGAAAAAGACATCAGTTAAAACAGGAAAAGATACTGAACACAGCAGCAGAAGTCCGTTTCAGTATGTAGAGTCTGCATGTTCCAAACTGGTTGTGACTGAAAGGCTTCTTCCAGGGGGCGCAGTGTTTTGCTTTCTTCCGGGCTTCTAAAACACTCCACTAAAACTGATCTGTCAAAAATCCATCTCAAGAGGAAAACGTTTGTGATTGTTCTTTGTACAGATGAGTCATCAGTAGGACTGTATTAGAACAGCTGTAGTAATAAACTGATTGCATGCTTGCATGGTATGAGCCAAGTAATCACTAGAGTCCAATGTAAATGCAAATATTTTCATAAAAATGATTTAAAACATTAGTCCTCTTGGAAAACAGGGGGGTTGTATGTGCATATTCCATTGAGTTGAAAATATGACTGCTGTAGGTCATTAAAATAGCAAATTTGCAGGGATTCCTCTCTGTATAACAACCGTGTTCTCTGCTTTCTTTAAGATATCATTTCTTGCTTCTTTGCGCATTAGCATTAGTTAAACAGCTTCTATCAATGTATTTCATTTAAGCAAAAATGACCCCTTCAACTAAGGGGTAATCAGCAAAGTCAGGTGGAAGCAGAAATGGACTGATAAGAAACAGACATGTTTAATATATCTGAAAAAGTTGTCTTAACTTGTCTGAATAAAAAGATTAAATCAAGTATGCAGACATTTTCTTTCCTTTTGTGCCTGAGTGCCTTACCTGAGGAAGTAAAATATTTTTAAGAAACACTTTGTCAAGATGAGAATGTTGCTTCTGTTTTTCCTGACCTTCCACTATAATCCAAGAAACCTATGCTCTTTTGTACTTGTTGGTAGAAAACGGAAATAAACATCAGCTAGTTGTTGAATGGGGTACAAACATTTCTTCTAAATTTGGATTTCATATTAGATGCATTATGCAGAGGATAAATGTGCAAGCTTTAATTGAGAATTCAACTCTGAAATCATGAAGTGCTTGCTTTCTGATGCTTAGCTATTAAGTCTGTCTTCTGAAAACATATGTGCATCTTCGTGGCAGCCTTTTTTCATTTTCATGAATTTGTTTTTTTTAACAGAGTACTGCTAAAAATTTTTGTAGTCTCGAAAGAAATTATTGCCAAATTTAGAGAATTATAGACTATATAGTTCTGGTATTTCTGACTTCCAGTTAGTTGAAAATAGCTTTATTGCTAATTACTTTTTTTTGCTTCAATGCTTAACTAATAGTAGCACTTATGTGTATTCAGCATTTCTAAAATAATACATATTCATTATTTGACTATTAATAATCTGTGAATAAACATATTCAGTTTATATTTGTTATAAGGGGTTATATTTATTTGTAACAAGGGGGAAAATGTTTTTGGACATTGATGCAATTCTGAAGTTATCTGCAGTTTTAGGAAAAAGTATTTCTTGGAAGAGATGCATGCAGTCTGGGAATGGGAGATGCAGTTCAATCGTAAATTTCTGAAGAAAAGTTATAAGCTAAATAATTTTCATGTCTAAATTCTGCTTATAATTTTCCCTTCTGAAACAAAACTACTGTAACTAGGTCTGGTTTTATATATTTTCTTTTTTCTATTGCAGAAATAATTTTACAACTCTTTGTTCTGTAAAAATGTCTTTTCTAGTAAAATTTCCCGACACAGGTTTTTCTTTTGACATTCTTCATCAGCATATTTGTCAAATTTTCTGGCCTTTCGCAGAGGAAAATTTGCTACTTATTTGCTATGAAAGTATCTAGTAATAGAGGAGTCTTACTAGAATAAGACTTGCTTTTCAGAAGTGTTAAGGTAACTTTTGTCAAAAAAGTAGCTTCCTGGTAAGAGATACTGTTCCTTGGCAGATAAATCTGTCAATAAATGACAGTTCTATTGCCCTGGCTGTCATTAAGATACAACCACCCTGGGGATATTACAGCATCCAGGACACATAACCATGAGTTCCCACAATTTTTCCTTTTGTCCAAAACTAGGACATCTATATTTTTGTGTTTTTGTCAGCATTTGGTGTTACAGTTGGCACTGTTGAATTCAAAACTTTACAGTTTGTTATGATTTCTGCAAGTCAGGACACGTTTAAATGCTACTCTTGCTCAAATCGTTCAAAATGTTCAAAAACATTTTTATCTGTAATTTCTTATGACAGTCTTAAAAGTAGTAGCTTGTATAAATTTGTGTGTTGCTTTAAAATGTTCATATATGCATGAAATTATTGAAAATATATATTTTCTTATAAAATGTATTAAAGTGGAAAGTTTTTTAAAGAGTAATTTTAAAAAATGTGACTGAAGCAAATACTGTATTATCATGAGAAGACAGAATGCTTCAGGCATATGAACATCCTGAGGCAAAGCTGAAGGTATTTTAACTTATTGATAACATCTACTCCTTAGGGCTAAAAATTACTATCATAAATTTTTCACTTCGGCATATAATATAAATTAGCTAAACTTTATATTAGATTGAAATGAAAGTGTACCAAAAAGTGAAAGACAAATGAAATTGAGTATCTGAGCAGTCTCAAGAGTCTGGAATGCAAAATAACTGGGATTAAGGAAAGATTTCATAGCAATCATTACATAAGCAGCTCTACACTTCTCTTGGCTTTAAGGGTGTGGTGGATCTCTTCGTGCCAGGTGGGAATATCAGCGTGAGAGGGTAAGACCTATGTAAGAAGAGTGAGGCAAGTCAAACTGGAAGTGTACTAAATATCGAGATGTTGAATAAATGCTCTGAGGTTTAAACAGCTGAAGGACAGTGACAGTTTAAAAACAAGAGTTCTGTACGCAGATTTCTTTGGATCACTGATAATGCCATTAACTTGTTTAAATTCTTCTGCTTTAAATATCTGAGGTATTAAGATTTTTATTTATATCTGACATTTATACTGTGAAAATGAATTAATAGTGTTTTATTTTCAGGTTAGTGGTGCAGTGTTTGCATGTCAACACATCCAGGAATATTTCTTTAACAATTTTGTTGTTGTTCACGTTTGAAGGCTTTAGTTGCTTTTAGTAGAAGTGTAGTTCGACAATGTTTAGCTTGGCGAGGCTTTGCTACAAATCAGACAAGCAGGAAGGTCAGAGAAATTACTGAAATATGCAGCAAATAGTCACAGAAAATAGGAGTAATGTGGCTTTACAGGGATTCTCAATTTAAAAATCATGTCTTATCTCTTGCTTTAGTTTTCACAGGTTTTTAGTAAAACTAGGGTTGCTGTAGCTGAGATTAAGTAATAATGTTTGTTTTGCATTTTTTTCTTGAAACAGTTTAATCTGTGTTGAGAAAAACACAAGATCAGGTACTCAATATTCTTCCTTCTTGCATGCAATGTTTTAGAATTTGGTTACCAAAAAGAATGTGTAATATGTGCTAGAATAGAAAATATCATTGTAACAATTAGAATATCTTAGAGAAAGGGAAGGTGACTTAATTTTAATCATCTTACTAAGTCTCACTCTCAAGCATGCATACTTCCATGCACCAAGACAACCGAGATGTGTCGAAATCAATTTGTGTAGCATGTAGTTTCACCATCCTATGCTGCTTCTGTCCTTCATCTCCTGATTTGTGTGTCCTGAGAAACTGCTCACACATATGTTCAAGGATCTTCTTGACCTGCTACTCTGACTTCCACCAACACACACCACTGTACCAGCCCTTGTAATGCCATTTGTTCTTTCTCATGCTTCTACACCTCTATGTACCCAGCTGTTCTCCGCTCATACCAATCTTAACACTTTTGTTACAATTATCTGTACTAAATGCTACTGCTGTCATGTAACACAGCAGCCTTGAAAGGAAAAGCATCACTGTGAATATAAAAATATCTGAACATGGTTTTAAGAAGCATATTAAAATGTAATTCTACAAACCATTGTATTAAATGCAAGACTGTAACTGCAAGACAGGAAGACCTCTGCTGAGTTTGTGCAAGCAATCATATAGATAGAACTACAATAAGAAGGAGAAGACCTCAGGATCTTAGAAGTGAAATGAGAAAGAAAAAAATCCTAGTGGGTTCTTGACATTTTTCTTGTGTGGTGGCAGGCTCTGGAAATAGGAGACCTGAGTGGCTGGAGGGAGCATGCAATTGTCTTGAAGCAAACCAAAATGGATCTTTTCAGGAAATACTGATTCTAGCAGGCCAATACCAAGGAAGGCCAGACAAATGGGGCAATGTTATATCTGTTAAGTAATTGAGGTAGTATCCCTGATGTGGATGGTAGTATAAGGTAACACTATAAAGGAAAGTGCTAAAAAACCCCCAATCTATCCAGCCCTATGTTGTTCAAAAGTGGAAGTTGCTTCCCCTCTCCATCCTCCCCCTCAGATAACAGATTCAAATGTATGTCAATGAGTATAAAATTAGTACTGAAGATTTTAATTGAAAACAGATTTGGTAAAACCAGTTTGAAAACTGTTGTGATAATTGTGTTTAAGAAGGATGAGTAGATGAAAGAGAACTGGACTGTGATCCCTGCTTGCTGTAGAGTTTTCAGTAATTTTGAACTAGGGGATATAGAGTAAGTGGGGATCATTAAGCTAACACTGAACTGTAGGTTTTGGATCCAGTGCAGTTCCATCAGAAACCGTTGGAGCAAACATGGTGTCTTCAGTACCCTTGTAAGCATATGTCTAAAGGTATTTTGAGAATTTTGTTTGAGAAGTCTTATGTTCTGACATGAACATACCTTAGATTTTAATTTTGGATCATGAGATATGTTTATGATACAGACATGAATTACACGATTAGAAGTTTTTAGCTGACTAAGCGATCCTGATGGGTTTAACATCACCATGAGCAAATATCGTCCTAACTGCTAATAGATATATTTGATGTTTCAGAAGAACTTCACTAGGACTAACTCTCTTCCCAAAAGCTGAAGGAGTTGAAAATGAGAAGCAGTTGTTGAGAGCAGGAAGAAGGTGATGGAAAGTGAGATTGCTTTTTTTTAATTAAAAACAACACAAAAAACTCTGAACAAAAAGAACCACTCCCTCCCCCCAAGAAACCTGCAAAAACAAAAAACCAAACCAAAACCCAAACAAACCGTGGAAAAAAACCCAAAACCCCCAAAACTGAACAACCGAAAAACCTGAAATACTGCAGTCTAGAATGAGGATAAACTTTGAGGGAAAGACCTAATCCAGTAAAAGAAATGTACATGTTCACATTATTTTAGATTGTTTAGTTATATTTTAGAACAAATACAAAGGGATGAAGAGAAATCACTTGCTAAATTGTGTGTATAAAGTATTGATAATGAAAGCAAAACTTAAAGGGATGGATGACTGCAGAACAGAGGAGAGGCTGAAATCAGGCACTGGTCAGTCTTCAGTAATTAAAGGAGAGGTATGTGAAGAAATTTTGATTTGGGTAGAGGGTACTTTTTTGGATGTTGTTTGTTTTCAAATTAGCTAAGTCAGAGCCAGTCATCCAGAGTCTGTTAAGTCTCAGAAGTATGAAGACCATGCCACATTTGTTTTGAAAGCATGAGAACTTGTATTCTACCTTGCCATATGGCTCTACATGGAGATCCACGTAGAAAGACATAAGCAAAAACCTCAGTTCTGAGCAGTCTGTTAAGTGCAAACAAAAATCGGGGTGTCTCCATTGTTTAGAGAACTCTGCAGTTCTGCCTAGTGTTCTCTGTCCTGTGCTGTCTGATGCCTTCCTCAGATTCCTCCTCTGTTTCTGTTCATTTCTTTTCTACATGCCTCTCTGCTTGTTCTTGTACCCTGCTGTATGTCCCTTATCCCCCTTTTGTTTCTCTTTTTAATGTCTCCTAAATAACCTTCTCCAAAAGGGCAGCAAAGCCATGAAGGGCAGTCCTTGTTGCTGTCGCTGTGTTTGCTATCTGCCTGTGTGTTTCAAGTGTAATGAGTTTAAATAAAACGTTATGAGGATAATAACTCCTCAAGCTGGTGAGCCTGGAGTTCTTCTCCAAGTCTAGGGGGTTAACTGAGTATTTCCCTGACTTGGTAATATTAACTTTTAATAGTCCTAGAAAGAGAAAAGCATTGATCTGTACTAATATTTATAGCAGCCAAACCCTGTTAAATTATGTGGCAGTTAAACTAACATCCATTATTGTAATGGTGCAATTCATAAAATATTTATTCATTACCAGATTAAAAGCTAGATGTATAATAAGTGGCAACTGACAAAGTTTTATGGAAAATATTGCCATTCAAACAAACGTGATAATTTGTTGATGAAAGAAGCTGTGTGAATGTATTGTTAAAGCACTCATTAAATAGAGGAATTGGCTAATTGGTAATCAGCAATGTATCCGTATATCTCTACTCTGATTTCCATCCTGCATTTCTCCATGACAGTGTTGAACTCTATTGCTAGTCAGAAAATAGGAGCTTAATGTTTAAATACCCAATGTTAATTGTTGTGAATTGTCATGTCATTTCGACTCTGACATTCCCATAGGAAGGCTTATCAGTCTAGGCCAATTCACTGTATCCAGTATGGAAACAGCAAATAAGTGCTTGGTGTTTGATTAAACTGATTTTACAGGCTAAAATAGATTCTGCAGAGGGGCTTCAAAGTTAGGCAAAAATAGCGGAGGAGTAAATTTGGATACATGACAGAACTCCTGTGGCTCTGGGGCTTATGTCTCCCCTTTCATGTCTCAGACCCTCTGTTCACAGAGGGTCTGTTTCTGTTCACATAGGCTCATAGAAATGTTGGGTGTTAGGGACCTCTGAGGGTTGACTAGTCCAGGCCCGGACTTGAGGTAGCAGTGTCCCCAGTGCTAGATCAGGTCAGTAAAGGTTTCAGGTGACCTTCGGAAACATCCAGGGCTGGAGTTGCTACCCTGGAATCTCTCCCTCTGTATTGCATAGGATCTGCATAGTCAAACTAAGGCCATGTGATATGCAAGATGAAAGGAATAAAGAAGGGTGATGAATGAGAAGTATGACTTGAATGAGTAATGAAAAAACAAGGAGAAGGTTTGAAAACTTGGATCTTGAAAGATGGATTTCAAGTCCTGTGCTACTGTTAGTGTCATTGAGGAATGCCTCCCTGAATGTGTCTGCTTCTAAGACCAGCAGCAATTTCATCCTAAGTTGCAGCAGGAGCAGATGTTTGGGAAAGCTAATAACTCTTTAATTGTAGCAACAAGAGTTTTTGTCCAAGCAGAAGCCTTGTTTCTCCTGTATCAGTTAAACCCAAGAAGTAACTTTGTGGCGGAAGTATCAGAACCTCAATCTGCTTTGTCTGCATGAAGGTTTTTGTAGGATAGAACTGGTAATAGGGCAGGTCAGAATATTTACTATAAGAAACTAATTCATGCTCTTTCACAAGTAGATCTGTTATTCTATGAAGTCACATGCAAAACTCGTTGCAGCCCGTATTTTAATAACTTAGATTTTTTTCTACTGGAGAAACCATAAAAATACAACAAAGGCATGGCAAATATGTAGGGGTTTTTATCCTATTAAATATCAAACTTACAAGCCCAGTGATTGATTTACAGTTTGAAGGTTATCTTTGCAATAAAAAGGGACTTAAGCTTGTGACATAAGCTTGTATGTTTTTAGTTAAAGCTGGGATTAGAGATAATAGAGCTTGAGTTTCGGACACAAGATCTCTGATGGGAAGTGTAATTCATGTAGAGACCATCAAAGTTTCTAAATTTTGGATCTTTAGTCATCTGATATCCTGATTTTTTATAATTCCAATGAAAGTAAAGTGAAATAGTCCTCAGGAATTTCTGTGTTCTAGAACAGCTACCAAATGTTCATTTTGACTTACTTGTTAATGAAAGGAATGAGGGGTTTTTTTCTGACAGTCTTAAAAACACTTGGTTTAACCACATTTTTACACTTGAAGATTTTTCTCAGATAAATATGAAATTATTGGGGAAACTTGGAGGCCGTTGTAAAAATTGGCCTTGGACTGTCTGGAAGCATTTCAGACATTATCGGTGTTGTACTTTGATCCATTGTCTCAGAGTAAATGCTAAGAACAAAGCATGTTCCAACTTTCTAAACAAAACAGAATTGTTAAGACTAATGGCTTTTCCTTGTTGAAAGGAATTATTTCCTGATTTACATGTTTCAGATTTTGACAGTATTCAGACTCTCACCTGAAAGTATGTTTATTTTTCACTTAAAATGTGAAAAACTTTATTTTACAGGTTCTTGAAAGTTTGTGGCTCTGAACTAGTACGTCTTGAATTGTCTTGTGGCCATTTCCTCAATGAAGCGTGCTTGGAGGTCATCACTGAAATGTGTCCAAATCTTCAGGAATTAAATCTCTCATCATGTGATAAAATACCACCTCAGGCTTTCAACCATATAGCCAAAGTGGGCAGCCTAAAGCGTCTCATTCTCTACAGAACAAAAGTGGAGGTAGGAACAAGTATTTTTAACCTTTGCAATAAATATTTTTAATCCTGGTAAGATAAAGTTGTGTATTTTTTTCAATAATGAAGAATTCAATTAGAAGGTCTAGCAAGGTATCTGATGGTGATTTGGTAACAAAAGGTAGTTAGATTAAAGGATAGTCTGTCTTGAATGATTGGCATTTGCTGTGGCCATGCCACAGTCACCCTGAAGCCAGTGCCCCTCAGTAACGTCTTGCTTTGTGGTAGTTGCTCTGAAGCAATTGTTATTTTCTTCAAACTAAAAAACAAATTGGTGAGCCATACTTTTAAGTGCATTTTGTATAGAGCTGAATTAGTGCCTTGGATGTATCTGTTCTGTTTCTACATCACTAATCTTTCTGTAAATCTTGGATAAATCTCCTTTATTTCGTTTTGACCGTTGGCTCTAATTTACAAGCCTTTCTCAGATCCAGGGAAGATCATTGTATCAAAGGTAATGATTGTATAATTTTATTATTTTCTACTGTTGATTGATCAGAATCTTCTTGATTCTACTCAGGTAACTTCTGAAGTTTGAGACTTCATGCTTGTAATAGCGCAGTAGCTGAGATATACTCTTAAGTGATTGGTAACTCATTTCTCCTCTATCACTTTGCTGAACAGAGCTTGAAATTAGATTGAATGTAGGTGGTAAAGATTTCCTGACTTTGAAGCCCTTAAATTGTGAAGATTCATTTCTGCCTTTCATGTGTATGGACATGCATCTGCTTGTAGCTGCCAAGAACATTCATTCATAATCAAGTTTTCTTAAGATTGTGCTTCCGTTTTATACAGAAGTGTAAACAAAAGGTACTGTTCCTAACAAACCGTGGAAGAGAAATTTCTAGAAATTTAAATAGGTAAATTGGAGAGCATGCTTTTGTGTTACTTGCTAATGTGAAGCCACTTAATAATAATGGCCCATCTTCGCGAACGAAGATTTGGGGAACACAATATACATTGTGCATCCCAGGTAGAAAAGTAAAATGGAGAGAATGAAGATGTGGAATAGGATTTGAATTAGAGCATTAGAGTTACAAAAACCATAGGTTTGTAAAAATAACATCACCTTTCTCAGCATTAGCTTCTCTTAATGCAAGTCTTTGGATTTCTACACAAAATAGGCTGCCATTCCTTCTGTACTCTTCAGCTGGTACAGAGATGCTTGGTAGTAAGTGATGGCTCTATACAAAACAGGATAACTGATCAAGCATGCTGTGAAGTGAGTAGGACTTCTGTAAAACTTGTCAAAGCACTGTAATATAGTTGTGTTCTTGATTTTTGTGAAATTTCTACTACTGTCTTCATTGTTGGAGCTTCTAAAGAGCAAAGAAACAATGCTAATAATTAATCAAGAGCTTGCCTCAATTGTATTTTTGCCAAATGGATCTAATCAGTGAAAAGAATCTGAAGCTGTGAATCCACAAAGGAAAACTCTAACTGATAATAAGTATCTGTTTATTGAAAGAAAGTAAGTAAGAAGGTGAGAAGAACAGAGCTAATACAGTCCTCTGTTAAAGTTCTATCTCAAAATCCAAGAAGAAGAAACCAAAAGAAAAATCTGTTCATTTAGCCTGTTTTCCTAAATAATTTAGTAGCTTGCTTTTTTTCTTAAACCAAATAATAACCACCAAATTTTCATGTCTTAGAGCACATCTGGGTAAATAGTACAACTTTTTCTTTTGGTTGTGAATTTGGATATGTGTTTAAATAACATAGGATGAGATGAAGATTCTCCATCCTTTTTGTCAGTATGTAATAAAACTGTTCCTGGTTTTGCATTATGCTTTATAAAAAGGACAGAATTAACATTTTAATAAAAGAAATCGTATTTCTTCCATATACACTCCCAAGTACCTGCCCAGGTACAGGATTTCCTTGCTCAGTCTAAGTTATGTGATAGTCTTTCCTTTTTTTTTTCCTTGGCTTTCAATGCTAAAAAAAGAAGAGGAAAAGAATTCTTTCAACATCTAGATTTAAAGTATTTGTTGTACTTTTTCCATTTATATGATTAGTGTGACACTAATAGATAAATTCTAAGAAAACGCTCTCAGAAAATTGACTACTCTAATGATTTCTGTGTTAGGTACATAGATTTTGAGGACAGTGGAAACGTAATAAAATTGATAATGTTTGTCATCTGAGCAATTGTTATTACAGTTTCTTATTATTTTAGCTATTTCCTTTGAATAGGTTTTGTTTTTAAAAGTGTTGCCATTGTCTCTGTAATCAAAGCTTCAATTTTTAAGATCTTATTAATGTGATGGGCAATGCGGGTGTTCTGCTACTTACTGCACTGCCACTTTGGAGGATAGCTGTGTGATCTGGAGAAGGTTATGTTCTTTGGTCCTAACCCTGCTGATTCTTAAGGCCACGTATAATGTTATTTCCTTGACTTACTGAGAGCGCATTTGTGTGTGTAAAATTGTTTTCAAACCTCTGATTTGAAACTTCCAGTGCCTTTGAGTTATTCCAACCTCTCCGTTAGAAGAGGGAAAGCCCAGTGACCTTCAGTAACTTTCCAGTAACTAAAAAAAAATGGCCTGCATTGCTGTAGTCCTCCCCACAAAATGCAGCTCACTTTTCCGGTACTATAAGTTCATTTTTAAAAGGTTTAATTCTTAAAGATTGTTTGATAATGTGTATGTTTGAAATAATTTGTAACTTGCTCTGAGAAACTAATCTCAACATTTTATATATGTAATTTCCGTGCCCTCAAGACCGCTATTATACTTGTGGGGGTTTTGTGCTGGTGGTTTTGGTATCTACTGATACATAATTCCTTAGTGTTTATTCACTGAGAGTGTATTCACAGCATAATTTAAGCACTTATTGGCATTGATACATTTGAAGAATACAATGAACATTGGAAGTATTATTGTATATACAGTAACTGGCAATGCACATCTTTAAGCATGAATATTATCATGATTTAATGCTTATCATGAAGTATTCAATCCATATAAATAATTCAGCCAAAATTGTATTTTAAAGAAACGGAAGCCACAATTACAATAGGAGAACTTATCAGTCTCCGTATTGCTGGGTGTAAATTGTAACATAAGATTACATATTATAGAGAATCAGAATATCACGCAACATGAAAAATATAAAGAAAAAGTTTTTAAAGTTTGTATTGAAATTATGTTTAAAATACAAAACAAACTAAATTTAAATCTAATTGCAGTGGGCAAAGGGCTTCGTTTTTTTCACATATTTTTAAGCAGATGTTGTATTTATAAATTTTATCTCTGATACCTTTGACCTAAAGCAAATTTGGAACTTGAGCAGCTGTGAGAAAAGACACTGGAAATCTTGGATACCAAAAAGAAGCATAAGAATCTTAGCAGTAAATTTTCTTATGCCATGAGCAATAACAGAGTTAATGCTGCCATAAAATTGTTCTACAGAGTTTTCAGAAATAACCTGTTATGGGTCATGTTATACTTTTGAGAGCTGTTGTCTGAGGATTTTCAGTTTGGACAAAATTCCTTTGGCTTGGGTATAAATCTTTAGGATTAAGAGTTGCGAGCAAATAGTGGGAAAAAAAGGTGAAAGCCTCTATCTGGAATGTGGATTTTTGGACATAGGTTGAGCTGGTGACAAATAATCGTGCAATAAAGGGCCTTGATGGTGCTTTCTGATTTCATGTTGGGCTCATAGGATGGAATTCTGTCATTTGAGCTTGTAATGTGAAGAGTGAGGGGAAAGAATGAAGGTGTAAAACAAATTTACAGACATAAGGGAGGACGTAATTTGACCAAATGAAGCAAAACCAAAATACAGTAATTGAATTAACTACAGAGACTATTACTTTCATTTAATTAATTCAGTAATTGTCATGTTGCTGTGTCCCAGTCCCTGCTGTATCCCTGGCACTGCCAAGTAGCTGTAGAGAACAGAAAGGTGCCCCTGTACATCCTGAATCCCACCTTGCAAATTACACTGCACCTGTTTGTGAGAAAGCAAGTGTTCTGACTTTTGAAAGACTACACCTGCACTCAGTAATAAAGTTCATTCGACCTTCATTTCCATATACTCTCATTCTTCTCTTACCTGATGCTCATGTAGTGTTCATATTGCATCTGTTTTTAAACCTGTGCTGTGAAGTTTTGGAGGCAAAAGTTTTATCACTGTCCAGTTTTTCATCTCAAAAATAGTTCAATAATCCAAGTGCATTAGGGGGAGATGGGGAGCTGATTTTTAGCAAATACATTCCAATTCTCTCCCTTTTCATTATATTTCTTTCTGTGTTATATCTTCTAGGGTGATAACTGATGGATGCTTGAGGGAGAATAGACTTCCTGTTCTAATGCCAGCTTTTACTGTATAGGAAAATGGTTTTTCTGCCATATTTATTTTGAATCTATAAATGAAAATGGTCTGCATTAGTGTCAGAAGGCATCACTCAAATATGCTTTGATTGTGGTAATAAAGGGCAGGCTGGAGGGTTATCCCCTTCTGCAAACATGAGCTGAGAAGTCGTGAAAGGGATTGGCTCCTACATCTCTCGACAGCTTTTTTCAGTCAGGTTGGAGACACCAGCTGACCTGGAGCCAGGTGATGTGGGATAAACAGTGTCCAGAAGTTCCCTTCCACACTCGACTCTTCTGTGATTCTGTGACTTTGTGCTGATGGTACTAATTGTGGACTTAACCCATGAGCTTTGTTTTCCTGATGTGTGACCAGGACAACTGCCACACTTTTTCTGTCAGTAAAATTTGTGTAGTAAACTGGTGATTTTGTAGCTATGGTATGAGGATAGATACACAGAAGACTGAGATTCTCTGACATGTATGGTACTATATAGGATATTCTACATTGGGGTGTGTGTAAGGAAACTGTAGTTAAAGAAGGGAGGAAGCAGTCTTTAGTGAGACCCTAGGATTCTTTTATCTAAGCATTCACTTCAATGAAAAATTTGAAGAAAAAATTACAGAAGAATAAAAGTCTTGTAAAAGATTTAGGCTCTTGTTTCACTGAAGGGCTGGAAGAATTCCCAACTTATGTCATACACAGTTCTTCTGAGAAAGGGAAAAATCAGCCTGTTGTTTGTCTCCAGAAAAAAAGTAAGAAATTTAAAACTAGCTTTTCAGATTTGTCTATAGAAAGAAAGTTTATTAAAAGGTGCAGCCTATTTCTTCCCTAACCCAACCCCAAAGTAAAACTTTGTTGTTTTTCTTAAGCTCTTCCTTTAATCTTTCAGAGTCACACTGTGGTGCACTTGTTTTCATGCCTTGTATGATAGCGCAGCCATTATGTGACAGCCATATTATAGTGCATCATTTGTATTTTTTAAACCCTTTTTATTTTTTTTTAATCTCTGAGTACTCAACAATGAAACTGCAATGAGTAAATAGTCAAATATTCAAAGTACATCTTTCACAGGTGAGTCACATCTACCAGAGAGAAGGGTTTTCTGTTTGAACAGATACTGAGCTCAGGCTATCTGTTGGATGCTTTCCTTTCATACTAACATTAGAAATGATTTACACTTCCTGCTGTATCATGAATGTAAAAAAGCCTGAAAAAAGTCAAGCAAACTTCCGTCTCACCAAATGTATTTGTCTGGCACCAGTATTTGGTTTCTCTGCTGATGGGTTGTCTGTTCAAACCAACAATGCTTCTGCATCATCTAAGTCAAAACATACGTGTGATGGCCAAGGCCTTTACAAAGACAGGTAAGATACAATTTACTCCAGTATCAGCTACTTAGTTCAACTACACACAACACATAACTGTCTTCCAGGCTGGCGTGTATTACAGAGTGGAGGGCTTTGATGTTTGGGCAGTCCTGTCACCTGTCTTGTGTGAAGTAAATTAGGATTTCAAACAGTAATCTCATCTCTTGTCCAAGGCAGGATCAACTCTGTCCTTTGTGACAGACATTTTTCTGACCTGTTCATAAAGATTGCAGAGAACCTGCAGGCAGTCTTCCCTTTTTCTGAGGTTTAGGACCAACTACGATGCCCTAAAATATTTCTGAAATCTGCTCCGTAGTGTTGAGTTTAGCAACACTGTTTATATCCTTCTGATCAATTCAACGTCAGTCTTATCTCTGAAAGCAACTTCTGCACTGTATGTTTTCCTCATCTAAAAACATCTTTCCTGGGAATGGAGGATAGGACAGATGATTTTATTTGCCCCCTTTGAACTCTTCCTGTTGTCTGTGCTGTCTTACAGAAATTAAGTATTTTAGTAGGTTTTGTCTTGGCTTGGATGGCAAAAGAAATGTAGACCACTGAAGCCATGACTCCACAAAGAAAAAGTAAATCTTGAGTTTTTTTCTGGAGCGGGTTTTTGTTTTGTTTTGGTGTATTGTTAATCATCTACTCTTTTCTCAATCTCTGTAAAAGGGAGCAGGTACAAAGCTAAACTTTACTTTTGGTTCAGGGAAAACTTAAAAAATCTCCAAACTATACATGTCTTGGCTGATACGCTCAAGAATGTTGTTAGATGGATAGTCTTTGATTTGACTGTCTCTGCTTGGCTGAGAAAGTGAAATTGACTCCAGGTTAAAGCTTGCTGATACAGAATTTAGGTGGCCTCTTAGGTCCTCTTGTGAAGCACTCTAACATTTGAAGTTTGGCCTGTGCTACAGCTTCAGGATGGGATGATTGCCTTGCTCTTTTCCTTTGCTTGAATAGGAGTGTTATGGCTCATGTTGAATTGCAAGTCAGAGAGATGAATTGTACAGACAGATGGCTTGAAACAGACAGGTTATTACAATGATAGTCCTTCTATATGTAGTGCATATGGATTCTGTGAGCTGCCATTCTCTCCTGCTATTTTCTAGTCTTTTGCCACCTGGATTCTCAGTTGACTGAGGCACAGCTAGGCATGCACAAAGGTTTTTTTCTTCTTACATGACATATGCAAAGCCCACCTCAGTTACAGAAGAACAGACACTGCATCTGAAAGAAATCTGGTTCGCTGTGTGTGGGCATGTATGCACCCCAGAAGAGGAATTAATATAGCCAGTATAATTACTGTTGAGTATGTAGTTGTTTACTCTTGGGCTTGACTTGGCATGATTTGTGATGGTATGACATGGTATTCTACCAAGCTCCTTTCTATTACCCAGATTTCTAGTGTGTTTTTTAAAGTTGTTTGGGTTTTTTAAATAATGGTTTAAAATAATACTTTAGGTGTCACAGGTTGTGAAAAGACCTTTGAAAATGTGGACTCAGTGCATGTCAGTACAGGAAGGACTATCTTAAACAGAGGGATGAAAAAGGTACTCTGAGAGATGCATCACGTTCCTGTTGAAGTTAACTGAGCTCCTTATGTTATCTATCAAGATAACCATGAATACTAGTGTTCCTATCTATTTTACCCCTTTCTGAAGAAGTATGGAATTGATCTCACACCCTACAAGCTGTTCAGAGTGACCGTTCACTTTTGTACTGTTTGTGTCAATTAAAGAAAGAGATTGCTGGTTCCCGTCCTTTCAGGCCAGGGTGTAAATTCCAGTCTGGAAACCGTTACTAAAAAGCTTGGTGGAATGCAGCAAGGTACTCAGCTTCCTGTGGAGTCATCTGAATACCTGCAGAAGCCCTGTTTAGAACTGTGTGTGCAGTCAGAGACTGCTTTTTTTATCTCCAATATTTAGGGTTTGTAGAGGGATTTGGGGATTTTGCTTTTAATTTGTGCACCTGAGTAGGTTCTAAAGCTCATAGCTTTCACTGAGTTAAATAGTAAAGACTATGTCTCATTCTCTTTGAGTTAGTCGTTTATTCATGTTTAGTGATCCAAATGAAACATTTGCTTAGTTAGTGTGTAATTTAAAATGAATTGGATATTTACACATTTACGAGCTTTAAAATGTTCTTAATAATGTCTTTAATAGTGACTTTTCAATGGTCTTGTGTTCCATTCCCTAGCTACCTTTTCCTTTAAAAACATGAATGAAAGTTAAGCAAGCAAGTGAATAGTGACTTTGTAAGACTTCTAACAAGATATATGTGAGGAAGGCTTACTCTTAGCATCTACTTTTAGGCTGCCTTTGGGAAATCAAATCTTGGAAGGCCAAGTTGGAATCGAGATTCCATACCGTCACTCAACACTCAAGTGTTGTGTTTATAATTACTCCCCGGAGACACCTAAATTAGATGTCTGAAATGGTGTCTGTGAATACCCCGTGCTATGTCCCTGTTCTGTGTCTGCCAGTCTTTCTGTGCAAGGAATCACGTGTTACTTCTCAGTGATAGGACAAAGGATGAGTTTGTGCCAAGTTTCATTAGAAAGCAACAAACTGAGGAAACTACATAAAGCATTTAACTGTAAACTTTCTGCAAATAAGTAAATTTATATTTTAAAAACCTATAAATTATACTACCCATGCGTACGAATATTGTTGACCAGTGTTCTTTTTGGAATCTAGCAGTAGATTATTTGTCACTTGTGTATTGCTTGGGCTTTTTATCTGCTAGAAACTGTTGTATATCCTGTAGAACTCCACGTACTTTTATTGTTACTATGTTGTGAAGCTTAATCCTGTTTTCAGCTCATATGGATTACAAAGTCCTAAAGTGATGGTTTAAGTATGATGCACAACTATTTGTGATGTGAATCCCAGACTATATTCTTTTTTTGCACGGTGCATGCTTCCAATAAGAAAACAAAATATGACTACAGACAATGCAGGAGGGTCTTTTCTGTATCTTAGAAACAGAAATAAAAATCCATGAAGTTTCACTTGCTGTGGAAGAGACAGGCCACATACTGTACATTTTATAAGATGCCTCTGATGTTTCAGTCCAGTTTCAGGCTGAGCAGCATGCAGTGCTTTCTGAAAAGAATGACCACATTAAATGGCAGGAACAGGGCTGTAAAATACATGTTACATGTTTCAATCTCCATGCTAATAGTGACAAGTGCTCAGTGGTTGTCAGCATCCTTGTCAGCACGGAGACTCTTTGACATTAAAGTCACCAACTGATGCTGTGCAGCTCTATTGGCAGTTCCATCAGGCTGCAGCTGATCAGCGAATGTCAGAGCCTCCGCTCTTCTTCTGGTGTGGCGCCAGCTCTCTTGTGTTTTCAGGCTGGCCTTGCCTGTTATTTGATCTTGCCACACTTCTTCTGCAGCTTTCCTATGGGAAATGAGCGGATAGGTCAGTGGTATGTGGGTATCTTCAGGGCAATGCAAACCCCCATCCAAAGTGATTTGCATAAAGGTTTGTAATGATTACCTTTGCTTTAAGCCAATCAATGGGTAAAGTACCCAGGGACTCATTAAGTGGCATTTGTGCCCTCCATAACAGTATTTTGAGCTGTATTTCAGGAAACGCAGTGGCAGCCTTTAATGTCTAATTGACCTCTTTGTTTCACTTTCCGTATTTCCTTCGGATGTGTTCCCCCATGGCAGCAAACAGCCCTGCTCAGTATTTTGAACTTCTGTTCGGAGCTGCAACACCTCAGCCTGGGCAGCTGTGTTATGGTGAGTACTGGAGCTGCTTGGGGTGTGTGTGCACGCACTCGCTCGCTTTGGAACTCAGTCTGGGTCTGTTTCACAACAGTGTGTTAAATGCTAGGCTGATATTAGACTCTACTTGCTTGGAAAGTCCAAAATAAATGCAGCTTGGTCATATACAGCTTGGTCATATACATAAGGGTCACATACTAGTTTAGTAGGCCTAAAGCATAGCTTATAGGCTTTTTCATAGTTCTTCAGGCATTTTTTGACAGTTTTTGGACATTCTTTATATGCATAATTGCTTTTTCTTTCCAAGGCTAATCATCCAAAGTTAATTACTTTTATTCAGCCCAGATCATCATTCCTAGCAGCTTAATTCTTGTGTCTGACCCTAAGAGCAATATCTTTTCGTAAAAGCCGTTTGAGTTGTGGACTTGCTGGGCACATTCATTGGTTTCAAGAAAGTGAATACAGGGACAGCAGCAATTCCTGCAGGGCACTCATGTGAGCTGTATTGCATGTGCACACCTGAACTGTGTGTAGAGGGATTCTGGCTTGCTGCTATCCCTGATGGTAGCAAATTGCTGATCAGGGCAACTTAGTTGAGCTTCCTCATAGTTCAAGAATCATGGAATGGTTTGGGTTGGAAGGGATCTTAAAGTTCAGCTATTTCCAACCCCCCTGCCATGGGCAGGGACACCTTCCACTAGACTAGGTTGCTCAAATTCCCATCCAACCTGGCCTTGGACACTTCCAAGGATGGAGTATCCACTACTTCTCTGTGCAACCTGTTCCAGTGCCTCACCACTCTCACAGTAAAGGATTTCTTTGTTACCTGAATCTACCCTCTTTCAGTTTTAAACCATTACCCCTTGTCCTGTGAGTGCATGCCCTTGTAAAAGTCCCTTTGGCTTGCCCAAAGTAATTAATAAGACATAAAGAGATGCAGAAACTGATCAACCTAAATTGGAAAATAAGCATGTTCCTCAGTCTGCAAGTGCTTATGGTTGCAGTACCTGTGGTCATAAAAATAGCTGTAATAATCTTTTACAGGAAAAACAACTGTGAAAAAAGTGCTTTTCAAAGAAAATAAACTTTTTGCTGCATTTTGATCCTTAGTTTTAAGTGAATTTAAAAACACTTATGTCTGGAATTTATAGGAAGTTAATTTTATTTTTGTCTCTTGTAAAAGTAGACCTCATTGTACTCTACAATGAACAATTTTCAGAGCTCTTTAGAAATTACATGCTTAAGACAAATCTGTAGGTGTTAGGAAGCAAATCTTGAAACACGTATATATGTCTGGAAAGATGGTACACGTGACAAAGTGTTTGCTTTCCTTGCAGATTGAAGATTATGACCTTATAGCAAGCATGATGGGAGCAAAATGCAAAAAGCTTCGCAGTCTGGATTTGTGGAGATGTAAAAACATAACTGAAAGTGGAATTGCAGAATTGGCTGCAGGCTGCCAGCTTTTGGAAGAACTTGATCTTGGTTGGTGCCCTACGTTACAGAGCAGCACAGGCTGCTTCACGAACCTTGCACGTAAACTCCCAAACTTGCAAAAGCTCTTCCTTACTGCCAACAGGTCTGTGTGTGACACGGACATCGAGGAGCTTGCTGCTAACTGTACACATTTACGGCAGCTGGATATATTGGGTAAGAAAATACGGGAATATTGGTATTTATTTTACTGTGTCTCAAAAACCTTGCGGTTAAAAAGGATACCTTAAGACAAAACTGTCTTCTAGACATATTTTTAAAATAATTGTTTCTTAAAATTATGGTTTAGCATATAAAAAAAAAGAGGAAGTTTTCCTCACTGCAGTAGGTTTCTGACTCAGAATCCAGTGTATCAGAATCCAACTGTGTACTTCGACTGCTTAGTATGAATTGCTTAAACTGAGATTTAAGTGCAAGATTTTTTCCAATAACTTTTAGTTTGATGACCATAGTTTTTTTTTAACTGAAATCTTTCTCTTTGACTGTAAGAAGATCCAATTTCTTATCCTTTTTCTGCTTTTATTTATAATTTTCTTTCTGTGACAAAGTATATTTATAGTATGAGTCTGTGATCAATAAACAGATTCTGCTTTTGTGCAGTACAGATACACTATGCAATACTGGCTTTCTTTGTCACTTTTCTCAGGAAGGGAATTTGAGTTATTAAAGAATAAAAGGTAATTACCAGCAAAACTTTACATGGACTTTCTAGAAAGGTGGGAAGGAAGTGGTGAGGGGCAAAAAGCATAGCAAATCTGAAATTTTTAATCCTCTGCAGCTCCCATAGTTAAAAAATATTTTTGGAAATCTAAAGTAAATATATGTTGGATTCTTGAGTAAGGACTTTGAGAAGTGTAGTTTTGCGGGATACTGAATTTATTCTTTATATGGTGGAATATGAGAATTTTGTCTTTGTACAATGTAGGACAGCAGGGTAGTTTGTGGCATCAATGTGAGAGTAATTTCTTTATGCTTTGACAGCCTATTTTCACTGGGTTAGTTGTAAAAAGAAGACTTAAATGAAAGGGAAAAAAACTAGCTGCACTGTATATTTTTAATATTTAATAATTTTAATGAAAATATTACATTTAGGTTGAGAGAGACACTGCAAAAAGCTGAGAGCCCTCAACTCAAATAATGTTCCAAGCAAGTTCCAAGCATTTTTAATTACAAAATATTTAACATATGGCTTCAGATTGTCACTCCAGTACAGGTAGTACACTCTTCTGTTGTGAAATAGAGGTTATTCATCTTTGACTGAGAAAATTGTCTTCTGACCAATATGGGAAAGGAGGATGAACAGATTAAAAACCTAACTTCACCTAGTACAAATTGTGGAGACTTGATGTATATGTCCACAGGCGGTGCTGTATTTTGTGTATCTTTAAGAGAATCTGTTTTGTAGCTAGATTATTAAGGGCATATTTCCCTATTCAGACATGAAAAATTTCTGAATGGCATAGTGAATTAAGTCTTTCATAAACATGTATGTGCTCCTGACCACCAACTTCCATTTCTGTTGCAATGGCATTGTGTCTGCCCATGAAGTGGTCAGACCTCTTCACTGTGTCCGGGGCTCCCCAATGAAGAGTTTGGCTGTGTTAAGCCTATGGGTAGTCTGCCAGTTCTCTTGTCTCTCTGCCAGCAGTGAAGGCTTGTTGCCACACTTCTTTAGCATTTGAATTCACGTTTTAATTGTTTAACATCTTATTGATGTTTGTTTTTTTTTTTTTTTGAAAAATAATATGTGAATGGGGAAAAGGAGCTTGTTCTGTTCCCCAGGTGCTTACCAATGTTCCTGAGTCAAGTGGATTTGTAATCAAACTTTCTCAGTGAGATTGCATGTTGGGTTCAGATAAATGCTCTGTAGGGGATATGCAGTTGAATTATCTGCAAGATGTTACCAAAAACTGTAGTATTCACCTGCCAGACCTCACTTTCTTCCTACAGAGAAATACTTAGTAGAGTGAAAAGAAGGTTGTCTTCTGCTGTAAACAGGTCAGTACAAGGTGATACGATATATGTGAAGGACTTACCCCACTTTTTTGGCAACAGCAAGAAAACTGATAATTTCTTTGTCTGAATATAGTAAGCACTACAGTCTATGGTTAAAAGAAAGCTGTCAAGTGGAACAGTGTTGGGTCATTTGGAGGTAGAGTTGCCAGGTAACTCGTGTAAGTGCAGAAGTCTCTGTTGTCTGAACTAAAGAGCTAGTCTCTTACTGTGCAGGAGTACCAAGAAAGTCATAAATCTCTGTATGTGCTCTAACTTTTGGCATCTGATGTAGGGCCATCCTGTTACTTTAAGCAGCATAAATGTGTAATATGTTTTTGTCCTTTAGAAGAAGTGTGACAACAGGTCTGAAGCTGTTAGAGGCCTGAGGTCAACACTCAGCTTTGCAAGAGTAACCTTGAACAGTGGGTCTTCCCTGTGATGTGAACGAATGAAAGATGTTCTCATTATATCCTTTGTCATCTTCCAAGTACAGAAATGTCTGGCTGCATGCATTGTGGAGGGTGTAGAAGTATTGTGTCTAGGTTAGCACTGTGTGCTGTAAGGCAACTTCTTTTGCTTCAACAAAGCTGCATAAAAGCAAGATTTTTTTGCTGTATATAGGCACTTACCTAAGTAGAGGTCAGAATGTCTTACTCTGCGCTGTAGTCATCAGCGCTGAATATACTATACTGGTGTCTCTCTGCAGTTGCTAGAACTTATAAACTGGCTAGGGAAAACTCGTTTCGGTTATAGATTATTTATCATCACAATAGCTTAAGAGCTGGAGGAGCCTAAGCCTCTGAAAGAAATCTTGTTGAGCTGTAAGTGATGCAAAATGCATGTTGTTATAGCCTGGATGCTGTTTTAAGGTGATAGGTCCTGCAGCTTGGTACCCATCTGTCCTTTACCATAATTGTTTGGCAATTTCCTTGTTACAGAGTCAGAGGACTCTATAGAAGATGAAAACTGCTGTTTTTCAAGAGCTCCATAAACTTATGGCTCTTGTAAAGCATTGTTGTATTGTGGTGGTGCATCCCCTGCCCTCCCCCAAGGCTGCATTATGATTTGAGACACCTTAAAACACTTGTTTCACAACATGGATGTCTGGCTGTGTTTGTGCTATGTAAAACATACTTCATAAAGTCATCATCATCATCATGGCTAGGCTTCACGAACGAAGATTTGGGAAGGGCTCTACCCATGTTTCTTGCAAGCGCGTTGGTGGCTGAAAAGGCCAATATGAGAAAGGCAAGTCCGGTTGCAAAAGGCACAGCAGAAGGACTCCTTAGATGGTATATTCTGCAAGGCTCGATTCTTTCTGCGTTGTCTTTTCTCCTCAAGGGTGATCCTGCGTGCTTTCTCAAAAGCATCAGCAGCGTTATAGATGGTGTGTCTCCAGGCCTCCCGATTGGAGGCCAGAGTAGACCAGTTATGGTGATCAATATACCCGAAGCTGAGATGTTGTTTCAGGGAGTCCTTGTATCTTTTCTTCGGGGCTCCTCTCTTGCGGCAGCCAGTGGCAAGTTCACCATAAAGCAGGATCTTAGGGAGGCGGTGGTCCTTCGTCCTGGAGACATGTCCTGCCCATCACAGCTGTGTTCTCAGTAGCATGGCCTCAATACTTGTGATTGCTGCCTGTTCAAGAACAGATGTATTGGTCACATAATCTGACCAGTGGATGTTTAGGTTTGTAATCTGACCAGTGGATGT
>NW_020897692.1:1614829-1643098 GCF_003984885.1 Neopelma chrysocephalum
TAATCTGACCAGTGGATGTTTAGGTTTGTAATCTGACCAGTGGATGTTTAGGATTGTACTTCATAAAGTAAACTGTTTAAAAAAAAAACATAAAACAACAGGTCATGGGTTAGGTCCATATCTGCTGTATTACAAGTTTGGAAGAGGAAGCATGATGTGTGTCACTGAGTACATGAGGATGTGCTTCTCTTGAAGTTTTAGTTCTGAGCTTTCTTTCACCTGTTACATACTAAGCTGCCTGCTTACAAGTATCATTTCCCTGTTGGCCCACATCTTTTCCACTGGCTGACATGGCATATTTCCACCCTGTGTTAGGATGATTCAGCTGTGATCATCTGGCAGTCTTGTAGTGATGCAGTACATCAGCCAGTGCTGTCAAAAGTTAAGTGGACACATCCAGACCTGTAGTTAAAAACTAGTCTTCAAACTGTGATATAGTGTTGAGAATGTGACGAATCAACCTGAACTGACAGTGCTGAAAGCTTTTCTTGCACATTGTATCAGCTGCTTATTTCTGTTGCTGTGGGGTTCCCAGCTGCTGTCAAGGGTGAAGAGTAAATCATATTAATCTTGCTCCCCAAAAGTTCCAACTGCTTCTGTCCTGCACCAAAAAGGTAATGAAAAATAGACACCCTTGTTACGGCAAAAATTCATGTATTCCTATCTACATGCCGACACCTCCCACACCTTCCTGAGCAACAGAAAACCCAACTGCCCCCTTGCCAGCTGTCAAAGTTTTCAGCTTTATCTTGAGAACATCAACACATAGTTAGTCAATTCAAACATGAAAATGTGTAGCATGTTAAAATTTTGAATTTGAGTTGTGTGGAATAGATTGGAAAAATTGTACAGATTAAAATGCTAGTCTGGTTGGTCTAGGGGAGGAAGGAAGAAAAGTAAGAACGTTTGAGGGAAGAGTGCTAGTTATTTTCAAGGTCTTTACTCTTAAATATTATTTGGTGTGTAGTAGTATCCCTTACCCTAGAAACTGGGGCTCTGGCAGTTTTTATAGTGCACAGCTCTCCTGAACAGCTCTAGAATTTGAAGACTTCAATATATGATAGATATAAATTAAATCATTTAGAAGTGCCTTTTACAAAGGTGATGCCAGAAAATTTTTTTTCAGAGAATTAACTGAACAGCAGAAGTAAATAGCAGATTTTAATATACTGATTATGTTTGTATTCTGAGAAATGGCTGATGAGTCCATGCAGGAGAAGTTGTAGTAAATAACAAAGGTCCAAAAGCCTCCAAACTCTAGAAGAAATGCACTACATAGGCAACTAGCAGGATACATTGTTCGTCTTTCAAAAGCAAGGGAAAATGTGCTATATTAAAATTCTGAAATGCTTTTGAATGGGCTTTTAAAATACATGCATGACTAACTGCACATTGTATAAATAAAAGTAAGATTACAGATGATTCCTTATCCTGAGGTGTGAATAACCAAGCCCCATGGATTGCTTTTAGATAAAGGTATTTCCTAACATAAAATTTTGAGAAGGAAAAAAAAACAACAAACAGGTACAGTAAAACATGCAATTTAGGATGACCTACTTAGTTGCAAATCTATCAAAAATCTTAGTCTTAGATGAAATGGTAGGAGAACTGTCGAAGTTCAGGTAGGAAGGAATGAAGAACATCCTACACAAAAAAATCTATGGCTAGGCATCTAGATCTAGCATTTTGTAGAAACACACGTTTGGATCTTGAAGCATAAAAACTGTGATGCATAAATGAGACTGGTTTTAGATGAAGGTGCTGATGTAGTAGCAATTTTAAGGCTTGGTGGAAAAAAGATAAGTAGCATAATGTGTTGTTCCTAGAGTCACATTTGGAATGGTAGAGCAGGTCCTTATGGTAGAACAGTGATACTGTGGTAAAGTTTATGGTCAAGTGAAGTGAATAAATAAAACATATTACAGAATTTCTGGGTAAAGCCTTAGGGGCTGTTTCATCAACCGCCAGACAGTTGTGATGACAGGGATCATATGATAAGGGAGTTAAAAATCACAATGATAATGACAACCGTGTCTGTGTAGATGAGGTAAAATTTGGGGCACAATAGCAAAGACTGTCTTTGGGTGATGTTCAATAATGTCTCAAAGCAGCCAATCTGAGCCTGACATAGAATAACTGAAGAGCACATTTAGATACCTCCTTGCTTATGCAGAAGAATACTGGAGACTACTGAAACCATATGACGTCTTTCTGGAAATGAATCCTATTCAGAGGAAATAGGAAGATGAACTCTAGAAAGCGAAACAAAATCTGAGTTAAGGCAGTATAAAATATTATGGAACCATTGCCTAAAGGTGAATGTTAAAACTGTATTTCAGCTATGGTAGAAGTTTATAGGTAAATTACTGAGGTTGGTAGATAGTCTGGATGTGAAGGATTGCTCAGAAAAAAGGCTATTGCAGGAGAACTGTTGTCTGTCCATTAGTGTTCGTGGCAGGGGGGGATCAAGAAAGCTGCTACATCAGTGCCATTCTTTCCAAAAGATTAGCTTAGAAAGCTGCCTTAAATTGGAATGCCAATATAGAAAGCTTTTGAACAAATCAATACATTGAACAATAATAAATTGTTAGGACTAAATGGTATTTATGAAAGGGTTCTAAATGAGCTCAAATACAGGGCTTTGGAAATCTTATTTCTGGTGTGTGATGTCACTTAAATCAGCCTCAGCACTAGAGTAATGCAGGGTTACAAATATGGCCCAACTTTCTGTAAAGGGTGCAGTTTAGGAGCTACAAAACAGTGGTATTGTCTTTTGCTCTATGTAAGGCAGTTGCAACCATAGGAAAGTCAGTCAGTGGACATGAGAAGGCCATTACCATATTTTGAAGCAGAGCTGCATCCCTGCAAGGATAGTATAGTTCTGCCTCTCCAGTCTCTCAGAATTCCTTGGAGTTCTTGGTGAACCTGAGCACTGCTCCAATCCATAGAGGATTGAATTTTCAAAAGCTTTAGCCAAGGTTGTGCTGCTTTTGTAACTTAGCTGTCTTCTTCTGGATTATGAGTGTTTCAGAGACAGCAGAGGACAAGAAGGTATTGTCTCTTTTCACAGTGAAGTTATATCACTACTGTGGTCACCAAGGGTCTGCACTGATCTGCTTATAAGTAAACCAGGCAAAGGGATGAATAATGCCAGAGGGCAACACACAGGTATTCAGGGTAGAAAAAGCTTAAACTGAAGAACTTAACACTGAAAAATGGCAGAATGATCTTGTGATTCTTATTAAACAAGTGATAAAACAGGAGAAAAACCATTCAATCCAGTGCGAAGTGGTTGCGTGAGGCAAAATAGTATTAAACTAAGCATATGGGGGACTGGGCTTATGTTAGCTACTGTTTTGTCGGAAACACATCCCCATGGATAACATCAGCTCATTGCCCAACATGATTCTAATGGGCATAGAGAAGATTAGGGTTTCTTAGGCAAGAAACAGAGAAAACACACTAAGACCTTATTATAAATTTGCTAACTTTGCACTCAGTGCACTGTATAGTTCTGGTCAGCCAGTTTCGAAAGCACTAAATTAGGACAGAAACAACACAACAGGAGTCATTTTGAGATGCGAGAGAGTCTGGAAAACAGACAGCCTTGAGGGAACAGATGTCCATGGGATTATGAGTCATATAGAAATAGCGAACTGAGAATGATCTCTCACTGCTTCTTTCATTGTCCCTTAATTATTGCAATTAATAGACTGGGGTTTTTGCTTGTTTGTTTAACATTATCTAGTTACACTGTGAAAGTTGTGAAGGGGCTGTAAGGATGAAGAAATTCAGAAAAGTAGTAGAATTCATGAAAGATAGCTTTAGAAAACCCTAAAATGATAATTTTTGGCAATCGAGAAGATTAACCAATGGAAAGCTACTTTAAAAATCTGCTTTTGCTTTTCTTTTTGCCATTTTTTTTTGCATGGGATGGGGGCAGGTGGGGAACATTATTGGCCCTGGCCCTAGGCAAGATCCTGGACTAGATGGCTTTTTGAGGTGCAGCTAGCTCAAGATGGAGCTGTGTAAGTTGAAGTGTCTACCAGCAGGTTTCAGCAGTAGTGTTGGATATATAAACGCTTTTTAGCAGGAGAGCTTGATGAGTGATTTAGCCCACTATAGACATCCAGACTAACTTCACTTGCCTAGAGTAATGTGCCTGGCTTCCAGCCATTCCTGTAAGGCATGAATCTCCTCTTCTTGATCCAGTGTACTGTCTGCCAGCTCTGTATGGAGTCCTGTATGGTGTAAGGAACCCCAAGGAGCACTGGCTACTGACTGATACCCCGGTGCCCAGTCAGCTGCATCCTGTGCTAAGCACCTTGGACTGTACTGACTGGATTTCCATCAGCTATAATGAGTGTGTGGGTACATGCTTATAAATGTCCATTTATTTGGTTTCTGACTGAATCCCATGCTTGATCTGACCCTGTGTGACACTTACGAGTTCATTCACTATGGTCTTGTCTTTAGCATGATTAAATAGTGTTTTTTCTTAGTGTACATATAGGTATGATCAATAATCTCTTGAACAATTGGCTCTGCATGTGTGTAATACCCACACTCACTCCAGAGCCCTGGGAGCCTTGCTGATGTGTTTGGAATTGGAGTAGCCCCCAATAGCTCATCTGCTGTGCTGGTCAGTGCAGTCAACAGGAGAGTCATGGGAGTACGAGTGTAGTGTTCTGTGTTGCTTGCTGCTAAAGCCCAGCGTCTGGTCACTGGGAGGTTTTGTGGCTTTGAGTACCTGGCTTCTGTAGTTAAAGATTCCCCTTGAAATTGTAAAGTTACCCCCCAATAGAAAATGATGGTTCCTTAAGGAGTTAAGAAAATACCATAGGCTTTTCAAAGGTAAAAGTTCTGCACAGTCTCTGAGAAGCTTTTAATTTGATAACGAATTGAAATAATCTAGATAAAAGTTGTGATATAGTAGCATTTTTCATGTCACAGTACTAACAGCTTTAAAACACTATTCTTGGTAACTTTACAATTCTGTTTTGTTTTTGAACAGGGACGAGGATGGTGAGCCCCGCATCTTTAAGAAAATTGCTGGAGTCTTGTAAAGATCTTTCTTTACTCGATGTGTCCTTCTGTTCGCAGATCGATAATAGAGTTGTGCTAGAACTGAATGCCAGCTTTCCTAATGTGTTCATAAAAAAGAGTTTCACCCAGTGACTCCCTACATATGCTGCTGTGGAACTCATTTGACAGAGTTGTTTCCTGTAAATTTGTGCTGACTTTTTTAAAGAAGAATACAAATCTGCTGTGAAATAGCGGAAACTATTAATTATCTATACAAATGGGTAAAATACATTAAAATGTATTCTGTTTCTTAAAGAGTTGATATTGTGCCTAAGAATTATTTTACTCTATGTTAATTGGTAACACTGCATGTTTTTAAATACCAGCCATATGTTTGGCTTTAATGAAAAGCAAATGAATGTCTTCTTAAATGTCCCTTCATAGAGTGTTACACACAATAAACTATGTTAATATCCAGGTGAAAGCAAACGTTCAATATTGAGCAGTAAGGAAAATATGGGTGCTTCCTTCTTATGTGTTTGTGTGTGTATATATAAATGTATACAGATGTATTTGTATATACATACACAGATATTGTAGCATTCTAGTTTGGCCTGCAGCATAAGATGCTGTGATCTGGCCTATAATTAGTTATTTGTTTTTAAAGCTGTTAAAGCTTGTATAGGAACAGATCAAAAAGGCACTTTGTCCTCTTCAATTGTTTGGCAGTGATCTGTATCTGTTACATTTTTCTCCCTTCCTCCACCTGAAATAGATGTAGTGATGTTTTACAGTCCAGCCTAAGCGACATAACAGATAAATGCAAGAACCTGAACCACCTGAACTTAGAGCAGAAGCAAAAGAGAAAATTGCCATCTGTTTCTTGGTATTGAGATAAAAAGTTTGAGCCAGGTACTTAGTGTTGTAGCTGGTAATGCGTAGAAAACTCCAGCGTAGTTTTCTTTTTCAGATTTCTGACATAGTCAAGACTTGATTTGTGATACATCTGGTTATTGTGCAGAGTACCATGAAAAGTAGAATTTAGGGTAATGCGTTAGCAACTGTCCCTTACACTGGCATCAAATTTACTATCAAGTGTGAAAACAAGCATCTTTGTTCAGTAAAACAGCAATGAAAATATAATGGGTTTGAAACGGGCAATGTTGATCTGGTGATTTTTTTAATCACCAAACCTTAGTGTTGGATTTGTTTTGTTTGGGGTTTTTTTGTTTTGTTTTTTGAAGAGATGGTAGCTCAAAGTACTATTGCACTCTCTCTTTAGCACTGCTTAGCCTCTGGAGAAGGAAAACTGTGTTGATGGACAGTTTCTGGAGGTTTCTTCCTTTTGCACTTTCTTGGATGAAGCTTTTCACTTCTTTTTTCTTTGAATAGCACTGCTAGAATATGTCACTATGTACAGCTTGAGTTTAGAATTTTACCTTTTTGGCCATTGTTGATGAATATGGACCATGAAATATAGCCTGTCATTTGATATTGGCTCTATTACCCTTGTATTGATGGCACTTATTACCTACTGGCCTAAGAAGAAAAATACTTTGTCTGGCAGAAGTACATTATTGTGCTGAAGATCAGTGGCAAAGAACACTTCATTCATGCAGTAAATAACCAAACTGCTACTAGAGGACTGCTATGAATCATTAAAAATCTGACAATCTCTCTGACTCCTGAATGACTGCTTTGATCTCTTTGTGCTGGTGCCAATACTTTATAAACCATGTCATGAAACAGCTACAGAACATTTATCTGATTTTATTGAAAGACCTGTTTCTTCAAATTTTTAAATTTTGCTGACTCTTTGGGGAATTCCAGATCCAAAGAAGGACATGCACAGTTGGCTTTTTGATTTTTTTTTTCCTCCCCACAGATGGCACTATGGGATTTCCAACTGGATTATACCATTCCATTTTTTTTCCTTTAGAAATCTAGGCCTTGTCAGAGAACTTTAGATTGATTTACTTTTTTTCCACACTGAAAGATGTCAATTTTGGTATGATTCTGTGTGAGACCTCATTTCTTTCAATTATGTTTGGGTTCATTTATTGTTCTTGGAACTTTTTAACTTTTTTTATCTATAAGTAATATATTTCATTGTAATTGAATATTAAATGTTATTATTCTAGTTATAGGAGAACACAGGTTCAGATAATGGGAGTTTACAAAGAACAGTGTTTCCAAACAAATGATTTTGTTGTAAAATTTCACTTCTCAGGGGTGCATCTGTGTTTATTTCCTTTTTTTCTGAAGAGATTCTTTTTTTTGTTTTTCACTGTAAATAGAATGGGGTGCGGGTGAAGTGATAGCCATTGTGCCTTCAAACTGGTCAACTTGGTGGATAATACAGTTTAAATTCTATGGCATCGATGAATCAAATAAGTGGTTTTGTAATCACGTATGTGTAAAGAATTTCATTCCCTGTTGCTTCTTATGTAGCATGAAGGAGGTTTAAATTGACATTTTGTTCATACTGAAGGATTTTCTATTGTTTATGTCACGTTGTTTTTTTTCAGGAATTCTCTATTGTCACTTGAAAGATAAATTGAAGTCAACTTTTTATTTGGACTGTTTAAAACGTAGCTTTTGCCAACATATAATTAATTCGAACAGCAGAGAAGTGATTGGGAGTGACTTCCATCTGTAGTTCTAGACTTCAACCTTCAATCACAGAGTAAGAAGCTCTTTTAGCTATGGCCTTATAAGTCCCAAGAAGTCTTCCAGCAAAGACAGGATAGACCAGACTTGAAATTTGTAGTACTTGTAGGATAAAGAAAACAACATGCTTTTAGACCTTCCTTATATGTCACAAAGAAGCAAGAACAGATCAGTCTTTTTAGTTCTGCTATTTTATACTTAAGTGGGTCTACCTATTTATACATATGTATACATAAATTATATGTATACATGCATATGTTCATGTGTATATATGAATTTTTTGGATGTGTGTACATACTTAAACATATATGTATAAATCTCAAAGTTTGTCATTTAGGAATTACTTTTGTGAAGTGTAATAGCAAAAAATGTTTCATAGCAATTCTACTTTCAACTGTTGTTTTACTGTACCTGGAGACTGAGTTCCTCTCCACCCATGCAGCAGAAAAAGCCTGAACGAGAGATGTGCTGGATTTCCTATGTTGCTTTGCCAAAGTGCCTTTTGGTTTGTCTACACATGAAAGGTATTACAGGGTATGAAGAGTGTGAATGCAAAGTCCGGTAACTACTGTGGACTGTCTCCTTGTGAAGCAGTCATATAGCAGGAAATTTATATTCTAGTTTCATTTAATCCAAAATGAATGATTGCAATTCCTCCATTGGAGGAATTTAATTATTCTTGAATTGTATCGTCATCTCCATCACTAGACCATCCTTCAGTCACATTATCTAAATTTTGCTTTTAAGGATATTCCTTTTGTTTAATCTTGTCCTTTGATCTCGTCTGTCTTTCTGAAGCTTTGTAAAAGATGTGCTTTGGCAACCAGTGTTAAAAAAACATGGCTAACATGTCCGGAAAAAGAGGTTTGCTCTGAACTGCTCCTGCTCTCACACTAGAAGGGGGCTTCCATACCACCTATGAAATTGATGTGGGATGGCATGTAGGTAAATACGTAATTCCTTTGGTAATTTTAAAAACTAATACGTATGATACCTTTATCATTTAAAGCCTCTTCTCTTCAAGGTTTCAATTCAATAGTGTACTTACTTGTATTCATAATTCGGAGTTGCCTGGCTAGATAGCTCTATTGAAATGGATGGGATTTCTGTTCTTTAAATTATACACCTGATTAAGTACATTAGTGAGCACGACTTATATAGAACAGTTTTGCATAGAAGTTTGGATCTTATAATCCCCATGTACTTGAAGGTCCAAATTGCAGACCGGAAAAACCCCAAAACCAACCAACTAACAGAAACCACTAAAAAATTAGTATTTTCTGTCTGATTCTTTCCTTAGAGCTCATTTGCTAACTTTTCCAGATACAGGATGTCCAGTAATCATGGTACCTGGTGAGTAGAATTCATCTCACTGAATGTTAGCTCTCTTAAAGTTAGGCATCTCCTTTGTGGGAGGAATTTGGGCACCTCTAGAGAGTTATTAATCTCCTCCTAAGATAGATATTTAAGGAAAGTAGAATGAATCATGTTCTGGAGAGCCTCTCTGGAGACTGTGGAATCTGTAATTTAGCTCAGGTCAGATACTAAACTGAGATTAATTCTATCCAGTGCTGTACTACCTGTCTTGAAAAACAAGACTGAAACAACATCCATCCCCAAACTTTAAAATCTTTCAAATTCCATCCAGAAAGAAACAAATTAAAGAAATTCTGACAACTTGAGAAGTTTCTAAAAGCTAGGATCTTCTTCTGCCCCTTGCCAATGCCTGTGGTATGTCTTTTGGGGGTTTTTTGTCAGGTTTTGGGGTGGTTTTTTTTTTTTAGAAATGCATCCCCTTTCCCACTTCTGAAATCTCATGTACCCAACTGTGTATATGTATAGTTCCGTAAATGCATGAAAGTAACAGGCAAATGTAATTGGTATATTGCCACTATTTTGATAATCTTCCATATTGCTATAATTAAAACTGAGTAGTTTATTTGCTCTACTGTCATCAGAAATGTTACCCACTGTGCATTTGCAAAACTTGTGTGTAGAGTCCTGCTTCTTACTGTGTGTACTTATTGCGTCTTATGGGATATATTTCCCATTTACATCTGCAGGACTATTACATTTTAAAAAAACTAGATAAAATGTAGCATTTTATTATGAGGACTATGGGAGCGACTTTATATATATTGATTTATATGTTCGTTATTAATCGTTCACAATGATTCCATAAGTTGTAGCTTTGAAATTACTTAGAAAATCCTGGTTTAGTGCATCTGAATTTGCTGTGTTAGACACAGTCAACATTCTTTCCCAAATGAAGGCATTTGTCCTTCACTGAGATGACGATTTCTGTGATTTTTAGATTTCTGACTTGAAAATGAAATGCCAGAAGGTGCTCTTTATTAAATATTACCAGGCATGGGACAAATTGTGGTAACTGACATCAGGAAGGGATGAGAAATGAGTCTCGTGTATTACAGAGCCTCATGAGCTTCAAAGAAGGTGTCTCTTTTTAAGAAGTTTCAGCCTCTGTACTAGCAGGCAGTGGTGAGATTTTCCTTTTTAGCTAAATGGACTAGGCAGTATTACTTTTGATGGAGTTATATAGCGATAGTTTCTCCCTGTCTTGTTTTCATTTAAGAATGATACATGGCACAGTTAGGACAGATGTCCTAAATTGAAAGGGATCCATTGTGAGGAATGAAGTTTTTCTCTTGCATGTTTTGTTCACCTTTTCTAAAAATAAACAAATAAAAATACCCTCAACTATTAGAAAACTCATGTTCATTGGTTACTGAAGTGATGCAAATGTCAAGAAAGTTGAGAAAAGAAAGAAAGGGGACTCATCCAGATTTTTCTGGAAACTAGTGGAAGGGTGGCCAGAGCTATTTATAGATGTGAGGAAAGTAAGTGCCTTGCTCCAGATCAGCTGTTATCTTTCCCAGAAACGTAGCTTCCCACATAATATCACATGCTCATACTTTTAAGTCAAGATCTAGCATTTAGAGGCTCTTACATTGACCTTTCATGTACATATTTGTGCAGTAATTAATGATGTCTCTTCATTTCATTTTTATGAACTACATAAAAATATTTTTCTTTGCCTACGACTGCCCAGCCACATTTTTTGTTAAAATCTGAAATTATTTTGTGCATTTACACTCAGGTGCTTAATTGCTTAGGTTCTTTGCAATTGGTCCTTTTCTGAGGACAAATAAACTGCATTTTGGAGGAAAAAATGTTAAAGTGAAGGCTCTAAAGAAGAGAAGGCCCAGGGGAAATCTGATCAGTGTGTGGGAATACCTGTGGAGGGCGGGGAATGAAAAAGCGACAGCCAGATTCTTCTCAGTGATGCCTGTGGAAAGGACAAGAGGCAATGGGCACAAACTGAAATACAGGAGGCTCTAACTTAACACAAGATGACACATTTTATAGTAAGGGTGACCAGGCCTTGGCACACGTTGCCCACAGAGGTTGTGGAATCTCCATCCTTGGAGATACTCATCATCCTGGGCAACTGACTATAGGTGGCCCTGCTTGAGCAGTTGGAGGCTGGACTAGTTGACCTCCAGAGGTCTCTTTCCAACCCCATCCATTCTGTCATTCTGTGATTTGAGACATGCCCTGTGGTTGTTTTGTTTACTTCAGTGTACTGATTGCAGAAGAAGAAGGGAGGGGAGAAAAGGAAGAATAGATATCTTAAGGAACTTGTGATGTTGAGAACAGCCACAAGAATCTTCTTAATTTCCTTTTTTGTTATTTTAAGACAACATTTTTCATGGTTTAAGGAAAAGCTAAATGTGACTTATTGAAGTAAAATTTTGGTATCGTTTTCAACATACAGTTCTGTAACGTACAAAACACACAATTAGTTTACAGGAGTGTGATCACTCCAAAGTCTGAAAGCTACACCAGGGAGTAAGATAAATAACCCTATTCTTGGGTACTGACAATAGTTTCTGTTTAGAAACTGAGTTTATGCAATAACATTAGGAACAGTTTAGTTTTAATATCTTTAGTGTTTGTTTACATAAATCTTACACATGGTTTAGATGCCAGTTATTCCTGCTTATTCTATTGCGAACTGAGTACAGTAGTTAACTGTTCGTGGTGTTAAACATGAACGTTTGAATTCAGGTGAAAAAGAGGACCAAGTTTATAAAATACTGAACTGTCTGAGCATTTTAGGGAGATAGAGGGTATAATTGTGGTGAATTCCCATCTTTTGTGTATTTATTTATTATTTTACCATTGGCAAGAGCGGCTGGGTAGTACAGCCCTCTACTCACCATGAGGAGATGGGTTCCTTTTGTCAGACCTTGGTTGCTCTAGATTTATCTTCTTCATGGCAGTGCCACAGATTTCTGCACATATACACTGTTCTGAAAGTAATAGAGATGAATTAAAAATACCTGGTTTGGTTATGATTTGGAAACTAATGGCTAGTCTATGCTTGAAGTTATTGTGGAATAGTTACTAAAAGTGAATTAAAACAGGGGGACCTTGCACCTTCTGATTTAACTTTTGCATACAGACAATTACAGTTGCCCCTGAGCCATCTTAGAGAAATCCGTATGATGGTGATCATTCTGGATCTACCTAGTGAGCATAAAGCCACTGCAGCTCTTCAGCATCTTATGGTGTTTTGCATTCATATCCTTACCAGGCAGATAATGGAATTGGGGGTTGTGGAGATTGGCCTAATGTTTGTAAGTGAGGTGCCTGAATTGCCTCGGGAAATTTCCTGCTCATATTTATTTCTATGTGTGAATGAGAAGGAATGGCATCTCCAGACCTTCAAATTTAAATACCTAAACCCAGCACCTGTATTAATTTGAAAATAGTAGGTCTCTCCCTGCTCCCTATCAATTAACCAGCAACAAAATACTTGCATTATATTTTTGATTTAATAGTATGCTCCATTTTCTGCCACAGCAATAGGAGTTTGAGTAATGTAACAAGAAACTCCTACTGGGTTACCTTTTAAAGACTGATTTCTATAAAAGGTGAAAGAGCAGCAATAGAGGGAATAGTTCTGGACACTGTAAATAGCTGTGCTGTGCATGCTATGCCAGTAAGCACCAGAAGCAAATTATGCCTTTCTGTAGTAAGTTGAGAAGGACAAAAGGGATAATTGCCTCTAAGCACATTTTCTGTAGCTGAAGGATATTTATATAATTGAATTTTAAATATCCAGAGTAGGTACTAAAGTTAGGAAACTGATATCCTGATCTGAATTACCCTGTAGAAGAACCTATCTACCTAGTGACAAGACCCTAGGAGACTAATCTTAAACTGAGGTCTTGAATTGACCTCTGGAGAAGCAGAGGTTTATGTAGACGATATAAAATTTCTGTTGGAAGCTAGTATGAGTGGATTCAGAGTAAGAGGTTGCTTACCTTTCAGTGCTCCCAATTAGTCCTCTAGCTTCACTTGCTTCCACCAAAGGCCACAACTTTCTTTGCTCTGGTTGTTGAACTGTGTCTGATTGCTCCCTACAAAATATCTTGGCTAAAACTAGAAAACCTTTTTTTTCTAGTAGTTGTTTCCGTCCCCACACCCCCCAATTTGGGTAATTAAGCCAGCCGAAGCAAAGGGGCATTTATCTTCAATTAAAAGAATAACAAGCAGTATGTTGGTTATGCAAATATTTTAATTCAAATTAGCATAAATGAGGATAGCCACTCTTCATCATGATCCAAAGCTTCTTAACTTTTACATAGTTCCTCTCAGTACCGTGCCACAAAAATGTCCAAAGGGAGGTTGTTCATTTGCACCTCATGATAGTGGTTTGAGCCCTAAAGTATAAAACGCTACTGTGAATATATGAGAACATGCAGATCCTAACTGGCTTCAATAAATTCCCTAACAAAAGTCCTTTGAGAAACAGGTGAGGTTTAGATTAGAAAGGCTAACAAGAGCATATTTAAAGTATGGTGAAGGCTGTGATTAGTAAAACCAAGCAGGAGGTTTGTAAACCCAAAGGTGTCTGTGCATATGCAGACATAGCCCGGGCATGGATACCAGGCTCCTCATTTGAATGCCTTTGACTCATGTTTCTGTGGTATAAGGTAGGGGTTTACTTGAACACATACATACACAAAACAGAGATGTTAACCGTATATTTATGAAGGATTTAAATTATTATGGAGAAATTATCTAATGCCTTATATTGCTAACTCAAAGATACTTTCTTTTTATCTTAAAAAAAGTTATCCAATGATTTCAATTTAGTAAATTAAGTCTGTTTTTCTTCTGATATGTTGGATCATTTAAAATGTTGTAATACTGTATTGTGCAGTTTTATTCCATTACTGCCTGTATAAAGAAGTTGAAATTAATGTCCTCACTGAGTTGTCAGTGTCTGCTAATTCAGAGATGACAGAAAAGTGTTAAAATATATTCAATCTATAATAGTTATCTTGCTTTGCACTTAATTTGTTTCCCTTTTACAGTATTGCAAAATGCCAAATGTACATAAAATAATGAATAAATAAAACAAAAATAAATTATTTGTCTAAATTCATTGACCTTTTGTGCATTCATTTTAAAAACCCTGACAAAATAAAATACAATATGATGCATTCAGAGGAGCAGTTCGGTCATATTTTTATCTCTGTTCATTTTGAAATAAGCCACCCTGGATGTTTTTCAATACAAATTCGTGAGCTAGCTTTTTTAAATTTTTATTATTAAAAAAGTTTATTATTGTTTAATATATAGCTAATGAAAGCGCATTACACAAGGCACATTATACAAAATAGATGTTTTGCTGGCTGAAACTGTTTGTGGTCTAGGTACAGAGCAAGAGACAACAGATGTATATAGACAGATGGGATATAAAGCGGAATATGAAGATTACAATGTACCAGGAGAGACCTCCAAGAAAAATATAATGGTTGAATTTCTTTCAAGAATAATTTCCTACTCTAGCACAAATTTTGTTACCATAAGGTATTTCTTAAACCCTTTAATTATATGGGTAGTGGTACACTTGCTTTTAAATGTTGTGGAACTTAATATGTTAAACTTGGAATTTAGCAAAGATGTTAAGAATTCTGCAGCTTTGAAAATGGGAACCAGAAGAGGACAGGTTATCAATTGGACTCCACTTGTCAAGAGCAACCCAAGTATTGAATTGAAAATGAGCAACTGCTTTGCTAGACTTTGTCCTTCTTTTTTTGCTGAATTATCTGAAGTGTTTTTATTGGTTCCAAAATTGATGCTGGTTTAATCAGTGCCCATTTTCTTCTAGACAAATTTTACAAATGTTAGATTTGGCTGGTACTGTTAATTGTTCAAGACAATTAACTAAAACAAATATAGACCTTTGAGTTGTTTTCTTATGTCTCTAAAGAAACTTTTAATAAGACTTTTAATCTCCAACACCTCCCAAAGTGTTCAGCTTTTGTAGCACAGCTTTGCCTCAGGCCAGTATCATTCCGAATGTGCTAAAACCAACTTACAGCTGGTGTCTTCTAGCACCAACTTACAGCTGCTGATGCTTCTGATTATCCAGAAGTGTAAGGATGAGACTGGACCTGGCTTCTGTGCATCTTGGACAAAATGCAGCTGACTTTTGACACATGCTAAGTACAGTTTTTGGACAGCCCTGTGCCTGACCAATACCTGTTTCACAGTGTGGAAGATTCACACAAAAATCTGAAGCATGTCAGGTGTCTGTCTTCCTCTGTGTGGCACTTCTGATAATGCAAACAGTTCAAAAACACAGATAAAGCCAGATTTCAAATTATTTCTGTATTTCCAGACTTTAATGCCTGAGAGCCTGTAATGCATTTTATTACATTACTATTTGGCAGGTGTGCATTATTTGGGCAAGTGAAAGCAGTTACATGTTCTCCATACTCGTATACTTGTTATATGTCCAGATGGATGGGGTGAAGCTTAGTGTTGTGAAAACATTCAAAAATGCAAACTCGCCTCTGTTACTTTACAGTGCCATTGGCAATCTTGATTGAAATTTAAAACAGAATGCTGTAGATCTGATACCATGCATGCTGCAATTGTTTATTCACTGGTAAAATCAAATGTCATTATATACAATGTAGGCATTTATTATTTCAAACAGATTTTAACATAATGCTTTCCCTCACAGTTTTGTAGAGCTAGAAATAAAAATGCCCTGACGCAGTGATCAGGCAGTTTTGAACTGCCAGATATCTTCAGGAGTTAAAATAAGTGCAGCAGCATTTTTGTAACAAGGTCATGTCCATCCCTCTGGATGCAAAGGCACAAACAATTTAAGTTCAAACTTCAGACCAATAGATTTCTAGGTGCAGGTGAACCCCAGTAATATAGTCTGCATAGTTTCTTTGTGAAAAGGATAAATCATGCTTAGATTTAGCCTTGTTAACCGGCTACAAGCTCAGGGCTCAAACAAAGTCCACTACAGGTGAAATATTTTTTAAAAAATCAGAAAATAGACATTAATATTTAAAAACTGCACTGAATGTGACAGAAAGATGTGATTGTCAATCCACATGTTATCTTTTCTATTACCAGTATCCAATAATAAATGTTAACAGTTTGGGCAGCTGTTAGTTTAGCACAGGAGGTCTCTCATAGAAGGGTCGAGAAGGAAACTATTGCATTTGGGATGAACAGTGTGTCCTTATCCCAGACTCTCTGGTCATTGCTGACTTTGACCTTAACTAGGTGTTTGGCACCTATAAATAATGGGGCTTCCCCTTGCCTATGACAGCCTGTGGCTGTTCAGGCTGTGTGTTTAGGACTAGTAGGAGCCTCCTGCATCTAATCTTATTTGACCTGGTAAGTGTTAGGTCCAAGTCTGGCAGTAGAGCAGTGCTAGGATGTGGGAAGCCTTGGATTCAGGCCAAAGGGAATTAACTGAAGGTGTAGCTGAGGCTTAGCTGCCAGGTTATGTGTTGATTCTCAGGGTGAGCCCTCTTCTGCCCTTTCACTGGAGATGTGGTGGCAGGAGTGCAGGAGTCAAGGTGCTGGGCCAGGCAGGGAAGATTGATTTCAGCCTTGTGGGTAAAGTGTGTGGAAGTGAAAGGGAGTGAAATCTGATCTACCTCTATAGATATAAAACCTGAAGTGCCCTTGCTGCTGCTGTGTGTGGGCCTGTATTTCTGAATGGTCAGCTGGAAAGGGGTCAGCACCGAAGCCGAAGGGACCAGAGGCCCCTCTGCAGGTCCTCTGAAACACTTACCTCCCTTGGTTGGCTACACAAGGCATGTGGACAGGCTAGGTTGTCCATCCTCTTTCTTGCACAATTCAAAGAGCCAGACATGCACGATTTTAATGAGGGACTGCTTTTAAGTTAAAGGCCTTGATTCTTCCTAAAATTAAAATCTTCTGGTTTGGGATATGAATTATAGACTGAGGGTGTATGCAAAATGAGTATGCAAGAGGGCAATGTTCTCCAGCTCCTTAGACCTGTTAGCAAATAAATCAATCCTGACTTATCTGCTGGTTTAGGAAAGGTGCCTGGAACAAAGCCAGCTTTTTCGTTTAGAGGCAGAACCTTTGTCATGGCTTTCTGCCACAAAACTATCTCCACGGGTTGGATGGACACAGGCTTTGTCTGTAGCTAGAGGTGTAGCCACTGCTTACCTTTCCAGTTCCAGCCATAGCATAGCATCTCATTTCTGTTATCTGAACAGGTCCAGCATTGATGTTCAGCTGGAAAACAGGTTATTTTCTCTCATGTCTGCTCAGTGCTACAGTATTGCCTGTCTGTAGTGTGATTAGCTCTGTGCAGAATGCTTATTTCTTCCTAAAACTTAATCTGTCTTGGGTGTTTTGTTTTGTTTTGTTTCAGCTCAATTTGCTTATTGAGTTAACAAGAGACTCTGAGATCGTGATATGTCACTTATCAGTTTTCAGTGCAATGAAGTCTGCTGTAGCAGAATGTCTGAATGGCTTGGGTTCTTGATATTCACAATATTTTAACATTTTCATCACCTACATACACAGCGTGGCAAGTGGTAATTACAAAACCAGCAGCACTGAAATAAACACAAGACATAAAACCTGTATGGTCTTACCAGCCCATGCTGCTGCGGGGGCCTGGGTCCCACACAGCTGAACCCCTGACAGCTGCCAGGCGGCTTGAGGAGGGTGTCACGGTGTTGGGTGAAAAGAGAGAGCACCCAGCAAGCATCAAACGGCCCTGCAGGAGACCAGGGCTGTCTCTAGTTCTCTCTTCCTGCAAAATGGGGAATTCATCCAATGGAGAAGGGGTCTTGGGGTAGTTGGGGGGTTTTTTTGGAGGCCTATGGGGATGCCAGTCTGGCATGTGGGGTGGTTTGACTTCAGCAAGAAGAGAAGCCATTTGGTGAAACGGTGGGATTTGGGCACCCCTGCCTTCCCAGAAGGGAGACAGGTGGGGAAGGCGCTTGCAGAAATGGGCAACCCTCAGAGCCCTCCAAGACCTGCCCAGCTCCTGCTGCTCTGGCTGTGCCCTCGCTTACCGGGAGATGCGCGGCGCGTGGGGAACAGCTCCCAAAGGCGCTGGGCTCACATCCCGCGGCAAGCTTGAGGGCAGCGGAAGGAGCGACACCGCGCCCAATCAGCGCGGTCAGAAAAGCCGAGCCCTCTGTCCCCCTCCACGGGAGGCACCACGCGGGACCGCTTCCACGCCGCGAAGGAGAAGTGGCATGGCTTTGTCCTGTTATCCAACACGCCGGAGCTGGAAGAGGGATTGCCAGTCTGAGGAACAGGACATCTCCTCAGCTGGAGGATGAGGGGAGCCAAATAGCATCTTCTCTCCCGGTTTTCTGGGGCTTGAGAATAAACCGTGGGTTTGCTGGGTGGTTGGCTTTTTTGCTCTTTTTTTTTTTTTTTTTTTTTTTTAATCCCATCCAGACGGCGGGAGAAGCAGTATGTTTAACATGGGACTTTGTTGTTGCTGTGTATATATTAAAAAAAAAAAAAGAAAAAGTAGAAACCGAGGGGAAGACAACAGGCGTACTCACGACTTTCTCTTCCCTCGCCCAGAGGCACCTCGGGCTCCAGCGACCTCTCCGGCAGGTGTCCCGGAGCCCAGCCCGTGCGTCCAAGGAGAGCGAGGGGTTTCGGAGCGGAGTGGAGGCTGCTGGATGCTCCCCTGGCCTTCCCGGGGGAGTCCCCGCGGCTGCGGCGGTAGCGGCCGCTGGGGGGCGCCCGCACTCCACGCGCGGCCCCGGCTCCGGTCCCGGCCCGGCCGGCGACGAATTCCCAGAACCGGAGCGCCGCCAGCGCCGGGACCGGACCGCGCAGCGGGGCCAGACGGTACTCTGCGGGAAGGAGAAACAGGACCCACGCTTTCAAACACCCCTCGAAAACCTCATTGCTGTCCCTCCCCTGCCAACCCCGCCCAGGGGGGAAAGTCGGTCCCCAGCCACACAAGCGGCGGAGTCGTTTGTCGGAGGCGGTGGGAAGCCGTCTCGCCCCTTTGTGCATCTTGCGGGATTTCTCCTCGCACAGGCAATTGGCAAAGGTTAGGAAGGCGTCTTTAGATCCCCTGTAATCCCCGTTTAAATATTAAAAGTATAAGCAGCCTAGGCCCAGTATTTACCTATGTAACTGCGTAGATTTCCCTCCAGACCTGGACTTCTAAGAATTTAAGAGAGAGTTTGCGTTTCTTGTTCCCCCCCATCCTTTCGTATTTATTTAACAAACTAACGGGAAGAGGAGGGGGGAGACACCAACAATAAAAGCAGTGTTTTTATGACCGAGAAATAGCCAGTATCCCTGTCTGTAACGTGAAAGGAAGGCGAGATTCCATCCCCGCCGCCCGCTTCGCCACCGGCTGGGTTTACGTGGCCGCCACATCAACACAAAAGGCCAACACACACACACATCCCAAAACTCGACATAAACCCTCTATTGGTTCAGTAGTGAAGATGGCTATTTTGATAACAACCTCCCTGCTCTGGTGGGGTCTGGGTTCTCGTCCGCACCCCCGTCATGCTTCAAGCAGCAACCGCCAGGGAAAAAGGGGGAAAAAATCCCTCAAGAAAGTGTTTAAGATAAAATTAAGTCTCAAACGGGATTAAGGTTTTAATTACAATTCCCTATAGAAGTAACATGTTTGATGAACTGATCCTATCAATTAATAGTAACCTTAATTTAAAACTTAAGAAACAGCTTCACATGAAGTATACCCTAGATTCCCCCTTTTTTTTAAGAAAAAAAAATTGAGAAAAGGTAATGTTACAACCATAAAGTACTAACGCACCAGCAGAAGAAATTGTAAAGAAACAACGTGCTGCTTTGGCTAGAAATAATTATTTGTGAACGCTTTGGGGGTGGAGGGGTTTTCTCTCTGGTGGTGGGATTTATGAAAAAACCTGAAGCTCTTTCAAAAAGGGAAAATAGATGTATGTTGCTACCCACCAACGGTATCGTTTCATAATAATTTTGGCCCGCACTATATTAAAGAGAAAAACAAGGTAATTGGAACATGCATCAACAGTTTTCCACGAAATAAGAGTTAAAAGAAGTAATAGAACTAATCACTGTCTCCTCAAATCAAGTAGAAAACATTTCAATGCACTAATTAGAGTAATTAGAATAATAAGACTGCCTATATGTGGTAAGACAATGTGTACAAACAACTTTATTTAATGTATACTGGTAATCAGCGATGCGTGCGTGCTTGAATGCTTAGTGCAATAAAATTCACCCCCGTCCGCCCAAACAATCAAATACAAATTAGTTTAATGATTGTGCCTGCTTGAACGTCTTAGAAATCCACAGGCAGAGAGAAATAAATAGCACCATCCTTGTTTGTACGTCTCCCCTACTGACCAAGGAGCTGATGCCTCCATGGACTTGGCAATGAATGACTGTAGACATGAATGAATCAAGGAGGGAAAGAGAATTAATGAATGAGTCAGGCTGCCTAAAAACAAGTCCTAACTTTTAGACGAGCGCCTCTTACAACTCCCGGGACAGGAGGAGACGGGACAGGGAAGAGGAGGGGGAGAGTGGTCCCATCATCACTTTTACGAGCCCGAGTCCTGCCAGGATTTACCGCCGTGCGAGGAGGAAGGGGAGAAACACCGGCCGCCAATTTCCTACCGACCTGCTCTCCTTAAAAATGACATCTGTGCGGACAGGCCCGGGGACATAGGGCGCGGTCCAGCTCAGCCCGGCCGGGCGAGACGTTGCTAGGCCGCCGGGAGAGCTGCAGCCGGGGAGCTGGAGCCCCGCGCTGGGGCGGCCTGCATCGCCCCGGCCCCGCCGTGGGAGCGATGCTGTCCTCCGGCCGGCTCCGCATGCCCTGCGCCCCCATTCACTGAGGGAGGCAGACTTCCTGCCCCGGACGGGGCCAGGCAGATACCGGCCGAACGTGCAGCCTCCCCGGGGCGAAGGGAACCCGGCGTCCCCTCTCCAGCCACCTGGACCCCGGGCAGGGGGCGCAGCGCCCACCCACCGCCTCTCCTGGCAGCGCCGGCAGAGTTTCGGCCGCTGCTTCGCTGCTGCCCGCGCCCCATCCCTCTCCCTGCCCGCCGACGGGAGGGCAGGATCCGACGTCTGCGTCCCGCGGACAGGCTCGGGTCTGGTGCGGGCGGTGGGCCGCTGCGGGGCCGGGGTTGCGAGCAAAAGAGGCTCCGCGCCGGCATAGGCGGCCTCCCCGGCCCCGCGGGCCCTGTGTGAAATCTCGGCATACTCGGGACACTTGGCCGAGTTTCGGAGGTATTTACAGGGAGTTTGCAGGGAGAGATATGCCGTTCGAGGGAAGAGACCCACAGCGCAGGTCAGGCCACGGGCTGAGGCCGGCTGCGGCGTGAAAGTCCACTCGCTGTAGCTGGGACTCGCCTGCCGAAAAGCCCATTTGTTTGGTTTATGATTCGATGAGAACTCGCGTCTGAGGAGGAGTTCTTGCTTTTTGTTTTACCATTTCTGCTACAGCATGCTTTAGGTTTGCTCTAACTAATTTTCCCCAGAGCCTAATTTTCCCAGCACCGCCTGTCCGAGCTAGGAGGAAATTCACTTCTGCGGAGCATCTTCCTACATCCCCGACGGCAACCCGGCCATGTTCCGAGCACAGATTGCCAACTTAGCGCCTGCAACTCTGAAAATTTGTTTTTTATCTTTTCCGTCTTGAGATAAAAGACAGAGAGGCAGCCCAGGCCCTGACCCTTCCGAAACGCACAATAAAGAGACATCCCCCGGCAGGAGCAGGGGAGGCGGAAGAACCACGATTCCCAAGACAGACCCCAACGCCCAGCCTCCCTTCTAGAGGCAGCAGAAGGCCGCCGCTGCTCCGTCCACAGCCAAGAAGCCGCGGGCAGTTTCCTTCCTTGCCCCCAACCCCTGCCCCGCAAGGCGCAAGCCCCTCCGGGCTCCAGCTGGGGGGGACCCCCCGTGCCCACCACCCTGTCCCACTGCTGCATCTAAGCCCAGAGGTTTAAGTCGGACTAAACCCAGCGCGCCCGCCCGCTGGTGACTGCTCTCTCCCCCGCCCCCCCGCCTCATCTCCCAACAGAGGCCGTCGCCTCCCTTCCCAGGGAGGGTCACCTGTCCTCTTCCCCCCGCATCGACGGCACCACAACAAAGAGCCACCAAACCTCCAACAACGCGGCTTGGGACAACCCTGGAGCCTGGGGCCGCCCGGCAGGCAAGGATAGGCAGCCGCGGGAGGGGTTTTTCCCCCACTGAATCAGCCGGAGGGAGGGGGCAGTCCCAGGCTGGGGTCAGGTCCAAGGCGGGGGCAGGAGGCCGGGAAGGAGCAGGCAACCGGGCCCGCTCCGCCGCGGCCCGGCTCCAGAAGCTCGCTCGGAGGACCGGGCACTGGAGGACCCCGAACTGCCGTCAACAAAGTCCGAGGGAGAAAGAGAGAGAGAGAGAGAGAGAGAGAGAGAGAGAGAGAGAGAGAGAGAGACGACAGGGCGGAGCCGAGGCCAACTGGGGCCTCTGCCCCTGCCGGGTCTCTCACAAGCTGTCCAGCCCTAGAACATCGCCTCGCCAGACACCATCCCGGCCTGCCCCGCAGCCCAGGGGATTTGCCGCATTATTCCTCTTCTCCTGCTTCTCTCTTTCCAAACCCCGGCCCCTCATTGCTCATCCTCGGGAAAGACGGCCGGGCTGGGAGGCAGCGGGAGCGCCACAGGGCGGGCAGCACCGACCATCGCCTCTCGTCCCTGCGGAGCCGGGGACGAGGGGGGAGGCAATCAGGACTCGAATGTTCGGGAATACACAGTCTCCTTCCGCCCTCCAGTTTCGGCCTCCACAAGAGAGCGCGAGCCAAGGAAGTAGGGCTTTTTCTTGTTGACATCTGACCTATGACAGAGTGTCCCTGCTGGGAATGAGAGCGGGGGAGCCCGGAAAGCGATCGCGCACCCTGACATCCACCTGCAGAAGGAGCATCCTATGGTTGCTCCATTTCCACCTCTCTCTTAAAAGAGTGACTGAAGGAAACAGGAAGAATGACCCCCGAACCGGCCGACCTCCCCACAACCAGTCCAGAAGGGCGAGCGAAGTCGCTCCCATAAGGTCAGCCCCTTGCTGGGCAAAGGGCCCCGGAGGAGCAGCCCGGGGGCTCCCGCCGAGCAGCGCCCGGTCGCGCTGTCCCGCCGCCGGCTCTCGGCGGCCATCACCATCCATCCAAGTCACCTCCTGTCCACCCGACACGGGAGCGCTCCCCGATAGCGGGTCCCTGTTGTCAAAGGCGAAATATTCCCTGGGCGCCCACCGAGTGTCCTGCAGAGGGCAGAGGCTGCTCGCTTTCCGCAGCCCGTTCCGCGGGCTATTGACCAAGGACTTTTAAATCCATACCCAGCTTCAACATTTTACCCGTCAGCACGTCTGCGGTCACAAAACACTTCTTCTTTCTGTCACTTCTCTTCGAAACTATTGATAAGATCATTTAGCTGAATCTGTTCGGGATGAGTATAATATTGACTAGAAGTTAGAAAAGATGATTAAATCTAATAAGCCTAGAAACTATCGTGAATGGGGTGGGGGGGAGGAGAAGAACAGGATATCTTATCTAGGAAACTGAGCCAGCCAAAAAGGACCTAAAAACTCCACTGCGTATGCGAACACTGCCCAGCTGGATGTCACTCGCCAGCGCACCAGTCCCGCGTGTGCCCAGCTGGGACTCCTCCGAGAAAAACCGACCAGGTCGTTACAGACACGGAGCCGCAGACGCCTATAATGTGAGAGCCCCGGCCCTGTCGGCTCGGGGCCGTCGCCGCGGGGGCCGGGGCCCGGCTCGGCCCGGGGGTGCGCAGCCCCGCCGGGCAGCCGCATTCTTCCTCCTGCAAATGGTACTACCATCATTAAGCCCCGCCTTTTTGTTTTTCTTTTTTTCTTTTTCTCTCTCTCCTTTTTTCTTTCTTTTTTTTTTTTTTTTTTTTTTTTTTTTTTTTTAAAGAATCAGATCTTAAATTATCAAGGAGACCGAGAAGAATTGAGTCTCTTCTCCACCATGCCTTCAGCCAGAATATGCAACCAACTTGAGGAGTAGATCTAGCAGATCTCCCCACCAGCATCAAAGGCAGGACACCCCTACTCGCACAGAAATCAATGCTCCAAAACACACGGCTGCGGTTCATCTGCGGAGAGACACAATGAACACAGTTTCTGAGGCTCTCCTTCAAGACCCTGAAAGTTATGAGCATGGAACCTCTCAGTATAGGCATCAAATTTATTCCAAAAATTCCATGAAATATAAAGGAATGGCGGTGCTTTTACACAGAACTCAACTCAGTATAAGTACTGGGGTCTTCTCCTTCCAAATCTTAAGAACTATGCAAATCTGTGCTATCTTTAAAAATAAAATAACGATATTTCAATAATTAGAAGAAACTATGAAGGTATTGTGCATTTCTGTTTATGTAGATAATAAAATATTACTTTAACATAAATATATAAGGATCTCTGCGTTTTTATTTTTCCCCACAAGCACATCCAAATGTACCAAAACAAAGTATTTTTAAAGAGACTGAACCAAAAAAAATTACATCCCATATAGATTTTGTTCACCTACTCATTTAAAGCTACAGAAAAACAGTTTCCAGAACCTGTTTGCTTTAAAAGAAATAAATATACATTGAGGCAGGCCACTTAAAAATGATATGAAAATATTTCCCTGGGTAGCATTTAAAAAAAAAAGAAAAATAGACAAAGAAAACATTGAAACTATTTCTGCATTTCAAAGGACAAATATTAAACATATATACATAGTGGTAAGGTTTGCGTGGTAACTTTTTTTTTTAGTAAACCTATTTGGAGTTTGAGGCTTTTTCAAACATCCTCTTGACTCCGTTTTCTGACCTTACGCACGTATTAATAAGTGTCTGAAAGTTCATTTCCTCCCTTTACCACTGGATCTGCCCTGATCTGATTCACTTCACTAGGCGCTAGTCCTCAACACTTTAAATAACAAGCAGCTCAACAACAACAACAAAAAGAAAAACAAATAAACAAACAAACAAACAAACAAAAACAAAAAAGAAAGAAAGAAAAGAGAAAAGCTTGGTGCCCGTATCTTTGTAACAATTGTTGGAAAACCAGGAAAAAGGCTAATGCATGTGCCTCTTAGAAATCATCATCTGTCTTACCAAGAAGAGAGAAAGAAAGCAAGAAAGAAAGGGAGAAAGAAACAAGGAAAGAAAACCCAGTGTCACAGGCGTTTTAAAAGACAATGAGAAACATATTCTAAAGCCTTAGCTACTGAATGCAATATTTATAGGAGAGTTCTGCGAGAGAATGCTTCACTGTTTTTTCTCCATAATTGTCCAACACTCAACTAAGTAAACTTTTAGATTATAAAAATGCTTTGTCTCTATAGCACCCATTTGTGCTGACTAAACGATCCCTTTATGAATTTATAACTATCATAGTTTAAAGTTCCTCTAATGTATATGCATAGCTGTGTGTGTGCATAAGTACACAAACACGCACGCAGACACACGCACATACATGCGCTGCTCCAAGGTCCCGCTCCTCTGCTTCCCTTCAGAGCTTTTTGTTTTCCTTTTTTTTCCTTTTTTTTCCTTTTGTCCCCGTAGGTTTTTCTCTTTTTTGGGGGGGGGGGGGGGGGAAGTTGACCATTTCCCATCAAGATAATGTCACGAAATGCACTTTAAAACTATTAACAAAGGGGTGGAAAAAAACACGGATTGAAAAATGGCATTTTTTTCCCCACTTCATTTCATTCCCCAGTGAAAGACACAAGGCTGCCCAAGTTAAAACTGTTCCTTTCCTTCAATAAATTATACCACAATCTGACCAAAGGACAAGGGGAGGATGGGGAGGGAGAGGGGCTGGATACGAATAGAAAATAAAATACGAAAATTAAAAATGGGAAAGAAATGCACACGGTCTCTGCGGAGAGGAGGGGGCAGTGTGTGTTTACAGGCAGTCGTAAGCACCCGACCCCCACCTCGGGCCCAGCAGCTCCTCAGGCTCTCCTTGGCTCTGCCTTAATGCGAAACCGCTCAATGAAAGAAAGTTTGAAGGGTGATATCGGCCGGGCTGCCCGGGCTGTGAGACTGGGGATGCCAAAAGCACGCACGCACGGGAGCCGCGGGGGGAGGAGGGGAAGGAAAGGGCGCTGAGGGGGCGGTGGTGGGGAAACTAAATAATCCCCTTTCCCTCTCAAGGAAGTGCCACTTTCTCCGTGAAAACTCTGGAAACATGTTGTTCCCTCTCTGCCTTCCCCACACCGGGCCTTGATCACCCACACTGACACAATCTGGAAGGATTGCACATATTTTTTTACTCCCCTTCTGGCTGGGCCTTGGCCCCTGGACACACTGCCTGAAAATGAAGTTTACTTTGTTGATTTGCATTTATTCTCCCTTCTCCAAACTCGACTCTTGCCATTGAAGGCATATATTAAAGCAATTACGAGAGTCACGCCTCTGGAGAACAGAAGCTGGAGGTGCACATATATGTGTATATATAGAGGTTATATATATGTGTATATATGTAAGTCTATGCATGCGTGCATATGCATACATACATACACATATACTAATTCTTTTTGCTTCAGTAAAAGGAGAAAATAAGCGTTACACGTATTTAAGAAGACTTGTTTATAACAAAAGTTCACAAATACACATAAAGCAAAGGCTAAAACACATTAACATATCGTAGATCGGTCACTGGTTGACTAACGCTTACCGTGGAAAATGCAAGTCATTTGCAAAATTAAAGTCGGAAAGGAAGGGGGAAAAAAGAAAAAATAAAGAGTTTGTTTATGTAAACTTCGATTTTCTTGCAGTGCAAATTGGTAAGGTTAAATACTGTCTACATCAAAAGGGATAGCTTTTCAGTTCTCTTCCTTTTTTTTTCACATATTCATATAGGGGATCCACAGAAAATAAACACAGCAGCATGTGCCAACACCGAGCGACATTCCACAATGCAGTCTGCCATTGTGTGGCGGAAGGGGGCTGCAGAGGGGACCCGAGGTGGCTGTGTCCCCCCTTCCTCTCCGCCCCTCCCCGGCAGGGCAGCGCCGTATGTTTTTGCCAGCAAGCGAGAGTTTTGTGCGAACCGCTTCGCCCTGCGCCTGCCCTGCCGGTGCCTGGCCCTGCCCTGCCTGTACCTGCCGCTGCCCTGCCGGTGCCCGCCTGCCTGCCCGTGCGCGGTACTCACTCCACTCCGGTGCACGGGCACTCGTCTGGAAAGGTCAAAATACGGCATCGCACCTGCTACCGTCTAAGGGGACAGTGTGGTGCAGTTGCTTTGTCTGTCTGTCTGTCTGTCTGTCCGCTGTGATTGGCGCTCGCCCTCTCCCTCGCTCGCTTTTTGTTTTGTTTTCTTTTTTTTCGCGTTTTTTGTTTGGGTTTTTTTTTGGATTTTTTGTCTTTTTTAAAGATAGGAGAAAATAAAATAATTAAAAAAAAAGAAAAACAAAAAAAGAAAAAAGAAGGACAATCAAAAGTTGGGGGAAGGAGAGGAGGAGGGAGAGGAGGAGGAGGAGGAGAGGAGGAGGAGCCGGGCGCCCCCGCCGCGAGTTCACTGCACGGGGGTCTGCACCCCGTGGTGCGGCGGCGTGTCCCTGCTGGCCCCGTACACGTCCTCGGCGCCCGGCAGCGTCCCTCCCGGGGGAGTCATGCGCTTCTCTTTCTGTCTCCTGTTACAAAACCACACTCTCACCACCTCCTTCTCCAGCTGTAGGCTGTCCGCGAGCGAGGTGATCTCCTGGGCGGAGGGCTTGGGGCACTTGAGGAAGTGGCTCTCCAGCGCGCCCTTGACGCTCACCTCGATGGAGGTGCGCTTTTTCCGCTTGCGGCCCTGCGCCGCGATCTTGTCTATGCTGGTGGGGCTGCCCGAGGAGGAGTCCGCTTCCTCCAACCACTTGTTCAACAAAGGCTTCAGCTTGCACATGTTCTTGAAGCTGAGCTGCAGGGCCTCGAAGCGGCAGATGGTGGTCTGCGAGAAGACGTTGCCGTAGAGGGTGCCCAGCGCCAGCCCCACGTCCGCTTGGGTAAATCCCAGTTTGATGCGCCGCTGCTTGAACTGCTTGGCGAACTGCTCCAGGTCGTCCGAGGTCGGCGTGTCCTCGTCCGAGTGCGGGTCGTGGTGCGGTGGTGGCCCGGGGGGCGCGGCGGCGGCGGCGGACGGCGCCGGCCCGGCCGCCCCGGGGTGCGGGCCGTGGGGCGGCGGCGGATGCTCGGGGCCGTGGTGCGG
>NW_020897692.1:1653098-1653754 GCF_003984885.1 Neopelma chrysocephalum
GGGGGGGGGGAATAACTTCTTCCGATGCAAATGACCAGCTCTTTAATTTTAAAAGAGACTCTTATTTTGCAGCAGTGTTTTTTGTTGCCTTGCTATTGAACTTTGAAAATAGTGTGGAGGAGGAAGGCAATAATGAAGGGTCTCGAAGGCTTAAGATTTAGTTAAGTGAGTGACTCAAGATGGCACAAAGAAAGTTAGTTACTTAGTTAATTGAGAATTATTCACCTTCTGAGATCGGCGTAGCAGTTTGTTCAGATGACAGTGTGAACTTGGGGCGGGGGGAGGCGGGAGGCCGGCGGCGGAGGAGGCAGATTTCACTTGTGAGGGCTTTTTTTTTCCTTGTTATTTTTTTTTCCCAGGACAAGTTAAATTGCAGCTGAAGGAGAGAGGTCAGTATCTTTTCAAATCAATCTCTCTGTCTGCCTGCCTATGTCCCCATCTATTCCCTGTAAAGGGAAAAGCTCCAACTTTGTTCCTCCATCTGTCCTGTATCATCTGCAATCGACAGTTCTTTAGATTGTATGCACTTTTACTCCCGATGAAGTGAAACTTTTAAGGTGTACAGTCACTTATCTGAAATAGGGAAAAAAGGGAAGTCGTCTTTTCCAATCTTATAGGAGAATTGTTTTCTCTCCGTACATCTGTTCATTCTCCAT
>NW_020897692.1:1653764-1855977 GCF_003984885.1 Neopelma chrysocephalum
TTTTTCTTTTTCTTTTTCTTTTTCTTTTTCTTTTTCTTTTTCTTTTTCTTTTTCTTTTTCTTTTCTCATTTCGAATTGTAGTTGACAAGTTTTATTTAAAAAAACACTTTACAAATCACCACTTAATGCATTATTCACGTTTTTTAAAAAATGCTTGAGAGAAATCACGTTAATGAAGAGAACATTTGTAGTAATTTGGTGATAATTATCAGAATCACCAAATATTCGCAAAGGCTTTAACATTACGTGTTGGAAGAAAAGCAAAACACATTACTTTAATAGTCTGATATGCAAACTATGGACCATTCAATTACATGGCTTAATAATGCATACATGATGTGATCTTGTTATTGGGATAGGAAGGGCTGCAGTAATTCACTCCAAAGACCAAGTGTGCTCTTACATTCAGTAAAATCCATTGCCATGGATCAAGGGGCCCTGCCAAACTACATTTAAGAGAATAAAAATTAATGACTGAGAATTTGAGCGTTAAATTAACATTAATTATATGACCTGCCTGCTGGAAAGATTAAATTTCTTACGCCCTAATTAGATAACGTCTCCTCATACATCAAACAATTTCCATTTCCAGATTTCAGGATTAAAATGCAGGCTGGGGAGACTGGACTTGTTCGGTCGCCGGCACCCACCGGCCGCACGGAGCGCTCCTGGCCCCCTCCCGCTCCTCCCGAACCCCGGGGGCTCACCGCGGACTCGGAGCCGGGTCGGGGAGCAGCTCCTGGTCAACCCCTGCTTTAACCTGAATTTCTCTCACCCACTGCCCCGGACGTGGCGGCGAGGCGAGGCCGGGCGGGGCGGGGGAGCGCCGAGGGTGCGCGGGTACGGAGGGGGATGCAGGAGGGCCTCACCTGCCGCCCGGTGATGATCTGAGGAGGGGCCCGGGCACGGACCCAGGCGCACGGGCTGCCACCGTCGGCCAACCCAAGGAGAAGGGACAGAGAGACGGGACTATCTTCCCGTCGCATGAATGCAACTAATTTGTCTTTAATTGCTTCTCTCAAGAATAAAACCTTAGCGGTTCCCCCTTTTTCCCTCACGCAGGCAACGGGTTCCTACCTTTTCCTGCTCGTGAGAAACCCCCTCTCCCCTGCTCCTTCACCCCTCCCCTCCAGCTCCGCGGTCACCCACGCACAACCCACGGGTCGCGGTCAGTCCAGGCAGCTGCTCGCTGTTTGCATTCTGCCTCACCCCCACGCCCTCCCCACCCCCTCGCCTCCCTTCCCATCCCGACGGCGCCCGGGCCACCGAGCGGACACGGGCGTGTGTGGCGGGGCCGTGCCACCGGCGGGGCCAAGCAGCTCGGTTTCAGGGCTTCGGATTTCAGGGTTTTAACCTCGACTTCTGCAGGGGAAAAATAAATTAAAAAGAAAAAAAAAAGAAAAGAAAGGAAAAGAAAAAGGAGAGGCAGGAGCGTGTAGGAGGGGGGATACATATGTGCTCACCGGTGGGGTGGAGGATGCGGGGGCAGGCGACCCTGTCGGCTCCATCATCCCAGCGGCATCCCTGGCCTGGTGGTGGGATGCTGGCTGTGCCTCGATGGTTCTTCCTCGGGTCTGCCTTTGTGCTGAGCCTCCAGGAAAGCTCCCGAATAAATGTCCGAGGAAGCCAGACTTAAGACAAGCGTTACCGTCCAGAGGCTGTTTTGGGAGGGGAGAAGTGCGGCAGAGCTTGGTAGCCTCATGGTTAAATGCAAAAGTCATAGCAACCCCCTCCCCACCTCGAAAAAGCTGTGAGGAAGAGGAATCATAACATCATAAAATGTTTCCTTGTCCTCACTTTATTATGTAGTACCAGGTAATTGCTTTTTCAACTCAATTGAAACTCAGTTTCTGTTATTGCAATGTTACTGCTCCTCCGCGAGCTTCAACATTTGTCTGAAACATCCATGTCTTGTCTATTACTGTCTCTTGTTTACTTTCTGGGCTGCATTGATAACCATTTACATTTAATGCTATGTTAAGTGCCAGCTTCCAGAAATGGAGTAGGTGAGGAGGCCATGACATAAGAGGAATTTCCATAAGAGAAAATTGTCCTGGTGTCTGGCCCTGAACTTCAGAAGCACTTCTCCTTCAGGTCTGAAACCTAGGCCACACAGTCAGACCAACTAAGAACAAGTCATTACTCCCCCGGGGAGTTAATCTTTCTAATAAATAACAGATACCTTATATTTTAAATTTGATGGCAAATACAGTCTGATTGACAGGGCACAAGGGCATCAAGGGCAGTAGAAGTTAGTAGCACACAAGCAGTCTGTGAGCTTGAAAAGCATCTTCAGCAACATATCCACATTCCAGTAACAAGAACCTCAAGCCAGAAAAGTTGAAAAACATATGTAAAGGAAGCAGATCCAGAAACCACACAAAAGAATATTGTGGCAAGCAGCAAAAAAAGTAGCAGCCTTCAGAGGTCCTGCTGTTTGCCACTCCTTGCAGCTTTACAGTAACTGATTTTGTGGGAACTTGTTTTTTTTTCTTCTGGTCAAATTGATGTCTATCACTCCATATCCTCCCATCAGCTTTAGTGGCAGAACTGAAGGGGCTGAAAAATGTGCTGAAGAGGACAGAAGTGACTGGGTGGTGTTGTGAAGTAGTGGTCTTCAACTAAAACACACCTGCTGTCCTCTAGTTACCAAGTTATCACACTGGGAGTACAATAGCCTATTTGTTGCAATAATCTAATCATTGGTCTAGAAGTTTCATATTGGAAGGGCGTTACAGCTCACATAACCATTTCTCCCCTGAAAATGCAGGTGTGGATGTGGTGGGATGCCCCTTTCTCTTTGCTGTGGTGAGTTATATCTTGAAGTTTAATTTTAAATATTTGCAGTCCAGCATATTTTCTCACATTTGTGTAAATCCAGTGGTTTGAAAGAAGCTAAATCACTCCCTTGTTTTGAATGCAGGGTGGGCAGGGACCTTGACTCAAGCACTGCTGCAGGTGACGTGACAGTTACACTTCTGCAGCTATACTTGACTATCTGGGGGTGCCAACACCAGTTGGAACAGCAGGGATTTCTCTGCTACTCCCACGCACAGCCCATGAAAGGCAATCAGTCTTCATAGGGAACAGCTCAAATAATTCATGTGCCATAATAATTATATATTCCCACTAAAGTGACACCGAACAGTCAATTCTTCAACAAAAAAGATTTGCCCATTACCCTAGATGATTGCTAAAGTGTTAGATATCTAAAAAAATCCCTAAACCCCCATGATGACATATAAGTATGGAAAAATTAGTAATAATAGCAGCCTAGAGCTCCATGGCTGAAATGGGAGTCTCTCTGCACGAGAGATGGGTGGCAGAAATGAGCGCTAGACCCTTCATACCGTGAACACTGGGTTGTACATCTCCCTCTTTCTGTTGTCTGCTGTGCAAATAAATGGTTGGTGTTTCCTCAGTGGGGAGCTCCCAGCTGAGAGTGCGCCTATGGTATAGTCAACAGTAAACAGGACTAAAGAGTTAACCTACTTATGTGCTCTGAGAGAGATGAGTTTATCCACTTTTATTTACTGCTACACTACTGGACTGCGCTTCAGCATAAATTGATTCAAGGTGCCTTGTTTCAGCAGTCATACAGAGAACTGGCTTCTTAGTTATTCTGTAACTCAAAGGTGTGCAAAATCACTGCCTAACTGGGAATAAAATTATCATAAGCACAATTATGCCTGTACTGAAAGGACAAGGTCAGAAGAGAGAATCCAGAATGTCAACAAGACTGGTTCATGATGGATTGTCCCAGACAAAGCTGTCCGATGTTATATGTCACAAAAAGTTAAAAGATGATGTTAGACTCATTGTCAATTCACACCAGAACCCGAGGAAAGGCAAAATTCGCTGTAGTACTTTTGGCTATATGGCACGTTTTGGGACGTGTGGTGAGAGTGGTTGGCAATACACAGTTTTTATCTTCGATATGTCAGCAAAGCATTTTGTGAGCTGACAGTAGCTTTTGCATTTGGCACTAGTAATCCTGGGGAACCCCATGCCAGTGTGTTTTCCCTGCCATGGCTTCACAACAACTTGCTCTCTGATGAAAATAACAGGTCTTTATGGAGCCAAAAGGGTCTCTGATTTAGTCTTTTTTCTCTAGAGTTCTAGCATCGCTGGTTCAAACCCCTTAGGATGGTGCATCATGGTTAGGCTGGACTACTCAAGGGCAATTCAGTGGTTTAGTGGCTTCCACCAGTTCTCACATGTATCTTGCAGGGCTTCTTGTACATCTCCCACTTTATTTCCTTTCTTAATTTTTCTTATAGTCATCTTTTAAACATACCAAGATATTTATCCAGAAACCATCCAGAAAAACCTGCTCAACACCCAGTGTTCATACATCATTTTGAAAGAGGTCCACATTCTGGTTGTTGAAAAAAATAAATGCATTTAAAAATCTGCATGCTTTGGTTTTAATGGTAGGAGATGAAGATCTCACTCTTTTCTTTGCCTTCTGTCTGAACCCATCCTGGTCATTACAGGTGGAAATGGGAGAGTTGTAATGTTGTAATTGTTCTGATACTTCGAGTTAAAAAAATCTTGGTTATTGTGTTACTTGATTGCATCAACAAGGCCCAGATTTTCTGTTGTCACCCAGAGCTTTGGGAATGAGAAGAAAAATTTTCATCTTACAGATTTTCACTAACAATGGAGCAAAGAGAAAAGTCCAAGGAGTGGGAAACAGATTAAGAGGGACTGGCTTCAGATGCAGTACATACCGTACAAGAACTAGCTCTCTCAGACACATCTGAAGTCTTTCAGAGTGATGCTATACATTCTGTAGGCATGCTGAAGGTGGAAATTGGGGCCATTTGGAAATTGCATGCCTTCACATTGTAAGTGCATGGATGACACAATGAGCATGAATGGTGTTCCTCTTTTCTCAAAATGCAACTCTCCTGGACCTTCCATTGGACTGTATTTATCATCTTATGTTAGCCTGTAAAAGACAGGACCATAGATAGTGCTTTTTGATTTGAATGTAATTTGTATATAATGTATTATATCCATAAAGAGAAAGGCACATGCTACATATATGTAAGTATATATACATTTATTTATTCAGAGACATGCAATGATGGTAGCTACATGTCAGGTGTTAGGTGTGATGTGGTAAAAACAATAGGTAAACAGCTTAGGATAGCTGCAAGCCCTCTTCCCTCCCCTGTGTTTGCTGAAGGTACAGAAAAGAGACTAGAAATGCACTTCAGCCTAGACACCTAGAGGGGGGCTGAAGCTCAGTGTTGCAATGCCTCATTTTTAGATACCTGGGATTCCAAGGGAATCCTGAGGCTGGAACTGCACTCCAGGTTATTGCAATTGCGATCCTTATAAGTGCACACCTTGTAAGGGGCGTGTTGGCTGGCCTCAGCCTGCTGAAAGAAAATGGTAAGCATCCACAGCTGTTCCTCTCATACCAAGAGTTGTTCTCTTCTCTTCCCTGGGTAGTTTTGGAGAGAAGGATGCAGGCAGTGAGGGTGATGATCGTGTTGCCTAACTTCAGATGTCTGCAATGCAGGGGCCATTGGCAGCCAAGGGGAGGCACAGCTCATCTGCTGTGTTTCCGTGGCTGCTCTGTGAGGAAATGCAGTGCCTAGGGTAACTCAGATATAGCTGACTGTGCCGTGGATGCTAAAGTTAAGCAAAATTAATGTGACACCCTAGTTAAAAAGCTAGGCATTTCCAGTGATAAATAACAAGCTTTGAGGATGTAAATTTTGAACATGTTCATTTCCAGTGACAAATCAGTGGCCAGCCATGTGTGTCTAGAAAGTTGAGGTAGTGTAGTTTTCCTTCATATCTGGTGCTGTTGATGTAAAAGATCAGAGCTCCTATTTGTGCTTTTATTGTGCTTTTGCATTTGTATCGAGGCTGGTAGCAACCTTAGGATGCTCTTTCAAAAACCTTGACTCAGAAAGTGAGTCCATTTTTTTAAATAATATTTTGAATTCAAGCACCAGAGCAAAGTGGCAGTTTTCTGTGGGTTCATCTTTGGTGAGGCAGGAAAAAACTACCTCTTGCTAATAACATATTTGAATGAGATCTTGCAAAATATCTACTGAAAGGCAGTGTTCACAGGATTGGGATAGTTAGAGTGGATTTTGATGAATGGCAAATGAATGTATGTATTCACATGCTAGGAATATGTCTCCCACACCTGAGATATTTTTCTCTATTAGTTATGGGTGAGATGTCTTTTCTGCTTGACATTGCTTCACTTCAGAACATTTTTGGGCAATGGGTCTGTAAGGCATACAGATAAAAAAAAAAGCGCATTTTACAGCTAAATTAAGTGTTGGCATCTCTCACAGGACTTTATTACAATTTTTTTCCCCTTCCTTAAATCTCCTACTCCTGGATTTATGTAATTAAATGACAATCTCAGCTCTTGTGAAAAATAAAAAATATGGTTTCTACACATCATGATTCTAGAGGGATGCTTTAAAAAGTGATTTGAAAGTACCCTGAATGTGCAGCAACCAACAGAGAAATAAAATGAAAACCACATTTACTATTAGGAAAAATCTTGAAACTTTTAACCATACTTGTCATTTTTAAAGTTGACTTATGATTTAGATTAGACATTAAGAACAGCTTTCTAACTTTCAGTTGGAAGGCACAAGAATAGATTGCCTAGAGTGGCAGTGGGAGGATTTTGAAAATAGATTGGACAAATGTCTTCTGGGAATGGTTCAGCTACAGTCAATCCAGCCCAGTGAAAAAGGATGCACAAGTGACCTCTAATTCTTCCGAGCTGCAGCACATTATGGTCCCTGGGCACTGGCAGCAGCCCCCTCTGCCAGCACTGACACAGGAGCCAGGCTGGGTTACGCTGAGGTGCAGCGGTCAGCAGGCATGGGTGGAGAGACTGCTTAATTCCTTCCCAGAATGTGTGTGGTGGTGGAGAGTGCCAGTGCTCATGGCGGGACTGTCATGACTGGGATTCACCTCCTGCCCTTCCAGACCTTTCTGAGTGACTTCTCTGAGCATATTTTTGGTTATAAGCAGTTCCTCCGGGCAACTAGGAGCGAGGTAGGGAGTCACCTTCTCTGCAAATGTTATACATGAATAAACACCTTCCCAGGCTTACTTAACCCCAGTGTGCTGTGTGTCTGTTTCCCTGCTGACACACCATTAGCATCTGAAGCATCTATATTTCCCGAATCGCAACAGAGATAACTTATCATTCTCCAGCTGCTTATCTCAGACCTGCCCTGTGGATCCGGTGGAAAGATTTCCCCTTTAGCACATAACAACAGGTGCCTGATATTCACTTTGAAATGTTCCCCTTTTTTAAAAAAAGAAGGTTTGGGATTCTTGCCCTGTACTTTTTGCATCTGTCTTTCCATCTCTATGCCCATGTAGCCTGGTTTATTATCGGACCACTGTCCCGTATCTTGCTGGCAGTGCTATCAGTTCCACACAAATATGTCCCAGGAAGTTTTGGATGTGTTAGAAACATCCTTGCATTGCAATTGCTAAAGTCAATATACCATTTAGAAAGTGCACTGGGAAGGGATTAGGTACAAATTCAGGAAACTCTTCTAGAAACTGCAGGCATATAGGAGTACAGGAACAAGCACCCATCTAATTGTCTTTCTCATATCTGCTTTTTTTCTTACACAAATCCCCTGGATATCAAGTCAGCACATATGCAGTGCTGTGGATAGGATCACTTTCTGGGAAAAGTGTCAACAGAGGCAAAAATGCCCATGTTCACTTGAATGTGATGGAGTGTGGGACTGTAGAGAAGCATACCCACAAGACAACCCTTTGTGGTACTTCTTCCATGGAATTTCATTCCAATTCCCAGGGCAGCCAAATGCAGCATCTCCAGCAAGCTCCTCAGCATCCTTGCTTGCAAGCATAGTAGACAGGAGTGTGCTTCTTGTCCACCCTGCAGCCTGGAGTGCCAGAGGCTGGTGTGCTTGGGGCTGCACAGATGTTCTTGCTGCTGCATGCATCTCTGGGGACCCTGGTCCCAAAAAGGTCTGACCCCTCTCAAGTATTGCTCATGTAAGCTGCTGGCTCAGCCTTGGTCCCTCATAGACTTTACTGGGACTTATTAGGGTTGCTGCTGGTTTAGAAATGTTACAACTTTTTAAATCGTAGTTTTAAGTAAGAAAATAGACATGATGCAAGGTAGGGAGAAGATCAGGATAAGAAGCTGCACTCTGTTCTTACTGTACTGAGTACTGCTATCCCTAAATCACTTTGTCATGCATTGAAATCTTATCCAAAGTTCTGGAAAGGAGTACATAACTAACCACAGAATTGAGATTCATTGGCTGGAATTTGATTGTAAGAGATATGAGGAGTGTGATAGACACACTGGTGCTATCACCTATAGATATGTTCCTTGATGCTTTTCATCATGAAATTCTGCTTCCTCTTTCTTATATAGTTGTGCCATCTGTCTTGATTTGAGTGTTTCAGTGCTTGATGTTTTCATCCAGATCAAGATCCAGGAGACAAGTGAAAATATAAGCATCCTATCTTTCATCTGAAAAGAAAAGCTTCTTGAGTTTGCAAAGTTGCAGAGTTTGCAAAGTTGCAGAGTTTGCAAGGGTAGCCTTGCAAATGCAATGAGAAAGCTAAAGCACCTCAGCTGTGTCTTCTTTTACTTCTATTTGAAAAAAATCACAGTTTTACAGCTAATCTATGAGGCTTTTTGTGCATGGCCTGATTTGCACTTTCTTAATGCTCAGAACTGGCAGTATTGTTTATGGCTTTGTCAAACATATAAAAATGAAAGAGCTTTTTTTGGCTAGTCTGTGGTTCAAGGCAAACTATCCTGGAAGCAGTAAGTTTCATGGTTCCATTGTTTCAGTGAATGAAGTTAAGGGAAAATTATATATTTAGACATCCTAAAAAATTATCACAATTGTTTCATTGTGAAAGTCTAGCACAACGATCTTTGGCATAGAAATGCAGAATTTTGCAGGACAGAGAAGTGCCTTTAACCAAACTCTGATATTTCTGGAAATGTGAGTTTACAACTGCTTGTTTATCCTAAACCAAACACAGTCCTTTCAGGCTCCATGTGCCTGTAACATGCTTCAGCCTCTCCCTGGTACGACCAGGTAGTGGATGAAGAAAGAGAATCCAAGCGAGTGGGCCAGAGGGAGTCTTCCCTGCAAACCCTTTTTGTGATAACTTTATATTTCTCTGTTTCTGGGCAGGGGAATTGCCAGTAAGGGTCACTTTTGTGATCTTATGTATTTCATCTTATGGGATGAGTGTGGGGTACTGAGAGGGAGGAACTACCAGAAGTGTGGAAAGATGGAGGGAGAATGGGGGTTCAGACAAGGGAAAAGAGGAGAAAGGTGGAAGCACAGCAGAAACAGGATGAGATTAAGAGGATGAGGGAAACATCAGGGCCAAAAGTGGGACAGAATATAATGCTGAAAGGGGGTAGAGGGAAAAAGGCCATAGAGGAAAAGAGGCCAAAGGGCTTGTAGCTCCCTAAGGGACTTGAAGTAGTATCCAAGAGTGCCACCTCTCTGCATTCATATTCTGACTTGCAAGTAGCAATGGATGCACTAGCCTTGAATGTTCTCCCATACACCCCTGCTCTAATGCACCTCTGGTGAGCAGCACTTAAAGATAACAGCCTGTTGCTGCCATTATTTCAAGCAAGGAATGATGTCACAGAGTTAATTATGAGTGGAGGACTTAATTCTTCTACCCAGTGATACATTTATTTTAAAACAAGTAATAAAGTTTTCCTCCTCCTGAATTCCATCTGTTTGAGGGGTATGAAAGTTGAATAATTGAGCCTTCAAAAGTTACAGAATGTCAGAATAAAGTTTCTTTTCTTGTGTATATAAATTAATATGTGTTTGTGTGATCACATATCTGGTCCCAGTTGACTAAGATTGGACTTCCAAAGTTGAGTGATTCTTTGTGAAGAATTGATCAAATGACCAAATGCTTTTTAGAAGACTTTAATTGCATATGGCAATGATAGATAACAACTATACATTGTGTGTGTATTATTTTCATCCCTTATGATATGTGTGGAACCCTTCATTTATCATTGAAAACTAGTCCTCACCGCAGTAGGAAATCTTTCCTGTTACTTGCTGTAATACAAGCTCATTATACTCAGTCTTTTGGTTAGAAGTAAAAGAAAACACCACCTTTTTAATTTGCTGGTATGAATAGAGAACATTGTGCAATGTAATGTTAAGTTCTCTTCACTGGGTATCCCAAAACATCTTAAGTAGAGATGATCCATAGACATAATACAATATCGTTCCCTGTCACAATGGCTGGTGCTTACCCTGACCTTCCTGGTCCTCTAAGACATGAGGTTGCTGGAAAATGCTAGAGAAGTTTCTGATGGGCCAATTTGTCCATGAGAATGAGCATGGAGCAACTGCAGGAGCCTCATAGCCGAGGCCCTGTTTTGACTTCTATTTTCCTCCTCCTCCTCACTTGCTCTTCAATCAAGATCCAAAATGACAATTTGAGGTAGTTAGAGTGAGCGTAACTCTTGGGAACAGAGTTTTATTGTTTTTCTGGCCTTATATGCTTCATCATTTCCAGTGAGGGCACAGCAAAGGCAGAAGTCTTGCTTGCTCACTGAATATTCAACACCAGTCTACATCTACTAATTTTAAAGTACAGATGAGCCATTGCTGCATTGAGGAAAATTAGGTTTGTCAGTTCACTCACATTTTAAAAACAATCTTAAAAAATCTTCATTCTTTCCATCCTACCTGTAGCTCCTCTGCCTCCATCTTTGCACAACATAAGCCCCAGGTTAGCCAGGTTTCTTCAGTAACTGCAGAACACATGGTGATCTGTTCAATTTTAATGAAGAGCATTTCCAAAATTAATTACCTAGAAACAAATATTAAATGACTATTCTGTATAATATAGGAAGAAGTATTATTGCAGAGGAATGAATGAAGGCTGTTATTAATGTTGCCGTTGTGTTCTGCAGTGCAGCCTTCACATCCACCCCAGCCCCTGCCCGAATGGAAGTGTAATAGCAAGGAGTGCTATACTCCTCCTAAGGTTTAGACCTGTGCCTGATTTCCAGAAGGTGGATAATGCCGGTGATTTAATGTGCCCTGAATTAGGCACTTCTTTAAGGTGTTGTGTTTTTTTTTTTTCTTTCTGAATAGAGACTTTGGGTTGTGTTATACTGAGGCTGTCAGTGGCTTCAATTAACTTTGGATGTGACTGCAGGACTTGGACCTGCCCAGCTCTCTGGTCCTGTGCTCCCTCTCAGGCTTTGCAGAACCACTGCAAACAAGTTTATTATATTTGACCCTGATGTTTTATAAATCAGTTAGGATGAGGATTGTATGTGTGAATCTAAAAAAAAAAAAAAGAAAAAAAAAGAAAGAAATTACAAGAAAAATTGAAAGCTGTATGCTGACAGGTGTAGGTGGGCTTAGATAACAAGGACTATATTGCAAAATCTAATATGAAGATGGGTTATATCTAGCCCTTGCCAAAATTAAAAAAAGGAAATCTGATCAGCATGGTAGGCAGCTGAGTTTGACCCAAAGACTTACGGAATAAAGTGTCCTTTGCATCCCTTTTCTTTTCTGCAGTCTCAAAGGAGTAATAAATAGTGGAACAGAAAAGAAGTGGCAGTGCAATGCCTCATTTTTAAACCTTTTTTTGTATTAATCTACTTTCAAAAGGAATAAAATAAGAAACTGAAAGTAAACAGTTCTGTTTAATATATAAAAATCATATAAAATGAGCTATAAGATTTATGTTTTTATGTATGTATTTATACTTATTTGATGACAGTAAAAAACATGAGAATGAAAAAGACATCTTCATTTTTTTCTACTATGCATTATATATGCATCTTTTTTTTCTAAGGTATCCTGGTGTCAGAAATCACTTGCAATATACATGATCCAGGGATTTAGCATGACGCACAGTTTTACCAGATAACAGAGTATTTGGGAGACTGCATATACAATAAATGGAGCCTAAGTACTATATTATGTAGTACAAGTTAAAAATAAGACAGTCTATATCTTTCTGGCTGTGGTGTTTGTCTTCCCCAGCAAAATGCCTGGCTAAGTTTCTGCCTGCCACACAGCCCACAGGGAGCAGTGAGTGTCTGGACTGACTGTGCTGTGCTGGCTTCCCCTTCCCCAGCACCCAGCACGGCCACTAAGAACAGAGGTTTAGAAGGGTTTGGCCAACCTCTCTGGACTTCTTGGCAAAAGTCAAATTTAAAAGAATTTGACTTTGATGAACATAACCTCACTCAGGGGCTGGATTTTCAGAAGAGCTTAGCTACTGCATTCTTGGCTTCATGGAAATGCAGATGTTTCCTTTGAGTGCCTACACTGGAATAGACAGGGACAGGCCTATGGAGAGCTGCAGTCCATTAAGTCATCTCCATCCCTAGGAAACACTTCCAAAACAGTAGTGCCAGCTAGAATGGTAGACACATATGAATGGGGCTGTGTGTCCTGCTGGCTGAGCCTCCTTTGGACACCACTCAGAAATGCCAGATGTTATCAGAAAGAAGCAGAGTACTGAAAATACATTTAGGGTGGAAGACCCACCCTTGGCAAAGGTCACACAATTTTTCCTTCTAATTTGAAGGAAGAGAAGGCTTCTTCTTATGAAGAGTCAATACTCATTACTGAAAGCTTTGAATAAATCTTTGAATAAAGCCTAGTATGTCTGCAGCCACGAGCTTGTACATCTGTCTACATACCATACTTGTGCTCATACGTAAAATGATCAAAAAAGTGTGCTCTTAATGACACTTGTAGGCTGTACAATGCTTTGCTGAAGCTTTTATTACATTGATTCAACTACTTTCTGCAGGTTATGTAAAGTAATCTTTCTGTATCTCATAGAATTTGCATCCTGGGAGTGATTGATACTCTAAGTGTGATGAAGCTGACTTCCATTCCTTACCACACAGGTGTGTGATGAATCCTGGTTTGAGTTGTGTTATTATTTACTGCCAAGGTTATTACATAAATTCACTTTCACATTTCTAATTCAGACTTGCATGCTTTCTGTGAGGAGGACTGTTATTAAGTCATTATTTCTTGAGCAAACTAAACCAAACTAAAAGGCACCAGTAATAGATTGCTTTTATTCCACTCCATAAATGTGTGAAGTATTGTTTTATTATACATTAAAAGTGTGATTATGTGTGATGACATCTTTGGACCATGTCAATGGATAAGTGCCACTTTTCATAGCTAGCTTTAATCTGGAAATAGGTCACTTCTCGTTTTCTAGGAGATTTGTTAAATGGGATTGTGAAAACTAACACAGTGGCTAGAAAGGGGAAAAGCAAATCTCTAAAACTTCACAAAAGTTTAGTACTAATTTTCAGTCTATTTGAATATTGGCATATGTATATCACTTGTTATTAAAAAGCCAACACTCTCATGAAGCAATTATTTTCCATTCTAGGAACAGGGAGACAACAAAGCTTCTTGGGGAAGAATGTATTTGGAGAGCATGCACTGTTACTGCTGGCTATTCAACAGCAACCACTGGATCCTCTGTCTTTGCTTTACAACAGAAAAAGTATTTGCAGTGGGTCAGGCCTTTCTAACCTCTGCCAAGTACAAAAACAGGGTAGAACTTTCAGAAACAGGAAGGATATCCAGTCTTCTTTTTAGCCTAGAAGCAGGTTATAGAGAATGAGAACACACTTGTGGGGTAGACTCAGTCATGAAACAGCTCTTTTTGCACATTACCCTTCAAGATCAACTTGAAATAGCCTGCCTACTTATTTGTTCTTGATTGATTTGGAGTCTTTCAGATATCTGAAGAACAGAATCTTCCCCATCTTTTTGTTCTCTGAGGTATAAATTATACAGTATAGTATTTTTTTAGACCTTTATTTAGATCACTCAGAATGGTTTCTGCCCTGAATCTGTGCTCTGCAACAATTTCATTCCCATGTTGTTCCTCATGTGACTGTCTCTGTCTACCTGGGAGACAGCAGGGCAACTATATGGCTCCAGCTGTGCCATGTGAGCTGAGCTGGTACTGTGTAGGCTGGGTGCTCATCACAGGAATAGACATAAAGTTTATAGGTGCTTTTGTCCTCCTGCTCAGTCTGGTCTCAACCAGCACAGTTTATACTTTGCTAAGCTGTCCTAGGTGTGCTGACTTCTAGTTATATCCTCCACACAGTTTATTTAGGTGCTTAAGGCCCTTCCTTAAGGTCGTGTCCCAAAATTTTCCATGAAAAAAATTAGTCCACTGCTTTAAAAGACAAGACCAAGTAAAATTTCCGTTGATCTCCTCTCTTCTTCCATTCTGCTTCAGGTGTTCATCCCTTTGAATGCATCTCACCTATTTTTCACATCACAATCCCCCTGCTTTCTTTCTGCACAAAAGAGATGCTCACTAGGCATCTCTTCTCCATAGTCACTGTATGAGCAAGCTTTTTTATGAGTTTCTTTCTTTCAGCCTTAGTTCTGTCTTAGGCCTCTTCAATTTGGCTTTTGTCTTTTCCAATAAACTAGTTTAGCCATTTGTTCCCTCCACTGCTTTCCCTTCCTTCTCATAAAGTTAAGACCTGGATGACACTCTTCTTGTTGCTACTTTTGATAGGAATCTCTGTGGCCCAATGGTTTTGTTATGCATGTGTGCTGGTTTTGGCTGGGATAATTTGCTTCATAGTAGATTCTATGGGCTATGCTTTAAATTTGTGATGGAAACAGTGTGGATAACACAGGGATTTGCACGGAATCAAAGCCTTTTCTGCTTCTCACCCCACCTCACCAGCGGGGGTGGACAAGAAGTTGGGACAGGACACAGCCAGGGCAGCTGCCCCGCACTGAATAAAGGGACATTCCATACCCTTCCAATTCTCTCTCCCATCCCACTGGGGGTGAGTGAGCAAGCGCATATATGGGGCTTAGTTGCCAGCTTGGGTTAACCACAACAGCTTGGGTGCTTTGGAAAATCTAGCCATGGTGATTAAAGCCTTGTCTGCATCATCCCACATGGAAAACGTGAGCACCGTACACAATGGTCCTTCATATTCGAAGAAGCTGTAACATGATATGGATGAGACAGGCCAGGCAAGGATTTGCGAGCAGCAAAAAATACCATAATGCATAGGTGGGATAGCATTGCTACTTTTCTTCTGGGGTCTCCTTCTTTATAGCCTCAGGTGTACATTTGCTTTTGCTCTTCCCCTGAAATGCTGCTGTGTTTTGTAGTCTTCTTTGCATTCTGCTTTATTCTGTGGAGAGGTAATCCAGAAAGTGAAATGGCCAGAGACACAAAGGCATACCTTGTCTGGGGATGGTAATGGGCCATCTGAAATGTGCTGGGGCTTGCCTCTGTGTACTTCACAACCAACACAACGATATTTTTTTTTCATACTGCTTTGGAGGAGTGGTAGTGGTAAAGCAGGCAAAGTAAGGACTTGGCTGGTGCCGGGTATGTAATCCACTGGCCCCTGCTGAACCCAGTTGGAGGTAAGTTGTGAGAAACCAGGAAGCCACTGAGAATGGAAAGATCTAAGCAGGAACTAATTGGCTCACCTCTGCCACTGTTTCTTTTCTATTGAGAGAATCAAAATAAGACTTCTAAAATCTTTGCCATGGTCCTCCAGACCTGTATAACTAGGTTTTTATCTGATGTATAAACCACATTTTCTTCTCTTGGACTTTAATTTTGTAGGTCATTGTCTCATGGTGTGCACATCTCACTTTAGTTTCTGTGTTCTTGAGAAGGAATCTACCAGTGTTTGGATGGCCTTTCATTCTGATGGCAGGACATTAGGCACAGCTCTCCAAAATAATCTCTTTGCAGCACAGAAGCCTGAACTGTCGAAGTTACTGTACTGTGAGTCCAAACCAGCTTTTATTACAATAAATTATCATGTCCTATAATGTAAATAAGTAGTTTATTTTTCTCCCTGTTTGATGCAGACTTTGAACAGTTCTTTCACATCTGTCTTCAGAAAAGATAATTCGTATTGGCAATGAAGTAAGAACTAGGGTCAGACACAGACATGCATTTTCTGTACAGGTAGTGGGAAACCACATGGGAAAATTTGTGCAAAGACCACTCATTCTGAAGATGTGAACATAGCTAATTTGCTTTCTATTTTACCCCTTTTAAAATGAGAATATGTGTGGCACTTGCTTAGAATGAATGCTTGGCATAGCTGTCAGAGTAAATCCATATACTTCCTTTATGTTAGATCACTGTTTTATTTCAAAAGTTACATGCATACAGGATGACAGTGAGCTGATTTTCCAAATTGCTCTGCTTTGTCACTGTTAACTTCTGGCATTAGGCCATCTAGATACTCTGTTTCTGAGATGCGCTCTGCCAGTTCCAGAGTTGTCCCTCCAACTGTATCACCTTTCCGAAGGTCAGTTGTGCTCCCACAGTAAGTGCTACATAAAATTTTTTCTTTTTTTTTTTCTTAATAAATAATATTTCTGGTGCTGTATAAAAATAAAAACACCCTCTCTCACAACATAGTGCTCTATTGAGAAGCCATGGAAAACAACCTATAAAGGATATGGGGCTTATCATTTCCTCCAGTTTCTTGACTCCTGTGAATGTTCTCTACCACAAGGATCCTATTAAAAAAATGAAATTTTGAATAAAATGCTTCTCACAATCTTTTTTTCCCCCCCTCAATATGAGCTGTCCGGCATACCAGGAATCATCTATGAGGGTAAACATCAGAGTGGAAGGATAGGAAGTGCTGAGGAGGCAGAAGTACCAAGGAGGGGAAAAATTAGCTTTCTGTTTTGCCAATAATTTCTCAGCTGCCAATTTCCACATAGAGCTGCACATGGGAGTGGAAACTTTCAGGCAGTGTCACACAACTCTGGAGATTCACTGCCACTGAAAATATAATTAGAGATCTGGTTATCCAGCTAGAGGTCAGAAAACTAGAGTTAATTGCTAACCTGTTTATCTTACTCAAGGGATAAAGCATATAAATACAGTTAGAAGCTGCTTAAAGCCTAAGAGACCTCTGCTGAAAGCCCGCTGCAGGCTTAAGATGGCAGTTTTGAAAGTACCTGAGGGAATGAAAAATGTGGGATAGCATGCAGGCCCAGTACACCACTCACACTGATACAGCTCTGCACCAGCAGCCCAAGGAAGTCCTGCTGAAGTGACAGCCCCATTCACAGCCAGTCTCCCTCAACCCTCCTCCCTCTGTTAGCCCAGCCAAAGTCCCTCTATTAACCAAGGCTCTGCTGGAAGGGGTAGATATATGCTACGGGACTTAAGAGGGGAATGTCCTTTTGTAAACCAGACTTAGGTACTCTTGAAAAAGGTGCTTCAAACTTTTGTTTAAGCAGCTGCAGTTTACAAGACCAGTCCTCCAAAGCCTTACTTGTGTGAATAGTCCTTACCCTCCAGCCTAGCATGGCTGAAATGAATGCCTCTTCACGTGCCCCTTTAATGCTTAAATGGCAGAAGCCACAAGTCACTGTTTTCCTGTCCTTTCCACCATCTGATTTCTTACATTAAAACCCCCACATCTATCTATTCTGAGCAGGCAATGAAATCCCTTATGCCTGTACAGTGCAATACACTTTCAAGTGGAAGACTTTTTGTTACCCCTTGTTCTTATTAAACTCCTGTGCATATAAAGACTTTGGTTATCAAACCCGCATAATGCAGCCAAACCTGAACAGTACTTCCATGGGGCTGGAGAAAGTCCCTCCGTCTCTCCCTAAAGGCAATGTTCTTCCCAAGTCTCTTCTCTCTCCTTAGGAATACTTCTTAGCTACAGCACTTGAAAGAAGCCAGAAGAATTATTTTTGTATCAGGGAAATGTCATTTTATTTTTATTCTCCTCATACTGGAAAAAACTTATTTTTTTTTAATCAAAGTTTTCAGAAATGGTTTCCTCCAGTGCAGGTTGAGCGTGGTATTCCTCTCCCCTCATTTTCACCACTGAAAAGCCAGCAGCCTGTTTCAAGCCACTTGCCTGGGCTCCATCAGCAGCTATTAGGCATTCTTGGAGGGAAGTACTCTCTCCCCTTGGAGAGATGTTTAACAGAAGGGATGCAGGGTACTCTCAGCACTCTGTTGCATGGCAGATAACAGGGCAGTTGCTAAGGGGAGTCTCACCTGAACCATGAGGATTAGGAGCAATTGCGAAGTGGAAAGGTTTGGGTGGCTTAAATGGTGGCTCTCAGCTGGGGCAATGCTTCTGCCCCTGCATTCAGGATAATACTTAGGTATACACTAAAATATTAAGTACATGCTCATCGACTCCAAAGAAAATTCAGAATGTGCTTTGGCTTTGTCCTCTTGCTGGCACCCTCACGTTTCAGAGAGCATATTATTGCCTGTTGCTTAATACAAACATGATGGAGTTGTTGATTCATATTATTTAATAAGAAGATGACTGACTGTTCTGCATTGTCTGTTTGCATCTTAGAAGCAGTAAAATGAATCCATTAACTTATTAACTTTTATTTTGAAATATTTCATGGAACTGTCATGTTATTTTGATTTAAGTAAGCGATTCATCTTTTTTAACAACTATTTTTTTGGTCCAGGGAGACTCGTGTACTTCTGTTAATAGGTCAGAATTATGAGATGTATCACTCATGTTCAGAATCTTTTTGTAGTGTATAGCTTATTAATAATAGATTTGAATATCAAAAATAATGATATGCTGTTTCAGCATTTAATTTTGGGGAAACACTCAGAAGATTTCTCACTTGTACTGGCAGTCAGTGATGAAGATAGAGGGAGACGAACTGTACTGTAGGTGGGAGCAGAGGCACTGCATCAGCTAATGTGAGGTTGAGCTTTAAATTTTTATGACAATTCATAGACTATTTTTCTAGCTGAGACTCTGGCTAATCGCAGCCTCTCCCTGACAATTTCCTTGTTCTGATTCTCATGGATTTAATAGTGTTCGTGGGGGGTGAGCTGGGTGAGATAGCTCGCTCTTGTAAGCTGCTTATGCTTGTGTACATTTTTCTTCAGGAATGTCATGTCTTCAGCAAGCTGTTTGCAGGCGAGTGATTTCTCTCCTCTTAATTCTTGTCTGTCTAATGGTTTTACTAGTGGAGGGTGGACATGTGAATTCAAAGTGATGGCTCAGAAGCCTTTATTCTTAGCAAAATTCTACTGGGTTGTTATCTTTTAGATCTGGTATCTCTCTATGCCTCTTTCCTCATCTCCTTTCTACCCATGGCCCCATTCCCCTAGGGCCATCTCCAATGCTTGCCATATCTTCCTTTTCAGTTTTATTCTGTGGGCACTGCCAGCTCTTCTCATCTCCCATCTTGACTAATGTCATCTTTTCCTGTGTACATCCATGTAGCAACTCTCAACGCCTGGCATCTCCTTGCCTTGCCCTCCATCTTGCTTTCCCACACCTCAGGGAGAAAGATAAGACACCACAAATATGATTTATCTAGTCTGAAACTTTCATTTCCTCAGCTGTAAACTTGCCAGCAACAGCTCTTACACTGCAAGCAAGGATTTCTTTTCTAATCCCTTTCACTGGTGGGGAGCTACTGGCAGCCTCCTAAGACACTGCTTTTTCCTTTGGAGGGCAGAAGGGACCTTGCTCATCACCACTGGAATAGTGTTGGGTGACTCATGGGCTTGTCTCTTCCACTGTTAGACAATTTCTTGGATGATTTTTGATCAATTTTCCCACTTCTAACTCTGCGTTATCCTGGAACTGGTGCTCTGTGTGAGTGCGTTCAATGTTGCAACCACAGGGTTCAGTGTTGTGTTCCGTACAGTGTGCCAGGAAGATGGACAAGATGGTGGACCAGAACATAATTTTATAATGAACACAGCTTTTCCCCCTTGTGTGGCAAGGGGAATCTCTGCTTTTGTCTAGGTACCCCAGTTATCCCTGTTAAGATCATCTTTCACATTGTATTTCTCACTTTTAGCTCACACCTTGAATCTTTCTGCCAAAGCCCCACTCTCCACCTTATTGAATACAGCTTTCCTCTCCTCCTCAGTAAGATATAGAGCAGCTTCAATATCTTCCTGATCACTGTTGTACCTTACTTTAGCAACTCCTTCTTTGCCAGCATCAGCAGTCTGATGGTCCTGCCTCTGTGAATGGGCTGTCCTTTCTGAATCAACCAGTTCAGGCACTGCCACCTCACCTACAATTTCCTTTCAATGCCATTTCAGATGAAAGGCCTGCAAAAATTGCCCTCTGCTTACAACTAAGACTGTTTCTTTGGATGTGCTTTTTAAAGATGTTCAGATATATCCCTGGCTGACTCTGTACCTTCCGGGGGAGCACCTCCAACCCCAGTTCCTTCTGCTTTTCCCTGCATCCTTCTCTCTCCCATCTTTCAGGCTGCTTTGTTGCACCTTTCAGCTGCAACCTGAGTGAAACTGGTGCTTTTCCTCTCCACATTGGTGTCCTTCAATTACTTTATTTCAGTGTGCATGGACAATCTCTGGTGATTCAGGACATGGTGTGGGAAGAGAGCACGCTCCCACTGCCTCCTTCCTGTCACTCGCTCCCCAGAGATTATGATGCCCCTCCTCTTTAGCCAGCTCTGTTATAAGGTCATTCAACGGTGGGAGATGGACTGGGAGAAATCCCTCTTAAAATGCTGCAGAGTGGCATTGCTGGAGTGCGCCTGCCAGTCCTCTCACCTTCCACGATGCCAGGGTGAGCAACCTTATGGAGGGAGAGCACATTCACCCCAGGACTGGCATGGGCAGCCGTTGAACTTGCACAGCCAAATAATTGGGTGCTCAGTGAACATCAGAAGTCCTGGGACTCCAGTGTGTCCATTTTGGTGGGAGATATTTGCAATTTAAAACACCTCCCACCTGGAGCAAAGGATTTTGGTGTGGAGTTTAGTTAGAAGTAAAACAGTTTAGTGCAGGGACTTTTCTTTAGAAAGTTTATGCTCTGCTCCCACCATGGAGCTTCAGGTTTGACTGCTGTGCCGACTACACACTATAAAACACTCAAGAACAAAATTTTGATGTATGTATAAAGCCCATATAATAAATGCTGCTGGCCATGGGGTAGTAAAGTGAAATTAAAGGTAGAGCAGAGCTTGTCGTTACAGTGTTTTTTTCCACCTGATGTCCCTTTTCTCCCACTGCAATTCTGCCCTGTGAAGGCTTTGTGTCCAAACATTCTAAATGTTTTCCCTCCCCATGTTTTATGTACATTACACCTATGCCTTACAGGAGCGAGAAGCTTTAAAATTTTTGTGTGGCTTACTTCACCCTCTCAACCAGGAATTTCATAAATAAATCAATGTCTTTCAAACCTTTTTTTGCAGATTGCATCTGTCTAAAGCGTGTGCGCTTCAATAAGTGTGCCTGACAGAGAAATTAAAAAGAAAAATCATCTCCCAAACAGAAAGTGTAAGAGGCATGTTGAGCTAAACACTCGCTGCACATTATTACAAGAGGAATATGATTTGGGAAAGAGTGTTTAGAAAATAAGGGTGACATTTTGTTTCTCTGAGCTCAGTGGGCCAGAAATTCAACTGGGGTAAATTAACACAGGTTCATTGAAATCAGGGGCTGATTTGCACTCGCTGTGACCAGTTCTGCTGAATTTTAGCTATTGGTTAAAGGCTACTTTTTTCCTTGAGGAACTAAGGCTCTTTTTTTCTAAGGAACTAAATATTTCTTCATAATATGCCTTGTTGTTTGGATTTATTCAGTTTTCTGTCAGTAATTTAAAGAGATTTTTCATTGAGACTGTTTTTCAGTAGAAATGCGAGTTCTTAACTAAATAGATTCTTGGAAGCAAAACATGCATTTTTCCTGGAAAAAAATTGTGAAGTAAAGAGAGGATTATTAAAAAAAAAAAAAAAGAAGATTTTTTTTTTTTGTTTAAAATTGAAAAAATCATGTGAAAATGACTCCACATTTGATCTGGAAATGTTGTGCCAGTGCCTGATGGGAAGTGTAGTTTGGGGTTGTAAAGCCTCTCTTTCTTTTTTTGTGATGTATTCCCCCCTCTTTGCATCTGCACTATGACCAGGAGAGGAGCCTGTGAAGCTCCTTGAGAGAACACAGTCCACAAGGCCAGCCCTCAGGGAACATGGACGTGTGAGGCACTGCCATGCCTGTGAAGCTTTGTACTCATGTGTTTAAAGGTTTTGGCCATTATCCCTTCAACTGAAAGTCACTGACTCTAGAAATCCCAGAAAAATTGCCATGGTGCCCACCGCCAGCCTTCGTGTAAGGAGCAGGCCTTCTTCTCCCTCCAAAGTTGCCATCTATGGTTCATATAACTGAGTAATGCATATGAGCCAAAGTGTAACTTTTGGTGAATTATGGCCTTTATGCCATACCTGTTTTTATTTGAAAGCACAGCTGATAATCCAAGTGATGCTTATTTGCAGAAATACCACTTTACACCTGGACCTTAAAATGGCAAGTGCTAAATTTACCCTCTCTTTCAGAATTTTGTTTATTGCCAGAAGGGGTTAAAGTCAATTTTGTGGAAAGGAATGGAGAGTTTATCTATTCCAAAGGGAGTTTTAATGAAATCCTGCAGGAAGGTTATTTTTCTATGTTTCTCCAGCTTTTTGTTCAAATTGTGCTCAGAAATACCAGTATAAATACTAAATATACAGCCTTCTCTTTGTTTTCCTAGTAGACACAACATGGGATGGCCCTGCCTGCTTCCCGCTGGACTCAGTATCCCTCTTGTCTCTCACCTTGCTTCAGCTCTGTGTGAAAAACTATCCGCTGTAATGGCCTCGGGATCACCAGAAAATCAAGCTCGTTTAAAGAGGGAATGTTCATACTCAGAAGGAGCTTTATTGCATTTTAATCACTAGATCCTTAAGCCTATAAATATACCCTAACGCTAAAATCAATTTTGAACTTTTTAACTTGATTTTAAGGCCACCTTTTTTTCCCTTTCCTTTACTGAACTGGAAAAAAATACTCCAGTAAAAGTCTGCCTAGTGATTGTGTGCTGTAAGTTGCTGTGCTCTTCTGCATAAAAGATTTTCCATATTACAGCAGGGGGCCTTCCCCTGGTATGTCAGGAAGAAGAAGAAAATTCATTTCCTACACCCGCCTGTCATTTGCCCTTTTATGATTGAACCATATACCGTCAGACAGCCACAAAAGTGACAAAAGCTTTTGCAACTGAATACATCTGATAATTGCAGTGTTGGCTAAATTTAGGACTACAGCAGTTGATACTGCAGTGTCCAATAGAGAAAATAAAAAAAAAAGAAGAAATGGTGTGTAATCCTATTTTACAGTCTGAGAGACTTTAGTGATTACTTTACATGATCTATCACCTTAAACAGTGTTTCTATTTTGTTAATGTTCTAGATTTTGAGGATTTTTTTTATTTTAAGGAATATAATTTTTTTTTTAGGCAAACCAAGACTGCAAATATTTCAGAGAAACAGGTACACATGAGATTGCCTTTTTTGTTTATGAATTTTGAGGTTAAAGGGATTCACTTTTGCAGAGCCCCTGCAAAGCATGGGGTTCATGCCTGCACTGGGGCATGAGGGCTACGGGATCTTCCGAAGAAACAAATTTGCTCTAGTGGTACTGTAGGAAGTTCTGGAACACTCAGGGAGGTTTTGCAAACAGAAACCCCACACAGCATTTTTCCTTTATGCAAGGGAGACAACAATTATGTCTTTGGAAGCGTCCTGTGCAAGCATGTTCCAAGTGTTCATGTGAACTAAATCAGACTGAGCAATAGATGAGTTTTTAAGATCAGGATGGGAACCATATGGTCTAGATAACCTTTAAGGGTGCCTTCCAACCCAAACAATTCAATGCTGCTATGGTCTGTTCCAAACCTTTTGGTATCATTGGGAAGATTCAATCAAGATTCTTTTTTGGAAAGGTGCCAGCTAAAAGTAGGTTCTGATTTTGACTTTGGCCCAACAGTATTGAAATTTGAATTCTTAAGAATATGAGAATAGTAGGAAAAATGGAATTGTAGAATAGTTCAAGAAAACATGCTCAAGATTTTGATGTATTAGTAAAATTATTTCAACCAATTAAGACAATTTAAAGCAATATACACAGTCCTCGTTAATCTGTAGTAATTATTACATGACATGATTAAACATAATCCAGCAAAATATACACCACCTGGGGGACCCTGCTCTGCACCTTACCCAGGCTAAAGCTCCTGTGAGAGGTTTTCACAAGCTGTGCAATGCTAAATCTTTGAAAATTTTGCCAGTCTATAGTCTAACATGAATCGATATAACTAATAGTATTAGACTGATATTACAAACAAATAATTTTCCTCCAGAGCAGAAAAATCTTTCCATCAGATCATGAGGGGATACTGAAGTGAGAAATGATTTTATATGAAGTTCTTTCCAGTGGTTATCATTCTTATATGTAGCCTATTTAGTGTTTTCTGAGAGTAGTTTGGAGTTCTTGTTATTGATTTGATGCATTTCACTGTATTTTCATGACCTTTCAAAGCCATTGTTAAAAATTCTATATTTACTTAGTTTCTGTGTAAAGATATTGACATATGAATATTTAACTCTCATATCTCCTGTATGAATCCCTTCTTCCTCACGCACATCATATTCATGTCAGTCAGAAGCACTGTACCCTCCCATTCCTACTTAATTGGAGAGAAACACCATGATTTAAGAACAGTGCAGTAAATAAACAAAGGAGTGACAGAGGTGGTAGATATCAGTCATGTTGGAGGAGAAAATATTTTTCAAGTTCCAGAGGTAAGTTTCATGGCTATTAATTTATCAGGAAACTTGGGTCTGGAGTATAATGAAAAGATGTGTGTATTTGTGTAGGATGGGGGAGAAGAAATTTTTGGGTAGCTGAGAAATGGAGTTTGTCAGGGCCTGTTTCAGTGGCACCAAGAAGGGACAAGGGGCAGCTTCAGGGCATTTGTACTAATGGGACCTGATGGGATATTGAGGTTTTCATGCCTCCTCTAGAACTTTCATCTTTTAGTTCCCTATGAAAAGAAATAATGAAGTGGACCAAAATGTTAACTGAAGAAAATAGAGGAACTTGGTGCATTTGTCAGGATAAAGCTATTAATGGGACTGTAACAGTGATGAAAACTCAAGCCTTTGACTTTAATAATGGTTGATGATAATATTATTAATATGGATGTTTCACACTTCATTTTTATTTCAGATTATATTTTTAAATATTTAAAAGTGGCTTTAAAATATGTCCTTTAGATATAGCACGTACATACAGGAGCTGTGGCATACACTCCATCAAATATCCTCCCTGGAATTCAATATGCAAATTATGGGACACTAAGATTTGAAGCATTACGTTTTTAATGTAGAGTATGTAAAAATTATTGTTTGGGCTGCTATATAGCTTTAATGAAGGATGGACGATATTTAATTTTCCCATGTTAAGATTTGGCTGTCTAGGTACTGGAAGGCTGAGGTCCCTCTGGTTTCTAGCAGGGCTTAGTCACCCTTGCATGCTGAGAGCTCCCCTACATGGTGTGCTCCCCAGCACAGTGCTGCGGCACGAGTCCCCATGGCCAAATGCACAGGGGCTTTGCTGAACTGAAGTTTTAACCTTGCCAGGCTGACATACAATACGAAGTGGATTGATTTGCTCCCTTGGACGTGGTTGTGTGAATATAAAGGAGCTACAGGCAAGGAGCAAGTGTGCAGTCCCAGCAGCTGCTGTGAGCTCGTGGGGCTGCAGTAGCTGAAGCTCGGGGGAAGAGGTGCAACGGGGCCAAGGGGATCCCAGCTTGCCCTTGCAGCAGTTGCACTATGGTTTTGCATTCCTTGTGCTCCTGAGCTTGGGAAGCTGTTAGAAGCCTTACAGCCAGTTTGAATTTGTGGAATGAGAAGACCCAGCTACTGTGAGCTGGCTGAAATGGGCCTTAATGTAGCTTGTCGTCATCAGAGGAGTGACCAGCTGCTGTGGCTCTGACAAGCTAAACTCAAACTCAGCATCTCTGCACTCGAGTCACTTCTGCTTGTCTTGCAGCCAGCCTGAGCTGGGCAGATGGAGGGCACATGTCTTGCTGGAGGTCAGACAGTAAGTCAATAGCTTTACCAAGCTGTGATACTGGGACCTTTCCTTCTCTCAAAACCATATGCTCCTCTCTTTTACATCTTCTGGGGGTGGCAGATGGGTAGAAGCTACCTCCTTTCAGAGTAAAGGTGGCTGGTGACAGGGGAAATGCCACTACACCCTCCCAGAGGATGATGTGTTTTCTGTGCCACTTACACAATAGAGAGGGGTTTGGGGAAGAAGAGAGCAATCTGGAACATCCACTTAGCTTCTCTTCTAGCCTTGCTGGCACTGCTTAGTGTAGTGTCATGCCAACTCCTACTTTTTACGCAGTGAGGTTTTCTGGGGGATTGGTTTAAGTCCACAGCTCAGTAAAACTAGTGGACACCAGCCACTCTTCTGGAAATCCTGAGGGCTATTCATGGAGTAACGAGAAGATTTTATACTGTCAGATCAAGAATATCTGGATGGACACATCTCTACCCTTCTCTGGCTGACACTTACTCCTCATCCTGCAGCCATGGGAAGAGGTAACACTGGCAGATGGTTGCCTGAAAGTTCTGCCTAACTGGGAAGAGGAGTTTTCCCTTTGAACCAAAACTTTGTGCCTTACCGGGCCAAGCTTCCCCACCCCTTCATCTCCTTTGGGATCCTCCGGGCTGCCCTGCTCCCGCTCCCTTCCCCAAACATTGGCTCTGTTGCTACCACGTCTCTGCCCTCTGCAGCCTCTTCAGGGCTGCCACCATCCCCAGGCTTGCAAAGCCATCAGAGCCCTGTGGGCTGGCAGAGCTGGAGTAGTGACTGTCCCCAACACAGTGTTTAGAGACATCCAAGGTGGCTGAAGCAGGGCCTGGATAGTGCCCTGGATCTGCTCAGGAACTCTCTGTTAACATACATCCCCCTGGCGTGCCCTCCCTCAGGCAGCCAGCATAAATCATTTGCAGAGGGACCAGCAAGGGGGGCTTTGTGTTGTGGCATAATAGGGTGTCACACCTCTGAAGAAGCAAGAACCCTCTTGCCTCCTGAAAACTAAGAGCAGCTTTCCCTGAGAGGTTCATATTTTACAGGAGGCAGGTATAGTTGCTGTCCTGATTATACAGCTGCTAGCCTAGTTCTGGGAAACGAGTGTATGAAAATGAGTGCAGAAAATGAGCCTTCTAATAAGGCTCAAAGACTTTGAATTTCCCCTATTGTCACCGTAGGTCTTCCCCTACTTGCTTAGCAGAGGGAGAACTATTCAGTTACAATCAAATAATGCAAATGACCTGAAGGAAATTCATCCTAGAGACACTTGCTGGATACACTGCTAATATGGTTTCCTCTCTTTCACTATTCAACCAGAATCTAGGATGACCTTTCCAATGAAACATAAAACCTACAATGTGCACCCTTACTAATGTATTCTAATGCAATTAGTTCATACAAAAGGCTTGTTAAATTTGCAGTATCTGCTTTCACCTTTACAATAATTGCTAGTGATCCCAAACCATAAGTGTGTCATTCTGCAAGGCTCCTGAACTGTAAATAAAATGGAAAGTTTATTTGATAACTCTCCCGCCTGTCTCCTAAATGATCCTTTTCTTTTTGCAGAGGTGTCTGCATGAAGCCTACCAGAGGCTTAAATCTGGTTCAAGAGAGAGGGTCAAAAGGAAAGGTATATACTGTAGTGAAGTATTAGGGGAGGAGAGATACTGCCAGTCTACATCATTGTGCTTTCTGAGGGGCAAGAAAGGAAATACTGCGGTTAACGAGAAATAAGGAGGCTACAATGGTGCTGAGTGGTGACTCTATTTATCTGGGGAAATAAAAGAGGGCACTCCTCCCTCAGTAGTGTTCATTGCATTGCAATCCCTTCTAAATAGTTTTGTCACACAGAGAAATCCATGAATAATTACCTCCTTATAGCTCTTGAATCGTGCAGGAAAACTGCCATCCTAAATGAATGTCCACTGTTCCATTAAGGTGCCGTGTGTCCAATTTATAAGGGCTTCTGGAGGAATGTGACACTTTGGTGGGTGGGATGGTGCCATAAGCAAGTCTGGTCCATTAGCCAAAGTCAACTCATCAAGCTCACCAGGATGAGGACAGCATCAGTGACTGAGACAGGGCTGGCTGGCTTCTCCCTGGTGGTGGAAAATCCACCCAGATTGGGATGACAGTGCTTCAAAATACCCTGAGCATCTGTGTGTTCAGAAGGGTTTGAGATAATAATTTTGGCCCACAAAATGAGTGAAAGAAATGTTAGTTCTGTGATTCTGTTCCATGATTTCTCTTGTTGATGAATGTTGCCCAAAGTGTCAGAGTCAGAAGCAGGTATGATCTTGCACTTTTGCTCTGAATTGTTACTATTATATGAATTGCTGCAATTATTTTGGTAAAGCTTACTTACCCTGAAGTCTTTTTTCTCCTCAAAATAACTTTGCTACAAACAGAGAGTCACTGTGATGCACTGAAGCAATGTTGCTTTTCCATTACCCCATTCAGGCATGTAAAGACACAGGAAAGGAGCTTTGCTAGGGGATCGAGATGAGGTCAGGGAGAAATAGCCCTTTTTTCAATCTAATAGCTCTATGTGCTCAAGTTCAGTGGAACCAGGGTCTCCCAGTGCCCTCCTCTGAGATTGAACATCCACTCACCTGGCTGAGGAATTCTTTGGTACTTTTTGGAAGTAGGAAATATGAGAGGAGGTACCTAAATCCAGGAGAGGACTCCCACAAGGAACATAAGGCCATATAAAGCTAGTTCTCCATGGTTGATTCTCTTGCCCTACCCAGAAAACTTAGGGAAGAATTTAAAGAATTTCTACATTTGCCTAGGATTTTCAGGTGCCTGGAGGCCCTAACCCTGCTATGGCTGCAAGTAGGCTGAGGGCACATACATGTGTACATAAGAATCCTCTGTGGCACAGGCTCAGGGAGTCCAACTCCAGACTGAATGATAGCCCTACAGAGTCCAAGTCCCACCATGTGCGCTAGAGACAGGCATAGATGCTTCTTGCTCAGTTGTTTTTTTTCCCAGATACTGAAACTACCTTGTGCATACCATGTGCTCTGCAGCCAAAGATCAACCCCTCCCACACAGCAGGATGTGCAGAAATTTTGATGATGCAGGGCTTGATATTGCTGCTAGTGTAGCCATAAAATGATTCACCCATAGCAAGTCACAGTCTCAAGTGAAGTCTGAGAGTGAGCAAGGAGCTGGGCTGAAATACTGATATTCCTGGGCAAGTGGTTTTGTTAGTGCTAGATTTCTCCCACTACAACTGTTGGAGCTGAGGAACAGTTTTGTTGAGACAAGGGCTGACTTGATGTGCACCTTGTGTAAACCTTGCCCCTTTACTTTGTATTCCAGTAGGTTTGGCTGAAGAATTGGCATATTACAGCTGATATCAAGGTATATGTTGTTTTTTTATCCCATTTGTATGGGTTTGTATAGGTTCTCAGTTACAGAGAAAGAAATGAATGCTGTAAGCACACAAAGAAGAGTTTGTCATTCTTTGTTATGAGCTTTTTACTATTCATATTCTCATGTGTCCTGGCAAAGCCATCTTCTTACTGTCTAAACAGGGAAGTGCTGGGATTTATTTATTTTTTAACATCAATATTTAATTGTAGGCAGTTCCTAATTACCTACTGCTAACTTAAAATGGGAAGATGAAGTCCATGATTTGACAAACTATCTATCTTCTGAAGCTGAGGGAAAATGCTGTTGTGCAAGAACTGTGACCCACACGTGCTAAGCAATGGGTTTTATTTGCATTTTCCCTAAGTATAGTATCTTCAATGCCTAACTTGAAAATCTTTCCTCAAATGCATTGTCAAACAGCAGTCATCATCATGGCTAGGCTTCGTGAACAAAGATTTGGGAAAGGCTCTATCCACATTTGTTACAAGCACGCTGGTGGCTAATAAGGCCAATCTGAGATAGATATGTCCGATTGCAAAAGGCACAGCAGAAAGACTCCTTAGGTGGTATATTCCGCAAGACACTATTTTTCTGTGTTGTCTTTTCTCTTCAAGGGTGATCCTGCGTGCGTTCTCAAAGGAAGCAGCAGCATTATAGATAGTGTGTCTCCAGGCCACCCGATTGGAGGCCAGAGTAGACCAGTTATATTGATCAATATGGCCAAGGCTGAGATGTTGTTTCAGGGAGTCCTTGTATCTTTTCTCTGGGGCTCCTCTCATCCGACAGCCGGTGGCAAGTTCACCATAAAGCAAGATCTTAGGGAGGCGGTGGTCCTTCATCCTGGAGACGTGTCCTGCCCAACGCAGCTGTATTCTCAGCAACATGGCCTCAATACTTGTGACTGCTGCTTGTTCTAGAACAGATGTATTGGTCACATAATCTGACCAGTGGATGTTTAGGATTGTACGGAGACAGTGTTGATGGAAGCGTTCTAGGAGACGCAGGTGGTGGTGGTAGATGACCCATGATTCGGAACCATATAAAAGAGTAGACAGCACTATGGCTTTGTAAACACTGATCTTGGTACTTTTCTTCAAGTGTTTATTACGCCATACTCTTTTATGAAGTTTTCCGAAAGCACTATATGCCTTTGCTAACCTGTTGTCTATCTCTCCGTCAATCTTACCATGCCAGACAGGTCAAAACTGCAGAGTCAGATACAATATATCCACGGGCAGGATGAGCCCGCTAGCCTTCTGGCAGTCATCCTAGGAGAAGGACAACACTAACTCCAAACCTGAGCAGATGGAGCTCATTTAGCCCTGTAAGGCCATCCATCTAAGAGTAGGATACTCTAATCAAACCTACATCCTGAGGACCTCGCTGCCACCATCCAAGCTTGCTTGGCCCTGGCAGATGAACCTTAGGATTAAAGGGTGGGTTCAGTTCCGCGCATACTGCATCTCACCTAAAAATCCATTGCTCAGGCTTGAAGGCTTTACCCACATTCACAAAGCCCTGTAGTGACGGGTGAGGGTTGAAATGGCAGGTGAAAGGTGCACTGGAAGCCACAGACCCAACCCTGCATGCAGGCGGTTCAGGATATTGGTCATCAGAGACTGACTGGAGATGACAGTCTCTTGGGGCAGCACCCTGAAAGACCAAGCAGCCTTTTCAAGGAGAGCACTGCTTGCTCCACTCAGAGAGGGGCCTAGAAAAGGTGACCTAACCAAAGCTCATCTCCCCCTTCACCCAGGTGGTTATCCGCGGCCAACAGGCATCTTCCACTAATGCGGTCACACAAAGATCAAGAGACAAAGGCATACACCTGCCTCCAAAGGTGTAAACAAACTGACTCTAGCATGCTGGAACATCAAACAGCAGTAACACCAATGTATTTGACCTAGATTTCTTTGGTTGTTGTTGTAAGAAGAGAGGGAGGAGTAGGTTTTATGCAGGTATAAATGTACGAGATCAATGTGACTATACAGATGCGGATCTGGTCCTTTGCTGTTTGATGAGGAAGAAACTAGCTCTTTACATTTCATCCCCGAGGCAGGTCAAGCGCTGCCTGTTGCTACAACCTACATTGCTTTGACAGGTTGTGCTGCTAGTTCAGGCACTACCTTCCCAAAACTCTGTGTACCTGTGCTGGGGGTGGGAACGGCAGGCATACTGTGCTCAGCCCTGTGCCTGAGTTTCCCTGCTTGGCACTTTGATCAGCTCATCCTAAACCAGAGCTGAGGTGTTAGCCAAAATGCAAGCAATCCGGGAATCTGAGCTTGAATACAAGTCAGAGCTTGCAGGACCACATTGGTTGTGAAAGCATCTTTATTCTTGATCTGCAGGAAAGATTTCCTTGTGCTGTTTTCTGTGCAGAACTGATGGGATCGGGATTGCTGTCTGTCAGGCGACAAGGGAACCCGCCAGCTCACAGAAGGTATGTGATTAGACAGGACCCCAGGGTAAGGAGATTCCCAGTGGGGCTTATAAGACAGAGACTACTGCTGAAGCAGCACACATTCCTGGCTTCCACTGCTGGGAAGTCAGGGCTGGCATCACTGCAGACACTCCCCACCAGTGGATGTTGCTGCAGGCACATCGGAATTTCTTAATGTAGTGAAGAAGAAAGGAGGAAGAGGACAGCAGGGAAGAGAAATCAGGGGAAAAATGTATAAAAAATTCACTACATAAATTAGCTGCGCTTCTTGCAGCAAAACTAACAGTTTCTTTTGAATGTGAATTCTGTTGCTTCTCTTAACTAAATGCCTAAAGGAATTGTATCACATAATATACAAGGGTAATTATTAAAAATGCATAAATAGTCTTGTAGGTACAAAAAGTTGCAACTTGTCTCCTGCAAAACATTAAAAGGTTTGCATATGTCAATGAATTACAGGCTGTTTGCTTTTAATCGCTGCTATTTTGGGAGTTCCTGTAAGGATGTTTTTAGAAGAAACACATTTGGTAATTGGAGGAGGCTGCCCCATTGTAATGGGCAGTTGAAACCCAAAGGAGGCCTAGTGAGGATTATTCAGGGTGTCTAACGGTTTTGGCTCTGGCTTTGGGTGTTAAGTATCGGCTAACATGTTTATGCCTGGCCTTCAGATGTCCAAACACAAAGGCTCTTTTCTTCTGCTCCTGGCAAGAATCCAGGCCAATCTTAGAATATTTGCCCATCCTCCTCTTCTGTATCCGACCCATCATTGAGGACAGTGTTTCTCTTGGAGTTTCATCTGAAAAACACTACAGCAAAGGAATGTTCATTGACCCAGAAGCCCAGTGACAAGAAGAGGGAATTATATGTGTATGAATGTCTGCCTTTGGGAAAAAAAGCACACAGAAAGAGAACTACAACAAATCCAATGTTTTTTTCCAAACTGAGCCACCTGGATTTTTTCTTTTTAAAAGTCAGACCTCATAGGATATGCTTGGATTTTTATTTATTTTTTTTAAGCAAAATATTATGTTAAGACAGCCTGCTTAGCATTGCAGCTCTGAGATTGAAGAAATAGAAAATGTACATTTGTGTTCAAGAGCACAGACATCAGTTCAGATTGATATTTGGAGATTATCTTGAGCTAGAATAATGTATTTATGACTAGGGTCAAAGGGATTACCCACATGAATAAGACCTAGCAGGATCAGGCTCTGCTGCTTATAGCCAGTCAGGAATGGGTAACATAATATGAAAACAGACCTTTTTGGTTTGTTTTCTCCAAGCCTATACATATAATTTCTGTCTCTGTGTTTGAAGCTATTAAAAGCACTTGATGCAGTCCTTAGTTTTGGTCAAAATTTTCTTTTAATTCTATATTTTTTACCACAGTCCTGTAGTTCCAGGTGATGGAAAAAGAGGTGAGTGCTTCTTGCAAGTAGCTAGAAGCCAGCTTCTAAGGACTTGTGTTATTTATAAGAAAAAGGATTACCTACATGAACACTGTGGGATCAGTCCCAGGTTTGTCATATGAGTGCTCCAATGTTTATATTAGAAAAGATCAGGCAGAGAAAACCTGCATTCAGCTAAGTCCTCATGTTTCCCAGTTTCCACAGCTATGCGCAATATCTGTAACATATCTTCTTAGTTTAAAGTCTGATGTGCTACAAAGAATGGTGATGACAGTATACAATAAAAGCATTTTACTGGCTAACAAGATGGGAAAGAAAATGAAAAGCACTCTTAAGTCTCAATCATTGGCTTCTATATTCAAGTTTTGTTTCAATAAGTGCAATTTATCCTCTACTTACAAGTGTTTAGTATTGAGAGTATTTGCATGCTGTGATTATGTCCTTCTAGTGTAGTTAATGTGTTTGTTTTTATGACTCATAGAAGAACTCTGAATCTTTTGATGTTCATACATCTCGGCCTCAGCTGAAAGAACCTGGCCCTTTCTTAATCCAGATTTCCAGTCAATGTGCCCAACTTCAGATTTTTAGCAAGGAAGACCAACAGAAGAGAAGTTACCTGACAGAAAAAAAAGCAGGGAGGCAGGTAGCTATAATTACACAGGTAGCGTTGTTGTTTCTGCCTTCTCCCATTAAGGAGTTATTTAGATGGAAAGACTGAAGGACCAGCCATCATTACTGCTGTTACAAAAGTTGCTCTCTCTCCCTCTGCTGCTGAAGCAAAGGCAAAAACTCCAACTGATATAAAGAGGAGCAGGATTGGGCCCTTAGGCTGTACATAAGTGTCTGTGTTGGAAAAGAGAATGTACAATGTTGGATGCTTCTTATAATATAAGATTAGATCAAATCCTTTCAGTGCCCTGAAGCTTTATACCTTAATGCTGGGCTACCTGTGGCAGATAGCAAGTGAATTCCTGTCAGCACGGATCATCCTCTCAGCATCCACTAAAAAAGTACAATTCTCATTTTGCAGCATTTGAGATCTTTTAAAAAATAAAATCTAGTGGGAATAGTATGCAACATTAAGACAAGCAGCTTCAATTTTTACATGATCATTGGCATAATCAAAGTATTGTATATAGAGAGATGCTTGACAACCAATCAATGGACAGTCAGAAAACCAGTTAGTTGCTAGTCTTTGAGGCACATGAAATTGTATGCAACTAGTGGGAGGGAATGGTTTACTGAAAAAATAAATGGGTGTTTTCTGCAAAAGCAAAAATTTGCTAATGCTTATCAGGTGAAAGAAATTTCCCCCATCCCACCTCTAATCTGCCTGTGAAGGAAACTTCTCTGGAGTGTGACTTTGTTTCACTAATGCTCAACGGCCATAGCCACGTGGAGCTACATAACATGTCCCCTTGACATCAGTCTTCAGGCTGAGTGACAGACTCTAGTGGCCCCTGTACACCTAGACTCCTGGGCAGTGTCCCAAACCTAGTGATGGCACAGTCATAGTAGCAAACTGGGAAATGTGGCGATTTGACCTGACTAGAACAAAAGAGAGTACAGCAAAATAACTACACATTAATGTGTGTTGTAAGAGCCTTCCTGAAGTGTTTGGATGTCCAAACCCAATTGCCTTTGGACAGTTGACAGGAGATTCTCCAGGTGCACTTCCATGTTTGAGGACAGCACTTTGCCTTTTGTTTCACACACCGTCATACCTGAATGGCCACGTTGTAGGGACCTGAGACTCCCTTGAAAGCAAGCATGCCTTCATACCAAACCCCAAGCCAAAGCCAGTACTGGGTGCAATGGGCAGGGACACATGGCACTGAGTGGCTCATGGGAGCTGCATTTTATTCTCCCCCAAACCAGCATGCCTTTAGCTCTCTTGCCTTCATCTCCCAGGCTGCACCGAGGCACTGGGTGGAGAGTGTGCTGCTACCCACAGAGCTGGACAGTGACCTGGGGCATGACCATCCCAACACATCAGCACTCAGGCTTTGCCCCTGCCTAATTTGCAGGTATAGGCACTTCACTGAATGATGCTCGATGCCCTCGCTAACCCTCCACTTTCTGGCAGAGGAGAAATCTGCACGAGGCTGATGGCTCCTAGACTGAGGTTACAGAGGTGAACCCTGAAGACCTCTGGCTTCCTCCTTGCCTTGTATTTTATGTTAGAGTTGGACAGAGTTGAAATGAGACTAAGTGTTTCCACCCCACACTATCATGACTGGAATTTTGAGCCATTAATTTTTGTTTTTTAATTAAAAGCTGCTTTTTACATAAGAAATATACAACGTCAGTGAATACCAATTAAAAGCATATTTCACAAAATCAGACTTTCAGTTGCCCGTTCTATTGAATATCAGCCAGTAATAAGCTTTCCTCATTTCCCTGAGCAGGTAATTTTTCCCTTGAATTCTTGAGTCACTGCTTTGATCACTTCTTGATTGCTTAAAGGCTGTGAGTCAGTAATATTTCCCAGTTTCGTTGTCACATCAAAGATCTTTGAGGGGCTTTATCCAATAGAAGGTAGGTAAGGTTCCTGGTTGACAAAGTTCACCACCATGCTGAAGCGATGTTGTACAAATGAAGATAGGGACTAATGCACCACTTTTAGCCATTCGTGTAATCACTTGAATAATATGTATTACCTCCTTAAATGGGCCAGCTGCTACACAGCATTTTTTTGCTCGAATTTTTACGCTTGAAAATAGGGAGGACAAACAGTAAACAGGAAAGGAGATTTTTATACAGACATGCTGATGAGAGGAAGCAAAGGCAGTCACTTTCCTCTGTTTACAGACTTTTGCTGTTGCTTTATTCAAGCATTTATGACATGAACAATTCTGGCATTGAAAAGCCTCACATTTTTACAGAAACATAATTTAATGTGATAATATGCAATATAAACAATTTGTGCAGGATTCAGACTTTCAGTTTGCTACAGGAATTTGTACCCCACAATGGCAGTTTTGATCTGCTTAAATCTTTTTTGTGGCTCTCCACAGCATGCCAGATCCTGACATCCTTACTCTGCTTTTTCTTGGACTCCTCTTTAGCAAAACTCGGTAGATTTCCAAAGAAGCTGGGTCTGAGCAAAATAAGGGCCAAATCACTATCAAGACCTGTCAGTGTTTTCCTTCGCTTGTGGGAAGAGGAAAAGTCTATTTCCCCACCAAGTGCTGTGACCCAGGTGTTCCGTGAGAGCTGTGACACCAAAGCATCTGGACTTCCATCTTTGGATGTGAAATCCTGACATGGTGAAAGAAGAGCATCCTGCCCAGCCCCACCTGAACTGACTGAATCTTCATTTTCCTCCCTTGGTGGGAGAGTCATGGTGTTTGCAAGCATCCCTTTTGGAAGTGTTGGGGTCCCATGTCTCACAGAGGGAGAAATGAAGAGGAAGACACCTGCTTTGGTACGATCTGAAAGCAAAAGCTCTCTGTGAAGAAGGTTGTGAAGCTTGTGGCAAATTTAACTTCCTTAGGAGCTATGAGCATTTCCAGTGTGAACTTCACGCCATCATCCCCAGAGTAAATAAATTACAATGGGAAGGTATTTAAAGGGACACCATCACATTACCACTCCTACGTTGCAAACAAACAAATGCCTTTACCTGTGCTACAAATCCCACCTTAACATTATTAAGAGTGAAAGAATTTTTAAAAATCCAATTTACTTGTCACTCTTTCCGCTTTGTTTACTGGTTGTGTTTTCTAACCGTGGACAATAGAAATCAATGAAGTCAGGTTTGCCTGTGTTTGAGTCACTTTCACTTTTGGGTTTTCAGGTTTAGGGTAGAAAGTTCAGGGGAATGGTTATTTCATCAAATACAACTGTTTTCACTTGCAATTAAAAAAATCAATGGCAATGTTTCCATTTAGACATATGTTTGTAAAAGTCTGCTTTTGTGAGATTTAAACTTTGGACCAACCTTGGCAGTGTGCTCTTTGAAAGATGGAGCTAAGTAAAACATAGTGGCAATAAAAAGAATACTTTTCATTATCATGGCAGATTGGAGACCAGTTATGCAGCAGGACCCCATTTTTATAGGTATTGCACAAATAAGGGAGAAAATATGGTCACAGCCTCTGAAACAAGGAGTAGATACATCCCTATCAAGAAAAAAGATAAGGAGATACTAATATTCAGCAATATGAGGCATGATTTCAGCAGCCCAAGAAACCACAGTTCTTGTAGATAACATGGCAAAGGCTGCTCTGGAAAGGAGTGTGAAAGCAGATAAAGGAGTAACTTTGCAGATATTTACATGAGATTCTCATAAGCACAAGGGGCAGCTTTTGATCAAAGGATATAAATCTGGGTGAATCTAAATGTGTTTTTTTTCCCTACGCTGGAGTTTCTTGTTCTGTGCTGCTGCAGGAGGGCTCAATTTCAGTCCTCATAATGGTATGCAAAACTTGCAAAATGTATCCCAGCTGAGGCATGCTCTCTAGCTAAGGCTTCCTTCTTGCTCCAGCAGGACTTCAAATTGGGGAGTTACTGGAAGAGTGAAACACAGAATAGCAAGTGCTGTTTGCATTTTGAAAAATAGCCCTAGCCTTCTGCTGCCACCTGTGTCTCAGAAAGGATTTCAAGACTGGGCCTAAAGCTTCTATTTTTTATTTATTTCAAGCTAGTGTGTTCCTACCCGATACTGTCAGAAAAATCTAAATTTTAGTAAGTGTACATAATTTGAATAATTAAGAATTGGTTTATTCACTAAAAAAATGTAGAGTCAACTCAAATAGTTTTCAACCTAAAGTATTTTTTCATTCATAATATTTTAGTGGAAGAGATATTAAATACAAGGAATAAGTTTTGTGGTTTTTGGCTGAGATGTACCTCAGGTGTGCCAGAGTGCCCCTGGGAGCCTAAAAGACTCCCCCCTCTTCCTTACTGGAGTTTGAGAAGTGTTTGGACTCTACTCTGCATGACTAGGCACTGTTAGTAGGCTGGTCAATAATTCGTATATGGTCTGCTCATTTATACTGTGTTTGGCATACACTGCATAATCCTGCAAAAGGCAAAATAGTAGAAGTAGTTGTTCAGGGATAGATTATTTTTCCACTCAGAGCAGTAATAAGGTTCCTAAATCTAGGCTCAAAACAATACAAAATGGTAGCTCTAGGTTTCAAATACAAAGCTCTGGAAGATGCCTGTGTCAGAGTCCTGCACAGTTCCCCTTTTGGACTGACTGCTAAAGGTTTCACCCAAAAGGAGCTGATTTTTGTTTAAAAATGCTGACAGCACAGATTTCACCAAGCGAACATTGCTTCATCAAGTAGCTGTCTGCATGCCTTTCAGTCACTTCTCCTCCTGACAAGCTCATGTTCTTGCAGGCAGCATCTAATTGCTATAAATACCTGCAATGTATCATTCACTTCTCCTCCTTAACATAAAACTTTGGCTATAGAGGAAAATTGAATCTGTTATTCCTGATGTTTCTTAACCTCTCACTGTTGCTAGATGATACCAGGCAGGGTGGCAGGAGGAGGAGATCAGGTTGCTTCCAGGTAAGCTGGCAAATTGCTCTGCAGACCCAGCAGGGGCCACCAGGTCCCCTCTAAGGCTATAGGTATCATGGGCAGGGAATTCCCAGACAGTAAACCCTCTTGTACTGGCGGACTGGGAGTTGTTTTTAAAGGGGGGAGAAATGGGGGATAAGAAAAGAAGACCTTGTAGAAAATTCCAGTCTCTATTCATAAGGCTTGTGCTAAAAATGACCTCATGTGTTTCATAGTGCAGCAAACAGAGTTGAAGAATGCAGTCTTGTGGCCAAGAGGAGGGTGTTTCAGTGACCACTTAGGAATATTTGAATCACACAGTGGCTTATTTTGCTGTTCTTTCTTATTCCTGACAGCACAGGGTTTAGAGAGGCTCTTTGAGTGGGATGGAGACACTGAGGTTTTAGTATGGATAATTCAGCTGCACTCTTTCAGTTGTTCAAAGCTTTGCAGAAGGAGGGACCAGATTTTTGGCCTTCTGAAACATCTCATAATCTATCTATGTCTGTCTGTCATAGATTCAATTCTTTGAGCTATGATCCTAAAAGCCCTCAGGGGCCAAACTTCTTGGTGAATGAAGCACTTAACAGAAAGTCTTCTGCAATCAGTACTGGAAAAGTTTTTAAAATACTTTTGTTTCCTTAAAAGAAAGAAGAACCTGTAGAGATGAAACTCACTCATCCCCAACTTTACTGCTATTATAAGCAGTTACTAAAAAGCTTAGAGGGACCAGTGACACTTCTTTTTGGGCACAACTTTCTTTGTTCAGAAACTTCTTCCATTTTCACCACATGGCACCAGTGGTGAAAGACCACTTTGTCTTTCCAACACATACTAAAAGCAAATGGACATGTGAGTAGCACCTGAGCTGCATGGTTTTTCAGCCCAGCTGCCATCCAAACCTCTTGAAGGAAAACAAGCCTCCTGGTTCTTACAGCCAGTTTTAGGCTCTGAGACATGAGACGACCATTTGCTTGGCTTGTGAATCTGGAGATCCCAAACCTGTATCAACAGTGATACACTTAGGACATAACAAATGTAGCCTTTGATCATGACATGTCATCAGCTGCTCTGTCCTCAGGTATGTTTCCAACTGCAGTATTTTTGACTTTTTCCCCACTTGCATTTTTGCAGAGGTCTGCACTGGGATGGAAGCGAGTGGGAAATGCAAACTTCCTCTCTTGTAACGAAAACTCTCGCAACTGCCTGCTTCTGGTTCTTTGTCTGCTTTCAGGAGAGGCCCTACTCTCCTGTGTAGACACAAGAGATTTCAACTGAAACACAGGTCTCCCCTTTGCTGTCTCCCCCTTCTTTCCGAGACTTAAGAGGAAATCGAACGCTGCAATATAAGCACGCAGGTTACACTTGTATTTAGTTCAATGGCCTCTTCTTTCTAACAGTTTACTTTGTCTCTTCTAATTCAAGCATGTCAGTAGCAAGTATCATATCTGTGACATCGATAATAAAAATCCCATTGTAAATGCCGGGGTGTCATTTTCCATTCTGCCTAAACAATCCCGAGCTTTGTACTTTCTGGAGTGGCCTCTGTCTTTCACAGGTGACATTTGCAAATGGGGATCTGCATGTGTAAACCACGCAGCTAACCGTCTCATTTCCATATGGACAGGCTGGCATAAGCACACTTTGTGTCAATGAAAAGGCTAGTCTGTGGCAGGTGGAGATTTGACTATATTGGATTTATTGTGGGGGGACAGGTCCTTCTCCCTCCACAGGGGTGTCAGCCTGGTGGAGGCAGTGGAGGACTGTTGCATGGTACCCAGCAGTTTCACATGCAACTCCACACTCTTTGTTTACAGGGGAAAATCGAGAAAACCATGCAAAGGCTTGTGTGCTTGGACTCTGAAATGCTTTTATTGACATGCTTGGCTCAAGGGTGCCTAGGGAAGTTGACACCTGACTTGTGTGAAAAGCAGCCAGTCCAGAGCTCTGGAGCAGCTGGACCATTCTGCAGGTTCTCAGAGATGGAAGTAGCTGCTCCCAGCTGGACAAGGATGGTTTGGAGACAACCAATACCTTTCCTGCATCACCACCATGGCTTCTTCTGTGGCCCTGCCAGTGTTGCAGTGGCAGTGTGGAAGGGATTGTGCTCCCTTCTCAGGAGAAAAGTGAATAATTTTCAAAAAATGTAGCCCTTGGGAAGGCTTAGTTTACTGAGTAGAGGGTCAAAACTGTGGGTTTTTTGTGGTCTTACTCTTCTTAGAATTACATCATTGTTTATATACTCTCGTAAATCACACCAATTACTCTAAATATGTACCGACATATACCGAAGTAGCTAAAAAGGAACAATTACGATACTATTTGGCATGGTTACAGCATCTGCGAAAAAGACATCTTTTATGTGTAACACAATTTGTCCAGAATTAATGAAAATATCCAGGGCTGTTTTTATGAAGTAATTTGTCACATTAAACTAAAAAAACCTAAGGTTATGTTGGACATGAAAAGAAACTCCCTGAAGGTCAAAGCAATTAAACATTGGAACAACCATCAACCCAGAGGTCACCGAGGCCTCATCTAATGAGAACGTTCAAACGAGAGGAAATCCTGCAATCGTCTCGTCTTTACTCATTTCTTTGCCAGGTTAAATACCCATTTGAAGTCCTGGCACAGCACAGCCAATAGAAAAATTCCCATGGGCTTGATAGGGACTGCTTTTTTTTTCTTGGATTTTAATGAAACCTTTGTATTTCAATCAGATCTGGAATAGTTTGCATCTTCTATGAATTCTTGTAAACCAAAAGACTGCAAGGAACCTAGCAGTAGTGTCTTCAATAGTTTTTTCTTTCTCCTTCTATATTAACATTAACAGCTAACATTCGGCTGTTGTGAATAGATTCAGATTTAGTTGTTTCTGAGAGAATGCGTGTGTGTGTGTTCACAATCAAAAAAGAACTACTGCAGAAAGCTTTTTTAGAAGAAAACAGTCCAACAGGAGAAGAGTGTTTATACAGATCTGGCAAGATTATAGTGTGATTTTAGCATTCCGTCAAATCTTTTCATAGTTTGAAATCTTGATAATAAAAAGGAATTGTCACTAAGAAACTGAGAATTTGTGTGCTGCCCTAACCTTCTGAGAGTAGATATAAGAAGACTTGTAAATACCTCTTCTTTAAAAATGGTTTTGAAAAATGGCAGGTAAGCTCATACAGATTTGTGGAAAGAACTATGTGGGCCAAGTGCTAGAAATTTTTTTGTGAGCCTCAGATCAGCAAACTGTTTCAGAGCTAGTAATGATGGCATAGCACAGAGCAGTTTCTTGGTGCTTCTTCCCTTCTGTGCTTTACTGCCTTGGTGTTGTCGTTAACACTGCTCCCTCTTGTTTCTCACTCTTCCTTTCAATTTTTCTTGGATGCATGAACATCTGAGAAGTTTACAATACTCAGTTAACAGTATTATGTTCTATAGGTTATAATTTCCATAGGCAATTCTCTGATTTAGAGCAGATTCTTTTACTATAAACCAAACAAAAAGGAACCAACATCTTTGTGAAAGATTGGTGTCTTCAATATATTTTTATATTAGACAGAAGGATAAAAGACAAAATAAATGATTGGGATTATGTACTATCATCTGTCCATGTACAGAGGTCCGTGTGATTCTGTGCAGGGACTGGAAGCAAAACCAAAGCAATAGTTTGGAGTTCATTAAGTAGTGATGAAATGTGATAGTTTTTCATTTGTAGCAGCTTAAGTCTTGATCCAGTTAGACTAGGAACAGGCATAAGACAAAATTTGGTATTTTGTGTTCTTTGGCTAAGTGGGATATAATGCATTCCTGTTTTCTACACTTGACTGCTCATCAACTTTTAATTCAGATGAAACAATAATGGTATTCTGTAGTGTGGAGATGGCTTTGCAAGTAAAGATTGCAGCAAGTAAAGATTTCTGATATTTTACAAGCAATCACCATATATAAATGGAAAATGGTTCAAAACAATTTCATAATGATTTATCCATAACTTCACTAATTCTCCACTGTTAAATAATGATATCAGTTCTCTAACCATGTCAGACATCATTCATGTCCTGCTTTCCTTCCACAGTTGTTAAATTTGAGGGTTCATTTTAATGTGCTTTGTCCCAGCAGAACAGCAGGCACATGGAGCTGGCAGTGATGAAATGTAGTGGTATAAGGACAAGGAAGAACATTTAGGAGAAGGAAAATTCAAAATCTATTCCCCAATATCAGAAGCTCCACAAAAAATCAGTTTGAGACACTGATTTTCTTAAAGGAATTAGGATTTAGACACAACACAGTCATTAATATTGTCAATGCATAAAACTGCTTAAGGGTGTTTTATGTCTGAGATGTTTTGGTGTGGTTTTTTTTTTTGGTCGTTTGTGATTTTTTTTTTTTTTTAATTATCCTGTCACAGCTTTTACATGATGCAGGTACATGGCTCAGCCAGGTTTTGGGCATCATCTGCAGGGGAAGGAAGAAATTGGGGTGTTTCTGAAAAATTGTTCAGCTTTAAAAAGAGTGTATTTAGGGCTGAATGAGTGTGCTTCAAAAAAGAGTAAATCAGAAGTTTCCACCAGATTAAAACCCAGCATTTTGAATATTACTTTAAAAATTATTATAAAAGATGTTAATCAACAGTTTACAGAAAATAGGCAAAGGCTGAACTCATGTTCACTCTGCCAGGCAAGCTCAGAGCCCTGTGGAGCAGGACAGTGCAGAGCAGGGATACCCAACGCATGGCACTAACCACACTGTACTGGGGGAATGTGAGTATTTCACTGGCCAAAGGGGTCCTGCCCAAGAGCAAGAAAAGGCAATCAGGGAATGTTTGTTTCCCCCAAGAGCTGTTCTCTGCCCCAGACATTGCTTCTTCAAAGCCTGCATCAAGAGCTGACAATGGCACCTTCCTGTCATCTCTCCCTTTGGTGTCTTCAAAGGAACCCATTTTCCTCTGAGATGGTACTTATTGTCTGCTTCTCCTGGCAGAAAATATATGCACTTTTAGGACATGATTCCACTTAATCTACTACTACTTGAGCAGCAGCATTGCTTTTTCGTAAGACAAGTCCTACCTCAAAGGCTTTGTGGAGATATATGTTTTCTCGGGCTTCTTATATTGATCCATAAGGTTTTCCTCTTTCAAACATTTTCCTTCTCTTATTAGATTGTAAAGCCATGCAATCTGAAAGGACAAGTTTTATATTTAATTTTTGGTCTTTGGTCTTTTCCAACCTAAATGGTTCTATGATTACAAACGAACACATAGCAAATGGTGACTGAAACTTGGTCCAGGTTCTGTGACCAGGTGCTAGTCCTGTGTGAACCAGAGAGGAGGAGATGCCTCATGAACTCAGACTCACCCACACAGTCCCAGAGGGAAGCATCATGTTCTAGGTTTCATTTTCAGTGTTTAGCTATGGAAATGGGAGTGATTTTTAACAGTTTGTTCGACCTCACCAGCACTCTACCTCACTGGTTAATAGCCCATTTTTTTCCAGCTCTTGTCTTTTTTACACTTGGTTGATAAGGTCCTGTGTAAAGTGTATTGAGTTTTACGGGTATTTGTAGACAGGGCTAATAGCAATCTTTGAACCAGGCACAACAGGAGCGCAACCTTGTCTGCAGATAACGACAGACAACAGGGAGTAGTGGGCACTGATCTCTTGGGGGTTTCCAGGAGTAACAGGGGAACCTGACTTCTTTTGAAAGTCTCTCCCTCCAGTCAGTAAAAGGAAGAAAGATAATGAGCTTTTGTAATAGGCATGGGACTGCTAATAAAAGCTTGTCTTGCTGACATCCCTTTATTGAAATTGTTACGTGTTCCTTTTCATGTTGAACCAAGATTAAAACAACCCTAGGATATTACTGTTTTATTGGAGCCAGAAGTCTACACACTGCCAGAAGAGACAAAAATCTAACCCAAATTCATACCTACAAGTTGGAGGTGAGGACTTAATCATCTTTTCTAACAGACACTGTCAGACAAAGTGATCTTTTAAGAAGAGGCTGACTTTCTGTTGGCAGAGATGGACAGAGACATTGAATGATCGCAGAGCCAAAACTAAAAGATGAATGTAGCTGGATCAGCAAAATGTCATGATTAATAGTATCAAAAGCAACCAAAATAATTAAAAAGCAATAGGTCAGTCACATTGCCACACTCTGAAGACTAATAAATAATAAAAAATTCAAACCGATGCAGCCTCAGTATTATGGAAATCAAAGTGGACTTTAGGGAATTTTTTTGGGACTAGATGGTCAGACATATGATCATCTTTCCCTTCAACCCACCTCTCAGTTCTTTTCCAAGGTCTTAGGGATGCGAGGTGAAAGAGAAGGTTATAATTCAAGATGATTAGGAGACAATGGTAACTTACTTATGATAACCGAATAATAGCAGCACAATTCAAAAGAGATAAAACATAATCACAAACAAGCTGTGGGCTTACCCCTGTTGAAATAAAAGGATCAAACGTTCAAAGAGGCATTGATTGCACTTAGGGGTATTTTGGATCTGGATCATGTAAAGCTTTTGCATGAACTTAATTTATTCCCATTAGCTCTGAGAGTATCAATGGAGTGACTCCAGTACATCAAATTATATGTCTGCTTAGATTGCTACAGTATCAGACTATAGGGTGAATCTGACCAAAAGAAGTTGAAATAATCAGCTAAGGGACAGTCAGAGAAGAGAGATGGGATATGCAAATAATTAAAAGGTGACACAAAAACGCAGCAAAAACTTCTGCAGAAGTTTTAAAAAGGAGTTTTGCTACACATAATAAAAAGAGCTCTTCATCAATGTGAAACAACTTAATAGGATTTGAAGGCTAGCTAGACTTTTGCTTTCTAAAAGTGACACTGTCAAAGAGTATGAGGGCACTGACATCTAATTATATTTTATGTAACAAAATTGAAATTTGGTTTTGATTTATTTTCCCTTATTTAGTTCTGGAAACATAGAAATACAACTATAACATGAAGACGAAATGAGTCACCAATATCATTGACTTGACCTCCAAGCCCCTTGGCCCTGCTGGCAGCAGGAGGAGCCACATTCATCCTACAGATTGAGCCACTGTTGGGATGATGCATGCTGCTTCAAGAGCATGCCCTGCCTCCTGTGGCCCCCTAAGTCAGGTGGGCCTCCCTGATCATTTGGATATCCATGGTTAATTTTACATGATTAGGTGAAACAGCAAACCAATATACAGAAAGAAAAATAGGCTGTAAGTCCTTACTCCAGTAAGGACATTGTACCTTACAGACAGTCTTATAAACAAAGCAGAAAGAAAGCAAAAGATGCATTTTGACATGTACCTGAGCCTCTCCCTCTAAGATTGTCAAAGAAAAATATATCAAAATCCTTTCTGATCCAGTTGGCACATTAATCAGTTATTTTCTTGACAAATCCACCATTAACCAAATGATCCATTTCAAGATCAGTACATAAATCCAGTTTAACAATTTGTCAGTAGAATGGAGGAGTTCAAACATTTCTTCCCAAAATCATGACTTCTACCACTATTAGTTTTGAATTAAAGTTTAAACAGGGTAGAATACAGAAAGACATAGGACCAGATTTCATGTTTATTGTGATGGCATCCATTCCAGTTATTCCACTGAATTCAGTTGAGTTCCTGACAATTCTGGCTTTCTGCTGAAGCTGAATTTGGTTAATAATCTGCTTGCTGGTAGACAGCACAGCATATTATTCTTACCGACATCTTGCAAATTTCTTTCAACTGTAGATTCCAAAATGCATACTGGACGCTGAAGATCCTAGTTGTGACCTTGATGTCAGCAAACCCATAAAATATCAAGACTCATACAGAGGTTTTTGTGATGTTAGTAGGAATATGTATGTCTCAAAGCCATAATGGAGAGGTGTAACAATAAACACAGTGGGCCAAGTTCACTGCTGCTGCTGACGGTATAAATAGCAGTGCAGATCACATTTCAGACTAATATAAGTGGTTCAAAAGGCAACACACTGATTCTGAGTTAGAGGATCCTGTGAACCCGAAACTAACAACAGATATTGACTAACCAAAACATTCCCTTCACCAACATCTTTTTGTGTTACAACCTTTAAATGCCACCACTTGTGCATGGAGAGAGCATCTATCAACACCAAACACAAAAAGTTGTTGCTAGATTTTCTGCTGCAAAACATAAAAAGCCCAGCAGAGTAGCAGGATGTTGCTGGCATGAAAACATCTGGAGAGGTCATGATTCTGCTCTTCTGCATGCATTCCTCAGTTCTACAGGCTCCTGTATGTTACTGACTTCAATAACTTACTTTGTCAGCTATATAATGACTTATCTCTTGTGTCTATCCATTCAGTTTACAGCTGCTGTAGAACTTTCCCTGGACTTCAGATTTTGTTCAGCTGCTCACTTTTTTTATTTTTTTTTCCAAGAAATTGATTCATAGGAAAATATCTCCACACCTTTTCCCCAAGTCAAGCAATCTTATCCACAAATCAATTCTACTAACCTGTGATTGCATTTTATTTAAAGCAAAATCATTGGTTGGAATTTTGATTCAGAGAAAAGTAGCAAGATAGGGAGAAATCTGATGTCTTGCCAATAAACATCAATTAATGTTGCAACTATACAAATAAAATCAGAAAAGAGTGGTACCGCTGCTCCAGTTTGTCCCAAAACAGATGTAGCAAGATAGAGTCACTCTCAAAAAAATGTTTTACTTTTTTTTTTTCCAGAAAAGGATTTTAGAAAAGATGCTTGCTGCAAGCAAAGCTAATAAGTTGCTCTGTTAGCACTGAGATTTAAAAAAATTGATTCTCTTTTGCACTGTGTTTTCTGGCTGTATCCTCTGGTGTCTAGTAGGGCTCAAAGAATGAGCAAAGTGTATGTGGGGGTTGGGGTGCTTCTCTGGCATCTCTTGGCAGGTATGAGCAGCCTGTAGCTGTCTTCTCAGATAGGGCATTGGAAAGATATGCCTCTTCTACCATTTGCTTCTCTGCACGACACATTTAGGAAGAAAGATGGCTTTTGAACACTATGGGCTTCTGTTGGGTTAAACTAAAAGTGCTAATGAGTTTAGGGGGAAGGTGGTGTAGAGGAGCAATAGTATCTCTGTCTTTCACACCCACATGCCCCCAGTATGTGCAACACCAACATGACCATGCAAGCCTTTTTTTTCTTAAGAAAATGAGATTCAGAAATTCACATTGACTTTGCAGAGCTCTAGTCCAGGATTGTTGCTAGATACCCCTGATGGGTCAGCTGGATTGATACTAGAATTACATTGAGAGTTATGTTAAATGTGTTGAGCATCACGTGAAGGGTATCTTACACATGGATATTACCTATTCATGTGAAATATAATGAATATTTCCAGGCTATGCAGAACAAACCTGCAGGGTACTGCAGGGACACAAGGGATAGTGGGGCTGAGGAGATGGGATGCAGAAGCCCGGTGTAGAGGAGACCATCCCAGTTGTAGTTTCCAATGTCACATTACTTCCAGTTGACACCAGGTCCGGGGAGAAAAGAATCTGTCTGGGTCAGCAGACAGAGGAAAAGCGTGTGGCTCAATGGGTTAAGGAATAGGCGAGTGCTAACCCTGCCTAGAGGTTGTTGAATGAATGATCATCCTCCCCCTCTCAGTTCCAGCAGTGATCAGGATTCCTTTCCCAGCCCGCCCCCGGGATTCCTCCCTCTGGAGGAAAAGGGAGAAAAGCAAACCCTTTCTCTTCATGGGGCGCAGCAGGGGCATGGAGCAGCGCTCCCCGCCCGCGCTTCCCCTCTGCACCTCCGTGCTGGCATCTGGATGCTGCAGAAGTTGCAAGCTGCTCTTACAAAATTCAGATGTATTCGCAGGATTTTTCCTTCCATTGAGAGCAAAGACAGAATTCAAGTGAGGAAAGGCATACAATTGAGATTTGCTGTTTAACAGTGTCTGTCCAAACAGAAAGATGAATTGAGATCCCTTTGAAAATGTGGTCCTTATCATTCTTTGAGCAGAACAAATAAGGTGACCGCAGCTAGTATTACTTTTCTAACCCTGTCACCTGTGGATTTCCGCACATTTTGTGAACTTTCCTCTTACCTCTCTTAAAACCCACCTCTGCAGATGGCAAGTACTACTTTCTTCATTTTGGAGGGGGGAACTCCAAGAGCTGGTGAAGAGTTTTGCCCAAATCCTTCAGGAAACCTGTAGCAGGGCAAGGACGAAGAATAATTTGACCAATTATTCTTCCCTTTCACATTTGTGTCATTGTTTCCTTTTAATCCAAATATCTTCAGAGATTTACATTGCAACAGACAGTTTCTAGGGCACTTTCTAACATCCTGAGCCCACTGAAGTGTACCAAACCCACTGACGTCAAAGGACCATTCCTTAGACTAAGGTGCTGTGTGAACCTGTCCTCATTTGGCTTATGATCAGTAGTCCATAATAACATTGGGACCAAGAGATTATAGACATTAATCTTGTCTCAGAACTATTTAGGATCATTAACCAGTGGAACAGAAAATCACTGTATGCCTCTGTAAATTTAATTCACCTTAAAAACATTATTTTCTTCTTCACTTCTTTTAAAATATCCTGTAATCTTTATTGGGGAAGAAGAGGGCTTAGCACAGTGGACACAGTTGGAAATGCATTTCTCTCTGGTGTATTCTGTCTTCATAAAGGGACCCCTGGTGGCCTAGTGATTAGCATGCAGGACTCTCACCGCTGCGACCCAGGTTCAAATCCCAGTTCCCCGGGCAGATGGAGCTCGTTAGCCCTGTGAGGCCATCCATCTATGAGAAGGTCGCTCGAAACAAACCTACGTCCTGAGGACCTCACTGCCATTGTCCAAGCTTGCTTGGCCCCGGCAGATGAACCTTAGGATTAAAGGGTGGGCTCAGTTCAGCGCGTGCTGTGTCTCACCTAAAAAAATCCATTGCGCAGGCTGGAAAGGTAAAAGACCTTTCCCAAAATCTTCGTTCGCGAAGACTGGCCATTATTATTATTCTGTCTTCATTGTCAGTAAATCCTACCACATCCCACAATTCCTGCAAAAACAGAGCTTGGTTTGCTTTTTTTTTTTTCATTCGAAGGACCTTAGTAGAATCATGATTAGTAGATTCATGATTGACAGAGTGGCATTCTGGCCAACAGCCAGCCACACCAATCATACTTTATTGGTTGCATACTTTATATGGTTCTTCCCTCTCCTTCCACTCCTCTCTTCCCTTTCCCTAGCATATTCTGGATAAAATTGGTGCTTAGGCTTAGCGGGGGGGTGTGGCAGTTTGAGCCACATTAGAAATCCAAAATCCAATTTCCGGGCTTCCCTCCATCCCTTCCCACAATTTAACCCAACACCGGAGAGAAACTTTCAGGCCAGAGGCTTCTATAGGGGAAGGGGAAGTATATACATTTATTTACACAAATAAATATACTGTACAAACTAAAGGCAACTATTATATATATATATATATAACATTTCTATCAGTCCTTTAAGCTCCTCCCTTTAACTTTAGTCCAGGAGAAGCCTTTCAAGGCTGCTGGGTAACCCAGTCTCTCTCTCTCTCTCGTGGGAGTGTTCTGGGCCCCTGAACACTCCCTAACCAACCTTCAGCTGGTTCTACTGAAGAAGAAGGTATTACCAGACTTGCAGAAAGCTTATTTGGAACCTTTGAGATGCATTGTTCCCCCACATAGGACATTATCATGTCAGGCACACGACAGTACCAGTCAACATGAAACCACGTGGGAGGTGAGCAACCCAAGTGCTGGGGCAAAGTGTCACAGCTCACTTTCTGTTCTGCTCCTTGCTCCAGCAAAGAGGATCACCATGGGGAACAGAGAAGAAGAGAACCTGGCACTGAGCTGCAGGAATAGAAGAAAGGATGTAATTGCAGGGGATTCACTCCCAAAATGTCTGGTTTGGGTGTCTGGCTGAATAAGTGCGGCTTCATGAAAGGTGAGAGAGTTGCACCTGTTTACCCCAGAGATGGTCTTGGACTAGAAGACACACAGAAGCAAATATCAGAGATTTAGAAATCTAGAGACAGAATTATTGATACTATTGAATCCCCAATGTATTTTTAAGCTTCATTTTAAAGGGAAAACAACGGGCAAAAAGCCTCAAAGGCACATATTTAAGTGTTAGTTTCAAAGTAATACCTCCTCAGAGATCTGACTTTATCACTACTGAAAGGAGAAAGCAGAAAATGGAATTGTTTTTGTTGTTCTATCATGTTTATGACATGACAAAAAATGTGGAGTTCTTCTGCCTTTTGCTTTTCACCTTGTTGAACTGCTGTCAGACTTCTGTAAATCGTTTGCACCATAAACAAGCTTTGTGAGTGAAAGGGCAAGTGCTGAGAAAAGCCAAAGGCAGAGATTTTATATTGAATCTTTTCTTACAGAGATAATAGACTTCAGCGTGGACTAGCTTCACCTAGATCTGTGAAGAAAAGCCAAGCATCATTGAAGGCAGCAGCATAATGAAGCTCAAACAAATGGGCTAAGACTCTGAAAAAGTAGGCAAAGTAAGATAATGCAGGTGAGGGAATTTGGTTTTGAACAAGAGCTGCTGCCTTGTTTCTCCATATCATTTCAGCCACAAATGTGGAAAGATTGACATCACTTACACTGGAGTACTACCTGGAAACTGCCTACTGTTGTGAAGCTACAACTGTTACTAATTGCAATGGAAAGTTTGGAAGACTATCTGCCCCCAAGCACTGGTGATGGGATATGAAGACAGGAAGATTATGCTTTTGGCTTGCATATTACAGTACCCAGCAGAGCAGGCATCTTCAGCTCAACAAAGATTGCAGAAGTTCGGTTTGTTCCCATAGTGTCCTCTTCGCCAACATGGTACCCCAGACAGATGAAGAATAGTATTTAAGGAGCTTGAGAGCCATTACTTGCTGAGGAGCCTGTGTCCAAATGGGAACACTTTAAAGCATGGAGGGACATTTATAGCGCGTGACAGGACTCCATTTTATGGACTTGCTTGTTCATACCCGGTTTTAAACATTGTTTGATGTGTTTTCCCCACATGACTGTATTAACCCCATTTGTTTGCATAGCCCAGGACTTGCCCGGGCTTGCCCAGAGCTGTTTTCCCACCATAAGTTGTTTACTCCCTCATTTTCCCGCTCATGCACTGATTGGCTGAAGAGTGCCACAGTGCGGGGTGAGTCCACATTGGTCCCTAATGCCTGACTCCGCCCAAGTTCCTCCTCCCTTCCTGAGTTCTCCTATGCTGTTGTGCCCTGAGATGTCAATCCCACGCTCCTCCTCTGTTACCAAGCCCTTCTGATCCAGACCCTACATAAGTCCCTGCTCTACCTCAATAAATTGCCATTGCACCCCGATCTTCTACCTTGTCGGACTCCTTTGCGCAGTGTTGTGGTCCTCTTCCCCTACCCACCAGACCGTGGCAATTACTGATCTTACATTACATGGATAACCCCAAATCTACCCGTGCTGGACCCCACTAAGTCCAGGCATATCTTATGCAAATACCTACAGACTAGGTTCAATTTGTGACTCCAAGAGAGAAATTTGTATGATTGGTCTCTTCAGTAGTTCAAGGTGCACCAAACTTTCTGTCTTACATGCTTAGCTTTGCTTTGGTGTTACATCTGGGACCTTTTAGAAAGTCATGTGACACAGTCCAGTAGTAATTACTTTTCTTTAAATATCTTTTTTTCTTCTTTTCTTCCAAATTTACTATTACCCTTTCACCACTGCTTCTGTATGTCTATATGCCTTATGCAACTGGGGTTTCAAGCAACAATGACCTCTTAAAAATATTAAAAATCTCTTAAAAATCTCAATAACTGACAATAAAAAGCACAAATACAAATCTTAGAAAAGAATAAAAAAAGACATAGAGCCTGACTTCAACCAGTGCTCTGCCTATGAAGGGCTTCATGTTTTGACACTGAGGATTCTCCATATAGATCTACTTTGAATATGGAACTCAGATGAATTATCTGGTGTTTTTTACTTCCTTGCTTGGGAAGAAACTGAAGAAAGTCTGGGAAAGGCTCTTCTGCCTGAAACAGGCTAATGATAAGAACTTGTCTTCTGCTGATGAGACATTTAAATAGGATCACTGGGGCAAAAAGATGGATCTGGCCTAGAGCAAACCATTTTTTCTATCTAGTCCAGAAGGGCAGAAAAATAAATAATAGAGATATGCCTGATGAAGATGATGGGAAGGTCACACAATTAAAGGATATATAGGGTATAGAAGAAAGGGTTTCTCAGGAGATGATGTGGAAACAGAGGTGAAAGACTGACTAAGCATGTGCCATTTGCCTGCCGGCAAAGAAGGTCTAAAAGATATCATGAGCAGGAGCAGAGAGAAAGACCAAAAGGATCTGGTTTGTAGCCCACCAGAAGAAGAAGATCTCTTCAAACCAATGGACAAGTTGAGGAGAAAAGAAACCAGAAGACGAGACAGAGATCATAAGGATTTGTTTTCTTTACATTTCTGTGTCACTAAATCCAAGACAGTGTGATTCTAAAACTCCTGACTATTTCATCTTAGGTGGCTATCTAAGATAAGTGGCACGAATTCCTTTCCAGAGGTGTTTGCTTCTCACTGTGGACTGTATATGGATTCTAGGTATACTTAGACAATTAAAGCTTGACAGAAGGAACATCTCCTTCAATACTCTTAATTTTTCCCTCTGACTAACAAGCCTGTGGCTTTCCTGACTGGCAGTCTGAATCTTGTCAGCAGCGTGTTTCTTAATTGTACCATAGCTGTTAAGTTCTAGAGATGCTTCTCCAAGAATGGTCTGAAAATAAAATGAAGAATAAACTCAGATACCTTGCTGAAGCAGAGCCTATGTACTACCTCTTAAAGGAAAAACCCCAAACACCTTTATGTGAGCTTCTAGCTGGTTATGAAGTGTGTGATGAGGATGAAAAAGAAATAGTACATATTTATAGGGTAAGAAGTTAAATTATCATTGGCACCAGCAATCATTGGATACCATGTGGCTTGAAGATGCTCTGATGCAGTGCACTGGTGTCCACTTCATTCAAATAGGCATCAGAAGAGCTGTTACATCTTGTTTCCAGGAGTTGCAATGCACCCCAAAGGGAGAGCTCAGCTTAAGCCTGGGGTCAATTCTGCAGCCACTGGTAATGCTAAGGAGAGGCTGGCAGGAGATTAGACAGAAATGTACATTCAATAAAATCAAAAGGATTTTGTCTCCCTAAAGGTTTGGAAGAAATGAGTTTATAGATAACTATTTGCCCTATGGACATCATTCTTTAACTTTCACTGAGGCAGCACACGCTGTTATCCTATAGATGTCCAATGAAGCAAATGATGAGGAATAGACGATTTTTCTGGCCAGCTCTGTAGCACATTTAACGTATTTTTTAGGATAGAAATTCCATGAAAATTGTATCAATTTCAAGGTTATTTTTAATGGTGGCTTTATGGTTTGCCATCAACTAATGGCATTTCATTGGGAGTCTCCAAAACCATTCCAAACCACCCCTTTCAGACATTCATTTAATTGTCTGTCTAAGAGACTGTAACTTGTAACTTGTGGGAAGCAAACTCCCACAGCTTCGAATCTTCTTGATCCTTCTTCAACTTAGCTTGACATTTGGATTTTTCGGTTGCACCCTTATGCAACTGAATTACAAGCATTTTCTTTTAGAATCAATATCTTTCATAATTTTCTACATGGCTTAAAACTCAGAAATAAATTGATTGCATAGTCTTTTTAAAGCCAAGTTATAGTTAAAGATTAAAAGCTAGAAAGATTCTTAGCGAGCAATAGAGTAATTCCTAAAACATTTTTCCTTGCCTTGCCTATTCTTGCCTTGCGTATTCTTGATTTGCCTTGCCTTCTTCCCGTACCTCTCTCTCCTAGACGAAGTGTACTGAACCAGTTTCCTTAACAGAAAGATACTACAATAGTGACTAGGTGTTTTCAATTAATTTTTTTTCTCAGAGATTTTTTGGGATTTCCATTTGAAAGTTATCTGCAAAATTTTGGGTTAGAAATGCTGAACATACTTTCTGAAAATCCTCCTTTTTCATTACTAAGACATTATTAGTTAACCATCTTTTGAAAAGACATTTCTTGCCCCAAAACTCTGAAACTCTGCATTAGTTTGAGGAATAGATTTCATGTTCCCTTGACTGTCTGAATACCATCTTCCTTTGCAGGAAGGACAGAATAAAAGACCTGCAATAAACAGTGTATGTGGTGATTTTTTTTTCTTTTGGGACTCCCTGTGAACAAAGCTATCAGAAATGAAAAGATAAATAGATTATTACTGGTCACCAGGGTATGTGGCACCGCATCTCATGGGGCCACCAGCATAAACCAGACGCTGCTTTACAGCATGCTTCTAACTGGAACATGGGGTGGTTCTCCCAGATGGATCTGCTTTTCAAGCTGCTGAATGGCTGCTGAGAGTGTTTGGTGTGGACGGACCAGGAAAGGCTGCTCCAAATGTCCCTGTCACAAATCCGTGCATATGCTGAGCTTCATGAACTTCTCTTCTTAGTGCTGCCCATGGTCATGATAGGACAGACCATAGAAATCTTGTGTGAGCTCTTTCTTAAGGGTGAGATGTTGACACAGCAAAGCAGCATTTATACAGTGGAGCATCCAGTGGTCATCATTTGGGAAGCATTTCCTGACATATAGACAGGAACTGGACGTAGGTGATTGTTCTATGGCAGACTTGAACTGACACGATGAAATACTGTGCCTGCTGCTCCTTAGTGGAGGCAGAGAAAATAATGGGGTTATGTTCATTCATAGCCTCATACAGAACTGGAGTAGGAGCCCCAGAATTTGCAAACGAAGAAAAGGGCCTTTGTGGCACTTCCTGGCGTGCAGAGGTTGCCCTGAATCTGTCCCCACAAAAGCTGGATGAAGAAATGGATGCAGCAAGGTATTGGCACTTACTTTCATATTTGGGATCCTTAAATTGCTGATTAGCTGTATTTCAGGTGCCTTTCTTCTGTCAGAAGGAACGTTGGGCTACATGCACTAGCACTGTTCGAGGAGGAGAAGGCACTGAAAGCAAGATAGTGCTGTTGGCAGCCGTCTAACATATGTCCAGTGACATATATGTTCTTTGCATGATGTGCCTTGCAACCACCCATTTGCTAGGCTCAAGCAGAGTATTTTTATTTGGCATTGTGTCTGCGCTCTGTAAGTTATTGATTTGCAGGTCTGGTACAGGTAAGCAGGACATATCCGCCCTCATCCCTGTGGGTGTGTATAGAGAGGCAAGGAAACAAAGGGCTCCTTGCAAGTCCAGGTAAACACCATGTGATGTATTAAGGTGAGACCTACATAATTTGAACTGTTTTAATCAATTTTTAATCAGCTTTTACTACACAACTGCAATTTATTATAGGTTTTATGTGATTATAGGCTTACTGAGATTTTACTTGTTCATTTACCATAGTTTTTATGGGCTCATGATGATTTTAGGTTTTATATGTTAAAGACATTTTCCAACTTTGCTAAATGTTTTTCTTTACAACTTCCCTGTTCCCTTAGTCTTGGCAGAAGAGAACATTGCTACAGGCTGCCCCATTTATTAACCAAATATTCAAATCAGAGAAAAAAAACCATGTAACATGCATTACAGACTTTTTATAAGTGCAGAAAAAGTGTTGTTTTACAAACACTGTGCAAATGCATGCACTTGTAGCCACATGTGCTTGCATAACCTATTCAATACTGTGAAGGGACAGGGCACAGATGGAAGCTCTAAGCCCTAAGCATCAAAATGCTCCATCTCCAAAGTGCATTTTTTCCTGGCAAAGTTGCCAGGCTAGGGAGGCTTCTACACTGGTGGAGTGATCCCTAGATGCCACGTTTGTTTCCAGCTGTTCCTGTTTTTTCCACCTCTGCCACTGAACAGAAGGAGCTTCTCCAGCCAAAAGGAGGGGGAGAAGAGGATTACACTTGCTCAGGGATAATTTCTGAGGTTTTGTCAACTGGACAGACTATCTGGGACTTGACAACTCCTTGGGGTGCCACCAATGTGGTCTTGGCATATGAGAGAACTGCCCAGAAGCTTCATGAACATACTGCTGATACCATTGGGCACTGAGATTTGCAAGCACAGCAGTAAAACTGAAGGAAAAGTGGAGCAGTCTCAAAGACGCGGACATTTCTGGATATCAAGTTGTAATTTCAGGACCAGTAGTATTCACATCACAGTACCTCAAATCTGACCGGAGCTGATCAGGGACTGGCACAGACAGGGGCAGTGTGAAGGGGATTCAAGGCAGCAAGTAGCATGGGGGACATAATATGGCACAGAGAACTGCAGGTATGATTGTTAAGGACTTTATAGACTGGACTCTAATCACCCCTAATGACAGTCTCTGTGATTTGCCCACAGTTTAACATGTGGACTCTCCTCACACACAAAGCAAATCCTCTGGTTTGGGTACAACTATCTCTTCCCCGCACCATCCAGACCACGTTTAAAAGTTTTGAAGGGAGATTGAGGTCCACAACATGCCACCACATTGGAGAACTGACAATTCCATTTCAAAATGAACTTTATAAAGGGACCAATCTAATCTACCTAAGCCATGAAGCTCTCCACTGCCTAAGGAGAGTGTCAGTAGGAGGATGGCACAGTATGTCTGAGGACAGTTTGGAGCGATCTTGCAATTCAGGACCTTATCTATTCCAGGCTTCCCTTGCGCTAGTCTAGATGTGGCCAAAGATGCTGCGGGCTGTTGTGAGCAGCAAGGTTATCCTGGCTTTGCTGCTTGCTTTGCCTGTGTCGCAGCCTGAGAGAAGCCAACAGGCTGCCACTGAGCGTGAGATCAAATAGCGATGGCAACAGTGGGGAACAGCAGCAGCCAGCCCAGCTCTGCAGATCTTCCCCCAGGCTCCTTGTCCCAGCTCCATTCATTCTTCCTTCCCTCCTTGTCCTGGGGTAAGAACTGCCCCAGATGTTCTCTCCCTGGTAGGGAAACCCCACTGTGTCAGTGGCACTGTGACCTGTGGGGCTGGCTTTGGCTCTGGGTTTCTCTGTGCTTCACTGGGTGGAAGGCTCCCAAAAAGCAGTTCAAACATCCTGTAAATAACCATCAAACAAACAAATCTGCCTTACTGGCTAGCACTGTATTTTTTCTTCTCTTTCTCTTTTCAGTGTTATAAGGAAGTAAAATGTGAATTAGTCTTGTAAGCCATCATTAATGTGAACTCCATCATCTGTTTCAGTCACTTAGACTACTAAGGTTGTCTTTTAGGCTGATTCTTGCACCAGAGATGAGAAAGTTACACAATGGACATTAGAGAATCACTTTAAAAAACCTCCACAATCCTGCATTGAAATCCCATCCAGTAAGAGAGAGAACCAGCCCTCGCCTGGCTGAGACGCAGTCACATGAGTGTCCAAAACAATGAACACACAGTGTCGACAGCTGAGGCCATTGAACTTTATGTCACTTTCCAACTGCAGTATTACTCATAATTTATGGCTATACTTGCCTTTCAACCTTTTAAACCTTTTCCCAAGTATTTGCAGCATTCTCACATAAATATTGCTACAATAAGTAACATCAACATTTAGTAGCTGTTTTTCAAGAATAACCGTGTGACACTATTACAGCATTCCATTAAACCAGCTGCAGTGTGGGGAAGGTCTAAATCAAATCATGTCCACTAAAGATAATGTTTACACTTATACAAGGAACAATGGATGGGAAAAGTTTATTTTGTGTTTCAAGACTTAAATGTTAGTTTTGTCTCCTTTCATGGTTATGCAAGGTGTCTCTCTCTGCTGAAATGACTCAGAGTGGACACAGACAGCAGCTTACATTCCAGTGCTATTTATTACTTTCTCAAGAAAAGTTGCAATTATGAAATCTATGGTTTGGTTTATTTATTTTTTTTTTAGGGAGAAAACCTTATTTCAAAGGAACAGAGAATGTTGTCTTTTCATTAAAGCTATCAAACGTTGTGAAATGATTAGTTAGAAATTCCTTGCCAGAGTTGTTCACTGTCCAAAATGCATTGCAATGTCTAAATGTAAATGACAGATAGTTAGCTCGCATATAGATTCGTGCTTAATTGCCTTCATCCCTCCTGTCTGAATAATGCACTTAAGCATATGCTCATTAAAGCACATATGCTTAATTTCTGTTTAGGTCAACAGGATTTGAGCACGTGCTTAAACATAAGCAAATGCTTAAGTGCTCCTCTTGAATAGGGATGCTTTTCTGGGGCAAAGCCAAAGAAATACTCTTTCGTAATATTTCTTCTTACCCTAACCTGCCTCTTGCTCCAGCTGCGCTGTGGGAGCACTCCTTCTCCTTCACAAAAACCAGCTTACCCTCTCTCCTCATCTCCCCCAAGGCTGGTGTCAGACACATACAAACCCCATCATTCTGCCAGCTAACCTGGTACATTGACACCGCAGAACTGCCCGTGGTGGAGAGAGATGAAGGGGAGAGAGGCAGAGATCTGTGGAGGAGGAGGAGAAGGGCAGCTACACTGAGGAATGCGCAGCCTTCCCCGAGCAGGGCAAACATTGGATACGCATGAGCCTGCTGAGAGGGCATGAGCCTGTTGAGAGGGCGAGAGAAGTCAGCAGCACCTCACTTGCACCCAGCCTGCCACCCTGCAGGTGCAGGGAATGGGTGCAGTGTCTGTGCGACACTGTTCCCACGTGGCCCCGGGGGAGCATCACGCTGCAGCTTGTCCCTCTGCATCCAGCAGAGCTGAATGGTTTCAAACGTTTTTGCTATAAGTTTTGCCTGCATCCTGCACTGTCCCCGTGCCAGCCTTCTTGTCTTACCCTGAGCTGTGGTGGTGGCTGGTTTAGATGGAGCACCTCTGCTTGGAGGTGTACGTGGGTGCTTCGTTGCCGACACCCAACACTCAGCTGTGTAGCTGCATGGGTTCCCTGTGGGAGAAACATCAAGCTCATGGCAGTGCCAAACCTTCCCAGCAGAGTGATGCAGGGCTTGATTTCTGCTCTCTGTTGGGCTGCAGAGCCTGCCCAGCTGCTGCAGCAGGTGACCTCTGGCTGGGCGGTGTAACCCCTGCACAAACATGTGCTTGCGAGAGAGCCAGCAGTGTTCAGGGTTGTTTTCAGAAGCACTTTGGAGCTGTATCTCTTGTGCATTATCAATTTAATTAAGATAAAGGTATGGAGTTTATGCCATATTCCCATAAATGACAGGGCAGGGATATAAATGATTTATATGGCATTAATTGTACTTGCAAAGGTTAGGTCTGTCGATATGCATTAATAAAACCATCATTTGAATCCAAGTCAGGGAATGAAAGCACAAAATTTACTTATTTTTTCCTTAACAACTTTCCAAAATTCCACTGTTTGCAAAAAACCAACATGTAATGGGCAAAATGTTGTAAGGGGCAGAGGCTGGATCACCTGGGCAATAATTAATAAAAAAACATCCAAAGGCAACTTTGGGGAGTGAATTTGATTCAGTGAAAGAAGACTGGCTCCTCTCCCTGCCCTGCAGGTAATGTGTTAGCCTGTGACGGCAGCAGATTATTTGTTCTTTTTTTTTCCCCTGCCACTGAACTAAAGAATGCATTGTGGGAAAACCGTCCTGACACATGACACTGTGCAAAGGAGGATCACAGCGTGAGGCAGCATCAAGGGGCTTACTTGGTCTTGATGCACTCTTGCACAGCATGGGGCTCCAGAGATGAGTGTCTCTTCCAACGAAAGCACTGGTGCAATTTGCACAACTCTCATGAGAGCGCACAGTGAAGCTGCTCTCAAAGCCCTCATGTAAACAGGGCTAGAGAAAGAAAAGGGAGAGTAAAAGAGCCTGCACCATCCACGGGAAAACACAAAAGGAGATGGTTCAAAAGAGGCTGAGCTAAGGAGGAGGGGAGTTGTGAGGGAAGTGGGGATGGGGGGGGAAAGGGGCAGAAAATTAAATCCAAATATTAGAGCAGAAGGGAAAGTCTTAGGAATGTAATGGAACAGTTAGCACTACTGTGATGGAAGTGGTCAGGAGAAGTGAAGTATGGGAAGACACTGGATGGCAATGCGCAACTAGAGATTCAGCTTTCAAGGCAAAACCATAGCTGAGATGTGCTCTGAAGACTGTGCCTTAGATATGCAGCCCTTAACTTCTTCAAAACCTCCTAAGTTCAGATAATAAGTTTGCATAAAGAGAGAGAGGGAGGGGAAGAGAAAAAATAAAGGCGGCTGTAAGTGCTCCTTGCTAGCCTGTCTCTGAGCAACAGGCCCTCCTGTACTCACTCTCCCTTGTTGCTCCCGCTTATCATAATATGCCACTTTTGTGCATCAAATTTACATTTCAAAAAATGCTATATCGCTGCTCTAAAATTAATTATTAATCTTTCATCAGTCCCTTCCATAGATACATTTTTAACTTTGATTTTGCTACCCGTTCGGGGGAGGGATGGGAGAAGGGGGCGGGGGAGAGAAAATCCTTTAATCTTGTCACTTTTCTGTGGGATTCTCCTCTCGTGTGCTGCTACTTCCAGCCCTGCATGTCCCCTAAGCACTCTGGAGGTATAACTTTAGTTTTTCTGCTTGTTCAGAAAAGAATCTTCCCACACTTTTGAGAGCATGAAAATTTTCACCCTGCAGGATGTGAAGCAGAGAAGCGCCTGCTCCTCTTGTTTGACCTGGCATTTCAGCCTCAGTAAGATGAACCTGTACTGATAAATTGAGCCCCTGGCTAAATAGCTGCGTGGATTATATGCCAATGCAAGGGAAAAAGATCTGTGTGGGATTTATAGGGCCTGCCTAGAGTGCAATATGGTCTTATTCATTAATCAGTTCATCACAATGACTTGTAGGCAATGGTCTGAATATTGGCTATTTACAGTTAAAGGTAAGCAAGTACTGGAACTGCAGCCATTGTTATTCGTCTATTGAAGACTTCTCTTGCCTGAAGTGTAAAAGAAAGAGGAGCAAGGAGAAAACTGTGTGTGTCAGATGGACACTGGAGAAATATGAGCTGCTGGCAAACTTCATACTTGTCCTACCCCTGGTCTGACATTGTGTCAGATGCTACAGTTTGCCTGATGGAGTGGGAAAGGGCTCACACGAGATGTAGTTATGATGAGATGCTGTTATGGGTTACAGAACAAACATATTCCTTTTTACTTCTCTGCTGCAAACTTATTGATCAGTGGCTTCATAGACAGATGCACACGTGTGTAAATGTCAGTGCGCACTCACACACACGCACATATGTGTGTGCGTGTGTAGTCAGCCCCCTCCCCCAGAAATGTGCCATCTGGGCATCCATGAGACTGAAGTGCTGCGTGTAGGCTGCTTCCTTGAATTAAGGTGGAAAGACTTGCTGTACCCCATCATATTCAGTGCATTTTGCTCAAAAGGACAAAAAAAATCACATTGGAAGACAGATGTCAACTCAACATGGTATCTAGTTAAAGGCCAAATTCTCCCAGTTATAAACAACAACACTTTACATTGCACTTTTTATCTTTCTATTCACATGTACAGTATAAGGAACGAGTACTCTTTTCAGAAGCTCTCTTACTGTTAGTTGCTGGGTATATGTGTGGGTGAATGTCTCTCAGGATTTTGGACATAATCAGAGGTGAATTTGGATCAATAGACTATCACTTACTAGAAAATCAGATAAAGTACAGGGGAATAAGAAAGCTGAAAACACAGAGCAAAACACATACCAGGCTTGTTTTCCAGACCTACAACTCCTTCATGTTTCTTCCCCAAATTGTACTTGCCCAGGTTATAGGTTTATCCCTGTGGTCATTCCCTCCAGACTGTGCCTCACTTATGCAGCCCTCTCAGATAAAAATCTGCAGTGCCAACCAGCAGATCCACTTTGAAGGCTGCATGCCGTAGCACTTTCATCTGGGCTATACTTCACCAGTAATAAATTAGCATTCACACAGATGCAGCCAATAGCTCTCACAGCACACCTCTACATAAACATTATCCTCTCTGTCTTTTACAGGTGGGGAAACCCAGCCAACAAAGTTGCTGGAGGTGAAGAGGGAGTCAGCAGCAGTGCTGGATCAAATCTGAAGCCTTGCTCAATCACATCTTTCTTCTCCATCTTCCAGGCAGCAATCTGAATACAGCTGCTCGTCTCCTCTCTGTGATTTATTCTGTGTAACAACACTGATTTTTTTAAAAGCAGACTTTGATTTCAGTTTGTTGACACTAGTTGCACATATATGTGTAATTATGTAGGATTATCAGTGTGCTACAGAAGACCCACTTTTTATATCATGCTTCTACAAACCACTGGCAATGAAGTGCCATGATTCTCCTTGCACATTCTCGTTTGGGGGATGCAAAGAGAAAACAAGTAATTGTAAGCGTAACTCTTGTTTCATACAAATAAACAATGCTTACGTGGATGTGCGACAGATGTTACACCTTGTTGAGTGCCTTGAATTCCTTACAACCAAAAAAAAAGTGAGATCATGTCAGCTTCAGAGTAAGTGAGGTTTCAGCAGGAATGGAGCTCATCCAAAAATCTAATATTGGCCTTGGGAAATGTCCCTTTTTGTCCACATAAGAGCTGAATAATGTTCACAGCTGAAAATCCTAAGGATTCTTAGTCATGCACAGTCTCTCCTCAATCAAAATACATGCTCCACTTTTTAGTGAGTTACCTTTTCCCCTGCCAAGCCTGCCAGTCTAGCTGCGGATCTGCATGTGTCAGAAGGAGGAGGTAGAAATGTCTTGCTTCTCAGAATATTTTCTTTCCTTTTGCAATGTTACAATAGTGTTTTTTTTTTAATTTATTTTTATTTAATCCAAGAACCTTTCTAAGGGTTAAACAGACCTAAGAGATTCCCTTGATGGGGCCGTAACAACATTTCTTGATGAAAAGTATGGTTGGGGTGGGCAGGACAAATGACTGAAGGCATTAGGTCTTCAGCATTTGAAACTTGCATCTTCTGAGAAAACATAAGCAGATCAGAAGGAGGGCCAGGACATCCTTATCCTTCCCCATCTGCATGCCCCTTCCTGCACCATTAGCCTGCGTAAAGACTTGACCAGTGCTACTGTTCCCCACCCACTGCTATCTTTCCCCACCCACTGCTCTTCCCTCCAGTGTGTGCTGCAAAGTGGTCTTTTAGCTCCTCATTCCTGCCTCTCTCTTTGCCTCTTTGCTGTGGGGCAAGGATCCAAGGCTGCAAGTGGCTTTTCTCACCTGTGAGACACATTAGTCTATGGCCAGCCCCAAGCCCCACTCCTCCAGAGAAGGAAACACTGTCTTCATTCTCACAGGGCCCAGGCTCCCCTGATGGCTGTCCCACACCTACTGAGTAATCTTCATCCAGAGCTTGGGGGGGGGGGACCTACCCATTTTTCACATGCAGGCAAAGGAGAGTTGCCCAAAACTGGCTGCTGCGAATACCAGAATGTGCTGCCCTGCTTTGTGTCCCACTGCATGGGGAGTTCGGCAGCTGTAGTTGCTGCAGGAGGACATTGTAGCTTTGTGGTGCCAGCAGCTGCCTCTCCACAGCAAAACAAGGCAGCAGTGAAAGGCAGCATCCTTTTGCAGTTTCTTGCTGTTTCATCCTCCCCATCCTTCATCACACACTGAGCTATGCTCCACAGCACTTCTAATTACAAAGTGAAGCCATCACAAAACCCCTGGACCAAAATAGAGGTGTGGAAGTCATGGCAGCAGGATGTTTGGGAGCAATCAGCTTAGGAAAGTTAGAGGCGCAGGGGCAACCTCTTGGAAGCTGGGATACAAAGTTGCAGCATGCCTCTCTTCTGAGTAACTACAGAGGTGCACTCCCAGCCAAGTGTTTCCTCCCCAGTGGACACTGGGTATCTTACATGAAAGTCCAGCATATTATTTAGGAGATTTCTGTGTGGAAGTAATTTCAACATAGCTGACAGATTGCAAGCTCACATCCGAGCTAATAAGGTCAACATCTTCTTTGGCTAACACACTTGCCAAGCTATTTGTAAAGGTGGGCCCATACACTGAGGTTAAAAGAATGTATTAATTAGAGGGCCAAATCTTAAAGCCTGGGGATGAAAGAGCGCTCATGTGTCAAACTCACATGCCCCCTTTGGTGCAATCAGCCTTGGCAAATTACATCCTTTTGGATTTAAAGGGATCCAAAAGTGTAGACAAAATCCTTGCATCTAACTCTCCTTCCAAGCTTGGGACTAAGGTCATTATTGCAGGGCAGCAGCACTGGAAAAGGCCTATGGCTTTTGCCCTCTTCCTATAAGCATCTTTTGGATCAAGTTATTTTGTGTTTGTTTGTTTGTTGTTTGTTTTTTTTTTGTTTGGGTTTGTTTTTTTCTTCCTCCATGGAGAAACAGGAAGAGGAAATGGTCCTTAATTTTGAAATTCTTACCTGTAGGAGAGTTACTGGATGGTTGGAGAAAAGCAGGAAATTTATCAAAGGTATATACAGCCCAAACAAGCGAAAGTTCAGCTCTCTGCATCCCATTCCTCTCTCAATTCGGACCCCATTTGCTACATGCTGCAGAAAAATCTGCAATGAGTCCAACAGCTGGAACACTTTCCTGACCGTTGTGGAGCTGCTATGGGGTACCTCCCCTGTGTAAGGGACTGTCTGCCAATGCTGGTGGACTTGGTCCTGTGAGTGCCCTGTGGGGCTGTACCACAGGGCTGCAGCCTGTAGAGAACCTTGGGGGTTCATGGACTGCCTCTGTCTCTGAGTGGAGTGGAGATAAGGAATGGTTACAGGAGTGGTCTTTCCTCTGGCTCATCTCCTGGCAGGAGACAGGATGGGGTCATGAAGGACTTGTAAGACTGCAGATCTGCTCCAACACCTCTGGCATTAGAGTTTTCTAATTTAGACAAGATGAATATTTTGTTGTGACTGACAATTTGTTTGTTGACAACTCCCTCTTTTTTAAAAATACACTTTGTAATAAATTAAAATATTCTGCAATGAAGAAAAGAATGTGAGAGTTGAAGAAAACTATCAGAGCATGCGAAAGAAAAATAATTAATATTTATTTGGTGAAATGAACCAAAATGAGGAAGGGAGTAGGACAGAACAAGACGGAGAGATTAAAAATAGATTGATTCCAAAGTGTTTCTAAACATTTTGTTTGATGATGCATATACCTCTTGCCCACACAGGCTTGAAGAAGACAATTTTGTAATTCAGGCACAGACGTACCCTGTGGGTTGGGAAGCAATGTGCTTTGGTGAATGGGAAGTAGGTGGAAAGGTGGGCACTCCTCTATGCTGAGTGCTTCTGTGCTTAGACTGATGATTGAGCCTAAGACCTGGGGCAGCTTCCTTCCACCAGTCACCCATTCTGAACGCGAAAGAAGGGCGGTAGCAAGCTGCTTGACTTTGAAACCCTCTGCTTCCACCAGGAATGAATCAGGTACAGTGGGATTCATCTCTGAGGATCGGCTAAACCTCTATCTGGAGATACCTGTCTGCCTCCACTCTTTGTAGAAAGAAGTCAGAAAATAAATTTTGAGAAAGCTAAGATAAGGTGAGATAAAGACTCTTCCCAATGGTATGAGAAAGAGTTAACACCTGGAGCATAAGCCTGCTGTAGTATGAGTATAAGCCTGCTGTAGTCAGAATAAGTCCCTTTGTTCTGGCAGCCACGTGTGGAGGCAGAAGGAGGAGCAGACAGGCAGGCTTGCAGGGGCTCTGCAAAACCCCCTGGACAGAGGTGACTGTGTACAGGCCTCCAGAGTGCATTAAAAACACAAGGGTAGTAATAAACACATTCACAACAGGGTAGCAGTTCCATTGCTACTCTAGCAGTAGTCTGGATGTTTTTGCTGGAGTGTCTAAGAGAGGAACTTGAACTCCTCAGGGAAAATGTGCACAGTATCCACCACTGGAGTCAGACCTATGTGCTGGTAACTGTGGAAAGCCCTTTGTGTGTTGGTATCTTCATGTTTACAGTTATTTATGAGAGATCTAAGTAGGTACCATCAAGCATGGCTGTGCTAGATATATATTCCACCATTAGGGAGTAGAGAAACAGCAAAGGCAGAGCAGTTAGTCTTAGCACTGTATTGCACCATTAGCACTGTTAGCTGGGAACATCAACAAGGAATAAAAAGAGAGGTGCCTGCTCCATGTGCCAGCACTGGCAAAGGAAGAGCAAAATGTCATCTAATAAGGACATCTCATTTCTACTGAACAGCCCAGCAGGAGTATGCTGACAATTAGGAAAGAAAATATAATTTAAATTGCCCCAAATCATACCAAATGAAGCCTGAGACCAAGTGGAACTTGCTAAGACACAGGACAACATTTCTCTATGTAGGCCACTGCCACCTCCAACCTGTTTTGCTTTCTCCTGAAACATGAGGCCAATCTGTCTGTTTGCTTTTCAAAAAAAAGTGTGTGTAATGGCTTGGCCAATAGCTGTGAAACAATATTTAACTGTTGGCAAAAGCAGCTTCTATTTACTCTGGTAACTGTATTTTCATGCACTGTGTTTTTCTGCTTTTTTATTTTGAGCAAGTAAACTCCCTGAGGGGTCACAATTCTCACCTGCTTGAGCTCTCAAGTCCACTGCACCTGCACACGGTGTGGAGACAGTTGCCCTTGTGAACTGTTGGATTAAACTACACTAGCACTTTTTTTTTCTGCAGAATAAACCTGTCTTATTCTCTTTTGTCCCTGCTCTACCATGACACATTTGTGCTAATTGCATTATTTCAGTGGTCTCAGGAGTCCTCTGGAAAACAAGAAGCGCCAGTGTTAGTGGGACAAAAGCACTTACTTTTTATTGGCCAGAATTTTCTGTGGCCATGATACTGAAGCTGAACAAATAGGCTAGCCCTAAATGAACACAAATACACAATCGGCACCTTAGAGCTGCCAGCCTTGGTTCTGCCTTGAGCAGGAGGCAAGGGGAGGCTTGCAGGGTCTCCCCAGATGCAACAAGCTGCCAGTTCCCCTGCATCCCAGGGAAAGCCCATAGGTTTCAGAAGGGCTCTCATTGATGAACAAGCACAGCCTCTGCATACCACACGGATCAAGGGCTTTACATTGGAAATGGGTGATCCCAGGCGGACTATTCCTCTCCCTGTACCTCACGAACACTTCCTGTGAGATGGACCCTCCTGGGGCCTTTGAAACCAGCAGATGAACAGTATGGTGTAGGTGTTCACATACAAAAGATTATGTGAGGAACACAGCTCCCTGGCACAAGGCTTTCTTTCAGCTATGTCAGGAAAGCAATACAAAAAATCCCCATTTTCCTACAGTACTACACGTAACGAGAAATAAAACTTAATTCCTATATAACACTTCTCAGACATCAAAATGTTTTGCAAAAGAGATCAGTGTCAGATGAGGGAGAGGAAGCAAAACCAATGCCATCACCAGGGTCACTGAAGTCTCCTGTTTCAGCTCTAACTATTAGATCCTGGTGCTTAAACAGGTAGGAGGACTTCTCCAAGACTATAGGAGACCTGGTGCTCTTCTTTCAGCTGCTCTGAATAGCCCTAGACTGTGCCCAGTACATGGAACTGGGAAATGATGGGAACACTGCCAGTACTGAGTGTAAGGGCATAGAAGCTTTACAGGAACACACGAATATTTAATTCTCTTTAGCATCATATAATCATCTATATATTTGTTCCCTAACTACCCTTATCCCAAGAACATAATTCTTACCCTTCTATGCATGAGAAATGTCAGCTTTCTCACCTCCAGAAAGGCTAGGTATAGTCTGGAAAGAGACTCGTACTCACTCCCCCACAGCCCAGGCAAGCAGCTGTCCTCTCTCCAGCCCTTCCTGCCTAACAGTGTAAGCAAACCCATGCACAGCTGCCTGCACAGAAGCTCACAGCATCTATAGAGCAGGCATCACTATTTGCCCCTTAAAGTAGTCATAGAAAGCTAATTAGAATGGCAAGTAAAGTGTACTAAAGGGAAGAAAAAAGAGAAAGGACTGAAAATAGGGTTTCGTTTGACCATACAAATAGACAAAGAGGTAAAATTTGGATAGCAGCAGAGGAGTTTGAAACACCTTTTGGTGCATTCAATCTACTACCTCTTCATTCCCGGTGGAAAAGATCACACATATCATCTTACAGTGTTTATTGTTCTCAGTAAAGATCTGCACCAATGGACCTCTCACACTGGCTTCATATTCCATTCTATTGGCTTCCTGTTAACAATTATCAGCTGAAACAACATCATAGCAACACAGAGTCCAGAATAGTGTATTTTACAATGCCACTAGAAGATCTACAGAAGGGAAGGGATCTACAGAATAAGGTGGATTTAACCAAAGGGTGCCCTGAAGATCAGGATGACTGTAAGATAGCATTCCCTGTCATCCCTCTTTTCAGACTTGCAAACACTCAGCTAGCCATCTTAGAATAAACAGTGTGGCCACCTGAGAAAAGCAGCTATATGACAGCCTCTGTATACATCCCACATTACCAGTAGCAGGCAGAACAAAGGGTGAATTTAGAACAAGTTTGGTTCAGTTCAGAGGAAAAAGAGATGTGTTACTGATCCTTTCTAGATTCCTTTCTCTTCCAAATGTTTCCCAATTACACATAATATTTCCCAATTATATATAATTTTCTCTGAAAGTACCAGAAGTGTTTTATTATGGACTCTGGAAACTGACCCTAAAGGAATTACTTGACATTTTTTCCTTAAATGAAATGAAACAAATTGTCTTTCCTGAAATGAAAATAGGTCTGTCATGGATTCTACTCCTCAATAAACAAATCTAAGCTGATTTAATTGCTATTGAATTAGATAACACAAACTCAGTTTCTGCTTTAACTGTAATCAAAGTTAATAAAGAAAATAAAAGACAGAACTGTAACGGGTCTCTGGGTCACTGAACTGAAATCATGATGAAATTCACTTCCTCAAGGCAGTTCCAAGACAAGGACAGGATAAAATCCGAGTATCCTTAGCCTCAGTCACTTGATTTGTTGTAATACCAAAAACCAAACATGTCCCAAATATTATTGAAGGTGTATCATACTCATAGGATATACAGGGAAAAAAAAATTGTATTTTCTTTCTCCAGTTCAATGGAATTCTCATGGGAGAACAATGACCAAGATAAAAGCTCAGCAAGGGCAAATAAAGAAACAACTCCACCTCTTCCTGGAAAGATGTGAAAGTAATGTTAACTGGAAAGAGCTTTGTTTTGCTTTTGCTTTCTCTACAACACAGACAATGATAATGAATTACACTGTTAACTGGAACATAATCTTGTCTGTAAGGGATCAGGGGAAATTTAGATGTGGGACTATCTCAGATAATGACAGACAACAGGGAGTTTTTGGAAGAGCTGAGAAATTGACATATGAAAATAATAATTATATATTTTACAGTATTTACTGACAAATACTATAGGAAAAACCTCTTTGTTTTTAACTATGAACCTTGATAGAAAGGGAATTAGGATACCTGATGTTAAAATCTCCTCAAATCCTTCAAAGCTTTAACGGAAGATCTAATTCTTTGGCTGTAACACTGGAGTTTGCGTAGCTGGTACAAATCATATTTCCAGGAAAATTTGTACATCACACTCCCAGATGTCAACCAGATGATACAAGGATATTTTGGCTTGGAAGCTTCTTTTCTCCTTTTCTGTTTTGCTCAAGAAGAAAAGAATTGCTTGTATGTTCCTTACAAAGATTTCAGCATGATATCTCCTATTTTAGCCACTAACACAAACAACCTTGACAATCAGAATCCATTTTTTTCATCCTTCTTCATCCAGACAAGTAAGCAGTCATCAATTACAATCCCACACATGAAATACAAATTTAGCAGTATAGAAATGAAAACTAAAGCAATTTATACCTTTACTACTCCAAGGGGATTCATTCTTGCTCTGTTTACTATGAAATATTTCCTCTCTTGAAGTCAAAGTTACATCAATACCACTGACCTTAAGTTGAATCATAGTAAGAAGATGATATCCTGGTATTCCTGGCATGATTTCTTCGTTACTGAACTTTCTAGTTAGTATGTGTTTTAAAACAACAATCAAGCATTTGTTTTCCTTAGATTGCAGTCAAGCTTGATTTATTTGAGTTGGTATCATCAAATTCAGCACTAAAAAATGCATTTTAGAAAACCTGATTTTTAACTGATATCCAGTAAACAAATTAACTTTATCAGTAAAGTATGTAAAATGTTTTTCTACCCACTACATAATATTTCTTAATAATAGCTGAGTCATGATACTAACAAGCTAATATGTAAAAGCATATTAATGTCTATGGAAGCGTAGGTTTCTGTGCACCTTTTCATGAACAACTTGGAAACCAGAAAGACAGTTCTGACCAAACAATCCTGTTTCACTTTCAGCTCTTACCCTTCTTTTGTCTTGGAAACAACTGGAATGTTAATATGGGTGTTCATTCTTCTAGTGCACTGGTCTGTCATTTTCCCTGTTTATAAAGTTATTGGTCCCAGTAACATAGCATTTCACACACAGGTCCGTACACATACACAGATGCATGCTTATCACAGTACATTATAGATTAGCAGGGTAAGTAAAGGAAGGGAGCTCTGTGTCATGCTCGCTTTTGCTGAAAACCATGTCACAGAAAATGTATAAATAATGCATCTCAATCCCCAACACATCTGAAGATAGTCTAAGTCTTCACTGCTGGAGTGCACATTTGAGTGCATGGGTATGTTTATATTGAGCCTCTCAACACTCCGAGAACAAGAACGTTATTACTCTGCTGCCCAACCCACATGTTTTAATACACTTCTGCAACTCCAATACACTCTGACTCCAGCATGGTGAATGAAGCCACTCAGGATTTAGGCTTATTTAAATGAAGGTAGAAGAGGTTGAAGAGGTGCCTGTGCCACATGGGACTCCTGTACCCTCTCTCCCACAAATCTCTGCAAGGCTATTCCACTGCTCCCCTTCTCTTTTAAAATTCTCCTCTTAGTGATTGAAAATGTAGGTGGCTAGCACCAATTCTACTGATCAGTATTGCCCCTCATTTCCCTTCTTATCTCTGGTCTGATCCATCTAGTACCCCTTCTCTTCCACTCAAATGGCTTTTCACAGGGATCACCTTTGGGCTGGTCCGATACAGGCCAAACGCAATAGGGCTCTACACCTCCACTAGGCTCCCTGGGCACTAAGGGACATGCTCATCCTTATTTCAGGGAGTAATGTAAATGCCTAATCTGGGAATGTGTCCACCTCCATTGAGGTGAAAACAGCATTTTGTCAAGACAACTAAGCCTCACTAAGATCTGGAGAGGTTTTAAAGTTCCTCTCTCACTCCACGGTCTAGAGAAAAAACGTGGAGCAGATATGCCCCACAGAGCATCATAAACTAGGTGGAATTCTCTGGGGCTTTCATAACAAATACAAAAACCTCCATGTACCAATACACAATAACCACCCACCCTGTGCTGAGCTCTGTTACAGTAGCACAGCAACACTAATTCTGTGTGATGGCTTGTGTGATTTTGTGGGCCGGCATGGAATTATCATCCTCATTTTCCTTGCACGTGAGACCAGAATTTAAATCAAAAGGCTGATGGACTTTTTCATACAGTATTTCAAATTGGTGTGTTTAGGTGGGAAAATCAGAATAACTGCATCAGTTGGATATTTGGCTGAACCTGATGTCTCTACTTTTGAGCATATGGTTTATTGAATTGTAATACTTTTTGAGATAATTCCGCTTGCCTTATTCTGAAGGATTTGTATTCTCAAGTAGAACATGCACAAGAGTAAAGATTTTGATTGCAGCTTTAATATCAAAGTAATATGTTTCAATTGACTAAGCAGGCCACTAACAATTTAGATAAAGGGATGCAATATAACAATTAATGAGCTATACACAAATTCCTCATTGTTCATTAACCCTTAGGAAGCTGCATATTTGCTTACAGGCCATATCTTCCCTTCATTTTGTCCACACTCTAAAAGATGTTAGAGTTCTCAAAATATGCTATTCAGATGTTGTTTTAATGTATAGTAAGTGATATGCATACAGGTTATGAAATCATACGTACAAAGCCCTAGTAATGGTCCTAACAGAGGTAATGGAATTTACTGTAATTTCTACAGGGTAAAATTTTAGTTAATATCCATTACAAAATCAGAGCTGGGTTTGCAAGATCAGTCAGCCTGGGGCAAAACTTTACTTGAAAGAGCAGTAGCATAGGAAAGCTTTCAGGGAATGGGCTACCCACTGCCTTATTCTCAAATTCAGCCCAAGCAAAACTGAAAACAACCCAAGGCCTACTTTGTTTGTGCATGCGGTATTTTAATTTAACAGCACAGCAAACACCTCATGCTGTTGTTGTACATATTACAGCACCTGGCATGCTCTGGAGAAATCCAGATCCAGCAGTCACATGGTTTCATGAAAACCATCCCTTTTTGCATGTAGTTCTTTGACCTTGTTGGTTGTGGTAAAAAGGCTGGAATTATGAATCCTGGAAAAATGCCATTAAAATCCAAAATCCTTCTTCCCTTTTATTTTCTTGACTCTGTCATGATTCTTCATGAGGTCCGTGGGGTGGGAGCATTAGAGTCAGTTACCACAGCTTCTTCTCCCTTTGGATGCTCTTATTCCTCCCTATTCTTTTGGCTCTATTTGCATATTTACTTGATTATTTGACAGAGTAGTTTAGGTTGGAAATGGCAGATATACATAGATGTATATTAGCAAGATCAAATAAAAGTATTTCTACTGATGACAGGGGGAATACAGCACAGTACGCTACAACTCAGGACTTTTCATCACTGAATTTGGCATTCAGGTGACCTACATACAAATGACACAAAATTATCATCCCTGTTTTACAAATGGAGAGCAGAGATCTGAGGTATGTTAAAGCAGTTTTCCCAAGGACATACTGCAAGTCTCTAACTGAGCCAGAGCTCAAGCAAAGGGCTCCTGGAGGCCATCCCAGCATCCCATCCTCCTGGCTACTGGAAACGCTAAAAGGTCATAAAAGTGTATGAGACAACTGAGTGAATCATGTCTGTAATTCATTCACTTGAGCTTTGTTTTCGTTCATAAACTCATCAAAGATTAGAGCCCCTGAAGTGAGTTATAGTCCCATCTTCAGTGAAAAGCTGTTTGTTAATCTCAAATGGACCTTTGCCTTTATGGCTATGCAGTGGGAGTAGTTAATATACTTTCATTTACTTTTTTATTGTTAGCTCAAATATTAATGATGTCAGTTGTCTTCCCAGCTCTACCAATAGGGAATACCTGTACAGACCAGTATCTCCACCTGCATGGTAAATGGATTACCTTTTCCATGGTGCTTGTGTAAATGTAACTCAAACCCATGGCAGTCAGTAGTTAGAGGTCCATCAAATTAAATGGATTTTGGATAAACTCCACTTTTCCTAGTCCTAAGTCACCCACCTGTGTATTGAATAGACCAGTATTACTTGATATTCACATACAGATATGAAATTTCCACTTTTAGCTCTTCATCTGAACCTAAGTAAGTTGGGAGTGGAGGAGTCTGCAGGGCAAAAGCTGATTTTCTCTTTCCCATGGAGCAGAGCAGTCCTAGAAGAGATGCTTTGTGGCTGTGGCTTCCTCACAGCTCATGGACAGGGTAGCAATCCTTTTGCAAACTAAATATTCATCCCAGGCAAGTTTTTTTAATTTTTCCTTAAACAAAGAAGGAAAGTTCTGTGTTCACCGAGAAACAGACTCCCTTTCTCTGAGTAGCACTTAGTGATCATTCTCTGTTATAGTAAAGGTACAAAATATATCCTTAAAAATAAGTACTTTCTCATAAAATATAAAATCTTTGTCATCCTGGTTTGAAAGCATTTCTAGTTGCTATTTAAGGAAAGTAATACACTAGGATTGCATTATCACAGGAGATTGTGGTTATGAAGATTCCTGTGGCTTTCTGATATGTGTGCTTGGTAGCTATTTCAGTTGTTTCATATAGTATTTATATGTATGACACATATTTAATTATTCACAAGGCTCACTAGTGCCATGAAATGATAAATTTTGATTTTAAAATGTTTGCACACAACTAAACAAATTCAAGGTGGACAGTAACAATATTCAAGGTACAAGCAAATCGAAAAGGAGATAGACAAAAAATAACCCATCATTTTAGAGCTGGGGTTCTTTACTTTGGAAAAAGGATTTCAGTAAAAATCTTACTCTGCATTTTCTCCCCTGGTACATCAAAGTTAAAAATCAAATCAATACCATCTTAATATTAGATGGTGGTGACAGCATGCGGACATCAGTGTTGTAATTAAAAAGCCATTCAGCTCAGTTGGTAAAATGTAATTTTAGCTGTAGTCACAGGCTGTTTCTAAGCAATCTATTTACCCCAAAACGTCCTCAGGCATGGACTGAAGAGTGTGAAATGATCGAGTTTTAGTTATCCTCATACATAACAAATTTCAATTATAATTCCTACTGTAAAAAATGTTATAATAATATTACACCGAAGTCCCTGTGCTAACTGACATCAGGGATAGAAGAGGAGGAAGAAACTTTCTTTACTGCTCCCACTAGTCTTATTTTACATGGGACTTTTTCCCTGAGCCTGCAGAGGGGCTGACTCCAGCTTTTTACTGAGGCAACACCTTGTGCTGCTCCAGTCCATGGCCCACATCAAGAGACCGTTCTGGATAATGCTGCTGTGAGATTTCCCCTCGCTCCAACAAGGACTGTCAGAGGAATGTCCCTCATTGCTTAAAGACTGGTAGAGCTATGGCTTTAGATAGTGCTCACAGGAAAAGCTTAGGGCCACTCATTAAAGTAGCAGCTAAATTAATGGTAAGCAAAATTAAATAAAATACACATAGGATTTAACTTTCTAAGCTAAAACTATCAACCAATTAAACCAAATAGCATGCCTGAATTAAATATTAAACTTATTTATAGACAAAATAAAAGAGGCAGAAAATCAAAAGGCCAGTTTTGAGGATAGTACTTCAAGACTGTTCTACCATAAGCATTTCTTCTAGGTTAACTTATTTCTTTCTAAAATACTGTTTTCCCAATAACCAACTTTGTCCCAGCTGTAAATCATTTGGTATACTACTGCACATTATGAAGTCCACAGAGACAGACCAGCTCTCAAAGCCACAGGTGTGCCTGCATCTCCAACCCCATCCATTTCCATATCCCCATCTGTATCTGCATCTCCTGCACTGTCTGCACATCTGCTTGCTCCTCTGTCTTCTTGGCAGCTCCCAAGGTCATTCCCTTCCACCATATCACTCTGCCATGGACTTATGCTGGAGGGAGCCACCTTCCTGGTTAAAAGCAAATGGTGCTTCAGGATCTGTGGACTGTCCTGTTCTCTGCAGTCCAGGAGCAATAGGATACTCTTCCCCCTCAATCACAGCAAAAACTGCTACCTCAACATGTAAAAGTGAGGGTGTGTAGGCTTTTGGATTGCTTTATAAACATCTTCCAGAGGCTGATGAGACTTCTGCTAGTCCTCGGGAGGTCTGTGGCTGTGTTAGGTAGGTAGCTCCTGTAGCTGCCAAGCATTTCACCCCTCACTTCCATGTATTGCCATGGGGCTGAACCCTATGCAGGCCAGGAGATTGGTTTTGAAAGCCAGAGCTTGATGTCTGAAGAATTCAGAAGCTGTTAGAGGCTTGGAGATACAGCAGGTCCCCAAACCACAGCTTGGACTGGTTGGCATAGGGAATGCAAATGCAGTAGTAAAAGCAATCATTTCTGGTAAATATTGAATAAAAGTTTCTTTTCTTTTTTTTCTTTTTTTCAGGAAAGACAGAAATAAAAGTAGAAGCAGTGAGATTAATATATTTGCTTAATTCTAGGTCCTGTAAGGTGCTAGACCTTACAGGAAAAATAGATGTTCAAAAAAAAGACAAATCACACTGCAATATGCAGTGCAAATGCATATGCAGCTTGTCATTTCCTAGTCTCTACTCTTGTCATAGCAGCTATTATTCTCTCACCTTTGCTCAGTGAGCATGGCACTACCAAAAGTAGTCGTGGGCAGCTAGGAATACCATATATATTACAAGGCAGATGGTTTGAAGTACAGCCGTTTCAACTGTAGTGTCAGATAAAAAGTTTAGAACCATTTTCTTAACTCTCAGTTTCATCATTGCCCTCAGACCCAAGCTGATACGTGGTACAATGAGCCAAGTCTTACAGAACAGGGGTTTCCAACCCTTAGGGCTGCTGTGGGATGCAGGTTATTGTATGCTGCATCTTATGCTGACCTGTGCATGTTAAAAAGTGAAAACATAAATTAGAGAGTGTGCTCTAATCTGGCATACAGATGGCTCCTGTTTCTGCAGCACTAGACAAGAAGCAGCAAGAAAGCCAATTTTCTGAGTTGCTCACAGCCTCTCTCTGCAGAACTCTTTCCTTCTTTGTGGGAGATGCTGCACTGTAGCATCCATCAAAGGAAGGTCAGCTTGCAGAAACACATGTACAATTACTGGCCCATCTCTGGTGCTTCTCTTTAGCTAGTCAAGGCAAGTTCTTAACAACCCAATTATACCTGGTATTTTTTTCCCATCCTCAAAAATTGCCACAGCTGCTCTGTTTTTTTTCATGTATGTTTCTTTCCTATGACAGCTCAGAAGGTCTACCAAAATGGGGTGTCTTTTGTCATGTCTGTCACAGCTTACCTTGGCCAAGCTCACTGAAACCTGAGGAGAACAAGCATTCCCACACATATTTTAAAAAAATCACAATTTTGTCATTGTTTCCAGGGTCAGGTTAAAATTTAGGGGCAAAGCTGCTTGGATTTTAGTGCAGCTGCTGACATAGAGCAGTGACCAGGGACTGGGGCTCTCACTGTCTCTGATTTGCATCAGAGGGAAAATGAAGCCAGAGAGGAGAGGACGTGTTCAGACAACTCTCACACACATCCCAAGGGAAGGGTGAAATGATGGAGGAATACAATGATGTTTTCTGAAGCATGGTAAATGGGAGAGAAAAGGACAGAGAAGGGTTAGAGAGAGCTCATAAGGATAACTGACATGCAAACAGACCACCCTGGTGGCTTCTGGGGAGGAAAAACTTCCCTCAGCCTTTGGGTGTACTGTAGTGTCCAGCCTGTCAAACTGTCTTATTTTGGGGTATGCATCTCAGTCTACCCCTGCAACCAGATAGCAAGGACAAGGGGAGTCCTGGAATGCTCCAAATGGACACAAGCCTTTTTGCTGTCCTCTGAGCAGAGAATATCCATCGGCTTCCTACCTGCATTCCTTCATGTGGTCTTGAAGGTAAAAGCTAATCTGTGCAACATTTATTTTTAGATTTTTAAAAGATTCTAGCTTAGTATATTGACATACAGCTATACTATTTCTCCCTGTGGTCCATAGTTAAAACTACATTAATTGACATTGGGTTTATATTCCTGGTTTGTTTCTGGAGCATTTAATTAAATTGTTCAGGCTTATTGCCATAAAAAACACATATGGACTAAAGTAGATCTCATATACAGTCTTGTAGGAGCCCTGTGTGATGCACAGAAAGGGTTCCTTACCACAAAATGACCAGTACCTTACTCATTAACCACATGTGCCTATTTATTCAAAATTAAGAGCAAAATGTGTTTCTCACTCTTTCCTAGACACTTTCTTCATTGCTGTGTGCAACATTCAGCTGAACAAGCTGTTAAGTGGGAAGAGGAGTAGGAGGTGACCAGCTTTCCCTTCATCCTTTCAACTAGTGAGCAAAACAGCAAATAGTAACTATCAGGGGGAGCACATATTTTTTAGTAGCCTGCAGGCTAAACATCCCTCCTCCATCTACCTGTCTATCTTCCCAATGCACATTGCGCTATTGCTCTGGAAGTGCTCAGAATATGCAGAAAGAGCTCCCAGGAAAGTCCAAGGAGCAGAACTCAACCTGACTCCTCCAGGATAGTTAGATGAATACCAGTATTTCCCTTGCCCGTAATGACAAGCAAAGAGGTAATTTTATCTCTGCAGTATACAATGCAATATTTGGCAAGACTGAAGGATCCCGAAGCATTAAATACCTAAACTACAGATTGCTGATATTCAGGAGAGTATAACAGGGCTTTTGTACTGTTTTTATACAGCTCCCTAGGTATCCCCTTCTGGCCACTGTTGGGCACAGGCTACTCAATCAGGTGGCTCTTTGGTCTGACTTGATGCTAGGTATTTTCCTGAGATCTTAAATGATTTCTAGACTGCTGAAACAGTATTGGTGAATCTTCTGTGGAAAACCCTCCAGCGTGATGAGGATATGGTCTAACATGCTCACAGAATTCTAAGTCTGGTGCCTAGGACACAGAAATATCTGTATTAATAACCTCAGTAAACTTTGGATACCTCTATATGGGTGAATTAAACATGTCCAGAACTGTTTTCCTGCCAAGTGTTTTCTGGCCTAGAACAGCTTGATTCCATGTATACACAGATTTCCTAATGAGAATGGTCTGTGGACTGACCTAACTTCTGTAGCATGTCCAGGAATTGTGAGAGCGCTGGTAGGACCGGTCAAAACTGTGCCAAGGACCCTCCTAGCAATTTAATGGCTCAGACAATCAAGCTTCAGTGCCACAGGATTTTTATCTGAGTTGTTTAATTTGCTTAGATAGCGTTAGCTTTAGGGAATCCAAAAGTCTAAGCTCATTGATAGCCTTCTATATCTCATCTACTGCTATTAGCAAGAGTAATAGCACTTTCTTGATAGAAGTACATACCTCCATTACAACAGCTTTGAAATGGTCTGATCTGAAGCAGCAATCAAGAGTGACAAGCTTCCAGGTAGTCCTAAGTCAACTGCCAGTCACTCTAGGTCTGAAGCTCTATTGTCCCACAGTCACTGTCAGCTGGATAGGCCTAAAAGCACCATATGAAATTGTTCATAGAAAGGAATAGGTCATCAGCCTTCAAAGCTCTAGCCTCTTCCTCCTTAATGCTTGGGTCAAAGCATGGGCATCTATATGTTCACAGCTACCTGCTTGTGACTGGCACGCCAGTGATCTTTCTTCCAGTGTGTCTAATCCTGCTCTGGAAGTGGAGCTGGCTGCAGAGAGCAGAGGGATGCTGGGATGAAACAGGAAACTTATGGAAGCTGTATTTTTTGACACTATAATTCTTTTGACTTTTAGAGAGATGAAAATCTCACAAAAGTTTTATCATGAAGCACCCTATGAAATGGACACTTCTACTGTGGAGCAAGCAAGAAAACGGCTCTGCACTGAGTTTCTCTCTTTGTTCTTTAACAGCTGACCGTGTGCTGTTTTACCATTCTTTGAGCAGACGGCAAAGGCACTTAATCTGAAACAGCAGGACTTCTCTCTGAAAGCACGAATACAAACATTTCCTGCAGAGCACAACGTGATGTAAAACTGGTGGCCATGGTGGTTTTCTGGTGATATGTTCCCAGGCCCTCTAAGTAGTATTTGAAGACATGCAGCGTCTGGGTCCAGATCATGGCGAGTACTGGGAAGGCCCCATGACAGGGTCACTGTGTTGGGAGCACAATGCTCCAGAAGCCCCAACTCTGGGTCCCATCTGAAGCATATAATCAGGAGTAGCAATGTCTCAGTTCTGCATTTCAAACTGGTACAGGTCTCAGAGAAATAAGGTGGGAATCTTTTCCTTTGGCTTTCAGGCAGTAGGATCAGGCTCTCATGCCAAGGAATGCATAAGCAGAAGGTCTCCAAACCATGGTGAGAGCTCAGGAAATCGGTGAATCCCCATCTTTTTACTTAATAATTAAGACAGATTAGAGACAGTGTGCCCTGTTCTTGGCGAGCGCATGTTTCCATCTCTTTCCCAGCTTTGGCTGAGCAGAGATGAGATCCAGATCATCATCAACAGCAGCTGGACTCACACTCTGATGTAGGATAGTTGCATAATGTCATGTGTTCTCTTCTGTTCTCCTCCCTTACCTCACTGGGGATCTTTCGTGATAAAAACAGTAAAAAGGTCTTGATTTATTTTGCTGACTAGAACATTTCATTATAATGATTCAGCTCATGAAAGCCCCACAAGGAAATGGAAAATAGCCCATTATTTTTAATTTCCAGTTGGAAAAGTTACAACACATTTCTATTTATGATGTGCATGGTTTTTTTTTAAATCTAAATCATCAAATTCAGCACTTATTTTTAGAACAGTCTATTTCTATAGTTAAGGAAAGACTAAGGCTTGAACTTGTGTTTCTCTATATCACAAGCTGCTGAGGTTCAAAGAGATTATTCATATATATTTTGCACAGAGTTGGTGAGGAGGTGAAACTGCCAAATATCCTGAACTTCTCTATTTTGGGAGAAATGGTGGGCTAGGATGATCTTATAAAATATATTCACGGCTTAAATTGAACAATTTAACACTCTGAAGCTTAAGTAAAAAATTAATAGAAGGCAAATCTTTGAAGTGGTGGCATGTGTGTAAGCCTCTTGTCCCCTGCAGCCAAAAAAAAAAGTCATCAAGGCTTCAGACAAGCAGCATTAAGCATTTGAATTCTTCATAAAAATATTCGTGATGTAGAGCAATTACTTGTTTCTGATATTAGAGAAAAGTTGCTAAAATGTGTTTATTTTACCTCTCTCTGTATAATATCCTTTGGAATATTTGCTTTACATGACTTATGCCTCAAGGTAGATTCATCTTTTGTGGTGCAATCATGTACCCTCATGCACAAACACGTGTACATATATATTTACACACATGCGCAGACACACACACACAGAACAAATAAACTAAATGGCCAGAAATTCTCAGCATGCACTCTGTTATTTCCGTGTTGCTCTTGCTTGAAGCACTTTAAACACTTTACTTGACTTGAAAACTTAGTAAGGTAGATGGATTAAGGAAGAAAAGCCAAAGGTTGAAAGGATGAATAGTTTAGAGAATAAAGCATTGGGCACTTACAGTACTGCTGGCATTGAATGCAAGGAATCAGTCCTACAGACCTCCAAAAGGGTGAGGAATGAAACTCAAACACACACGGTTTGGTCAGCACCAAAAACCTGACCGAACAAAGACATCCCAAACCTGCAGCTTGGGTTAAAGAGCTAAGACACTAATCCAGTACAAAGGGCTTTATTCAGACTGTTTACCCTTTTGTATGTATGTATATACAATCAAAACTAATTTTTTTTCAGACTCTGATGTGAACCAGTGCTCTATACAAATCTGTGGGGAAAAAGTCCAGCAAGTTATTTCACTGACAAAAGTGGTCTTTATGTTACTTCAAAAGTGGCCTTTACTCTTTGCAATGTTCCTTTAGAATAAGGTCTGCAAGGAATTTTGTGGAAAACAGAGCTACTTTACAGTATTTTCTTCGCATTGGCTCTTTAAACATACTAAATCTGTGCTTTGTTAACTCAGCATTCAAATGTAGAGAAATCCAAAGAGCAGGTCAACTTTCTGTCCCTAATGACAGCTTTCCCTCTCAACCGGCCAATGGCCTGGTCACACAACCTAACCTTCTGCCCTGGAAGATTTATCATCAGCTTTGCATGCGTTCTTGTTGCTTTGAACTAAATGGGGCTACTCAACATGCCTTAAAATTTAGTGCCTGCATATGCCTTTGCTCGACTGAACCCCCAAGAATTATTAGTGCCAAAAGCTTATTGTAGATGTTGTGCTCTTGATAGTGTATCCGAAATTTAGTGTAGCACGTGTCTTGCTGTCTTGATTAAACTGCAGGCTCTTCAGGGAATGGACGACCTTTCATTTTCTGTAGTTTCCAGTGTACCAAGACTCTAATTTCAGATGGGATCTTTAGGTGCTACCGTAATATAGACAAATAGAAGGCAATAGAAAAAAGTGCCACCAAACAGATGAAAAATGTGAAAGGCAATAAATAAAGCTAATTTAACCCATCTGAAACCACCTGATTAAACAGCAATCAATTCAGAAATAAGGTAAAAGATGGAAATATTTCCATAAACATTTTCTACCCTTCTCAGAGGAGCAGTGCAAAGACAATGCATCATTCATCCCTATCCAAACCTTGCTTTGATTTATTACTTCTTAAATAAAAAAAAGACATCCTCTGTGATTTTTGTTGCAAAGTGTTTTTGCAATACTTCTCGAGATAAATCCATGCCTACACTAACAAACCTTACAATATCTCCTTAACCAGTAAAAATACAAGCTTCTGAGAGTTTCTAGAAGCTAGAAATGGATCAAATAACACGTGGGTCCAAACCTTCTGCTTCCTGTCTGTGGATATTAAGTATATTGCTGTGAATGTAGAGCTGAAAGACTATTCAGATGCAAGAAGGCAATACTCAATTTCTCCTCCCAAAGACAGTTTCTTTGTCAGAATTAGAGGAATTCTAAAGGGCTTTTCACTTGTATAAAAAGCTGCCTGCCACGAATGATCATGGTTAAACAAAAAGCATGTCCAACAGAGCAAGCCACTCATGTGACTATTATTTGCAACCCAGGTACTGGGAGCAAATGCTGGCTGCGTACTTTGGTCTAAATATACCCCAATTAAGGTTTGACTGATTATCTGTGCTCACAGAGTGGAGGTAGGCAAATTTAACAAATGGGAATGAGGAAACTTTGGTTCATGGAGTAATTTAACAAGGGCAACATAATGGCAATAACATAGGAGCAGCAGACCACCTGGTCCTCGGCTGGGTTCGCTTTCTCCTGGACATGTCACACTGTAGAGCTCCTCACACAAATAAACCAAGAAATAAGCAATTGTTTAAAGAACCATTCCTGAAATACACCCTGATGGAAACTGATATTAAGGGACACTTTTTAAACCTGTTTGAGGAAATCAAAGGTCTCATTGATTACAGCAGAGGTTTTAACCAAAGGATGCCTGAAAACAACTAACATCTCTCACTTTGTGAATTATATGTGCATTTTGCCAAAATGTTGTAGGGTGCAGGAGAAAATCTTCATGAAAACAGCCTACAGTAAGTAATGAAAAACACTAGCCTTTCTTTAAGCTCTTTTATATCACCATTTAACATATTTATCACAGATTCAGACCTTTGTTATTTGTTATAATTATATTTTATAATTTACAAATTATAAAGTTTATAATTTTATTTTATTTTTTTTTTACCTTGTGTTGGCTGTTTTGGCTTTATTAACATATTTGCTTCATTTCTATTATGCAACAGAGAGTGAAATTTTGAATTAATAAGAACAATAATACTAAATCAGTTTGTGCCATGAGATTGACACCAATGGATGTAGAAGATAAAACTGCAATATGAAGTACCTTTCTTGTATTGGTGGATGAGAGGAAAGAGGCTAAAACATAATGGAATAATGGCATAACTGGACAGAAGGCTCTGAAAACAGTATTAGTAGGGGGTTATTTCACAGTTGTGAATAAAAAAAGGGGGGGAAAATCACAGTCACTAAGAGTTGCTCCAAAGACTCAAAGATTGAGATGGGATATTTTCCCAGAATATTTGGTCTGGATCTTAAGGGACTAATTTTGCTTTCAGGTGACCTACGGACGTGAGTCAGCACCTTGGGTAAGCATTTAAAAACAGATGCCCATGCACCGTTTGTTCCTTTCCTCTTGTCACTGATATTAATGACAATTAATATGCACATCTGAACATGCATATTCACTGTGGGACTGCAGACACTAGAGACCTTTGCTTCATTGTCATAATGTGTTTTTTCCCATGAGTAAATTTACTGCTAATTCTTTCAGCTCTCACAACAGCATTGTTGAAAATAGAAAAGAAAAAAAATATTATTCAGATACGGTAAGAAATCTTAAAGTTTTGGTCAAAAATATGTTGACACAGATATTGTATGTGTTTGTGTCTGACAGCCTACTCTGCAGACTGGGTTTCCTGAACAGAGTAAGCATGAGATTTAATTCATCTCACTTCAGAAGTGTTAAACATTCATGTTCTAACCACTCTGTTCTTTCTTCACCGTTAGTAGAGAAAAAAAAATCTTTTCAGAGAAACATTCATCTTAAGTTTTTTAGACAGCTACACTGCTTGAATTGCCTCTAGAGGGGCCTATTTTCCTCCATAAATTGAGGAGCTTCAGTTGAGATGACTAACTCCTAGTTATCTGCTTTAGGGTAGATCTTCTCTTCCAAATATCCATGTATTCCAAATATCCATGCCTTTCTTGCATGTCAGGTAGGCTCTAGTCTGTGCATGCTGGAGTACTGAATGCATCAGAGAACCCTGGACTGTGAAGGTAAATGAAATAGCTCTTAAACTCATCAACAAATGATGAGGAAAAAAAAGAGAGATCTGTTTGAAATGGACCTGGCTGTGAGAGACTCAGATCTGGATCTAAACCTGGACTTTGGGGCACAATAGCCACTGGAAAAGAGCAGGGGCCAAAATTTGGATCAGGGTTGGCACTGTTCTGCTTGTGTTCATAAAATGTCTCAGGTCAGTGCTTGGCACTAAGTGCCACATGCAACAAAAAGCCTACATATCCCGGAACCAGTTCAGGGTCATGTGTCAGCATAAACTCACAATTTCTTCTATTTATCAGTTCCTGTCACAACTGGAACATTAGGGCAGCAGAGATTTGGGGTGTGTTAATCTTACTTTACTGTGAAAATGTTCATGATAGTCGTTTTACTATCAAGATGTAATGCTGCTGATTAAATTACAAGTGACACACTACATCAATTCTTATTAGAGATGCTCAGGTCTCTGAGTATGTACACTCATGGCTGATACGTCTCTTGCCCATTTCTCATAACATTCAGCCCAGTAATTATCAGCAAAGGTTTCAGACCAGACTTGAGGTAGTCACGCATTTCACTGTCAATCAAGGATTTTATTTTTTTTGGCAATGTTTATCTGATATCAGGGGTCAGAGGTTTTTAACCCTACTTCCCCTGGTGAACTATTACAATCCTCTGTTGGATTCTGCTGGGAAAGGAACATATCCTATTATGCTGTTGTCAATTCTTCATCTTGTAGCACCACTTCACAATTCACAGATATGATATCATTAAGGTTGAAATTCTACTAATAGGACCTAAAAGATCTTGGGACTAGTCTTCAGGTATGATGAGACCCATCAAGAACAACTTCAGCAATTTTGGTATACTAACAATATTTTATTATTTAATGATAGTTTAAGGCTGTATCAGATACAACTTGTTCATAACTAGTCTGAAAATGGTGACTGTCTTTTGCAAACAGTTGTCTTTCATCCTTTTTATCCAAAACACAAATACATTTGGCTGAAAACCGAAAATGTTTCATTTTTAATGCAATAGTTCAATTTTCTATTATGACAGGGGAGAACTTTCTGTGGGGAAAAAAAAAAGTAGTAATCAGTTTGTTTGCTGAAAAAAATCCACTTCGGTGGAAAATGCTTGGCCAGGCAATTTCTTTGCAACCATCTGAGCCCTACACATATACTCTATGAAAACTTTATAAGTCCTACATAACCTCTATAAGTGGATAAACTGAGAAATGTAACATGATAGTTACTGAGAGTGGCACCTCTGCTAGTTTGGTTTTATAGTGGCATTTAAGACATTTTAACAATTATAGTAATAATAATAGTAATAATAATAATAATGATAATAAACCCTTTTCTTTTTTTCTACCAAGTAACAATATGATGAGAACGCAACGTTCCCTTTGGTGTAATTCTGCAGCACAAACTTGGCAAAAATTTGCAAGCAATGCTGTGACAGCAGAGCTGAGAAAATGAAACAGATAAAATTGTTGACAAAAGTAATATGACTCCTAATGGAACAATAAATAGAAGCCACCAAAGCATTTCAGCTAATAAAAAGGTGGCTCCTTTGGATAAAATTCAGTTACGCACATATAAGGCAGACTGGATTTTTAGTATGACACTGCAGAGACACAAGGGCACTGACATAGTCCTAGAGTCACCTTTTAATAAGTGAAGTGTTAGGGGGCCGGACAACCCATGGGGGTGATACAGAGCCGCTTGCTTCCAGGTCACTGCTTTGAATCTGGCCCTGGCTGATGCTAGCTGAGAGCTGAAACTCTTTGATAACTGCTTGGTGGCCTTAAAAATTTCCCCTTTTTTTGGGTTCAGCATGAGTGGGTGCTTACTGCACTGGTGAACGCTGTCATGGTGGCAGGTTTAGCATGGGGACTATGAGGCTGGGTCTGGTGGTCTGTGCAGAATGGGACAGCTTGAGTAGGGCATGTTGCTCCTGTTCCCATAACCCTGTATATAGACTGCGTGCTGGTGCAGGTGCATTGGCAAAGAAGCTCCCTGCAGTACACCAGTCTGGAGGAGAGAGTGCTTTATTCTGCATGGCTCTTCCTCAATATCATTCCTGAAAAATTTTTAGTAAATATGCTAATCCTAAAAATTTTTTGTTTTATGAGTAGGTCACTCTTATGCCATTTTATGTCTATCCCCCCACCTCCCATACCACCACCTGGGAGCCCAAAAGCAAACTCATAGAACAGCATAACATTTTCTAGCTATTTATTTGCTACACTTACTTTCTAATGGAGTGTATGCAACATCATATTTAAAACATGACCTTAGAAACTTAAAAACACATCCATTTCTCCCAAAGAATATACAGCTGCCAGAGAAAAGGGGACATTCAGTAAACTGCATGTCACTATCAGCTATTGATAGCCAGTGATTTGTTCTGAATCCAAAGGCTAAACCAACCCTCATGCTGCTGTATGTCAGATGCAATTGGTCCAAAGTCAAAGTTTTGCAGCTCAGACAGGGCGCACTTTATCCTTCAGGCTGCTACTTAAGATAGCCATGACCCTGAGGAGAACCAGTCAACAAAACAGACAGACAAGAGGATGTGATTTGTATGCATCCCTGAGCCTGCTCAAATCACCTCTGACCTGCAGGTCAGGCTGCAAATGACAGCAGAGTGCATGCACCTGATCAGACAGCACATTCTCATTAGAAAGCCTGGGAAAAGGGGGCAGCTACACTGTGTTTACTCATAGACCAAATGCAATCTACCCAGGAAATGAGAAGAAAAAAGATCAATTTAGCTCAACAGAAGGATGTGAGCAACATGTAAGTATGTTATGAAATTCCATATCAAACTGCTTATTCTTATAAACCCAGACAGGAGCTCTCCCGCTGGGTGAGGCACCAAGAAGACAGGTTAGCAACAAAAAACGGGTATTTATTTGCTGCAGAATGCCATGCCAGGAGTCTTTGCTGGGGTGCATAACCTCTATTCTATAGACTGAGATCTACAATCAAAAGCATTTTTGGGCTTGATTTGCTGCTGGTACTAGCTGAGCATCAGTGCAGTTTGCTGACATGATAGTTCCATAATCATTGCTGCTAATTTACATCTGCAGTATGTAAATTTATCCAGTAGAGAGGGTAAGATTTATCCAGCAGAAGGGCATGGAATCCAGGACATGGAAATCCAGGCTTTCCTAACTTTTGTTGTTTGGGTATGGAAGCTCATCAAGTTATCAGAGATCAAACCCATGGTTTTTCTGCCAGGCTTCTGCAAATTTTGGAGATATATCATGCTGTTTTTTTGGTTTAGGATAATTTCCAGCACATTTGGAGCAAGTCTGGGATTTGAAGGGTGAGTGTGTTTGTTGATTGTATTACTTTGTGCAGAGACTAAGGACCACTCTTCATTGGTTCTCAAAGTTGGCATTACATTTCTAATAAATTTCATCTGGCATTAGACTGAAGGCTGCAGTGCTGCCACGGTCCATCTATGCTAAACAGGACTGCCCATGGTAGTGAGGGACCTGTGGCATGGGTACATGGCATCACTTGTGCAGACGCTAAGGAAATGTGATTTGTGCCTCCACTTGTCAGGAGCTGCAAGGACTGCTCTGGCTTCGGCATCAAGTCAGACCTGGGGCTACATGGGAATCGTGTGCCCACCTATTGCCTTAGTCTGAACAGAGATCAGCTTAGCATGCAACTCATCTGCCTCAGCCATTTCTGATTCCAGCTCTTGCCTTGACACCTCCCTGCTTAGTCCCACTTCTCTGCCCAGGCACGAGATGTGGCACTGGTTGCACCGGGCAAGAATTCCTGCACAGTCTGATCACAAACTGACCAGAGCACGGAGGTTAAATTTCCCCCATGCAATCCTGGAAAACAGCAAAGTCCTTTGGCAGAGTCCTTTGGAGCCAATCTATCTCTAGGATAACTAGAAGCATACTACTAATATGCTTCTTGAGTGTTCTGAGAAGCCGCTAGTGAGGATGTCAGGACCATGACCTATAACTACTATCTTCCGAGAACAAAACTGCATGGTTTTATCCAGTAATAAATGATGCTCCTTGCTCGGCATGAGCTTTTGCCATAAACGTGAGATGGGAAACAAGGTTGAAACAGAATTTAAGGCTGGTCCTTTGCTTGGGTTGAGTGTGGACTCAGTGTGTGAAGGTCAGTTATTTTGAATTTTCCACAGCAGATCCACACATTTATGACAGATTTTAACCATGCCATTCAGAATCACGTTTTCCAGGGATATCCATGTCATCAGAAAGCAAAGGAATCCTACACACTGGGGTTATTTTAAGAGGTATCATTCCTGTGAATTAAATAAGTGCATTTTTTAAAGCTTTCAATATAAGATATTTGGTGACAGACACATTCCGAAGAGGAGTCATCCTTAATTTTACACAGGTGTCCAACTACCACATTATGACATTAATGTTGTTTTCAGACTTACTAGGCAACCTCTGAGGCCCATGAGTTGCCTCTTGGTTGTAAGGCGTTTCAGTATCCTGAGCTGGAGAAGACAGAGAGTGCCTTTGACACAGCTTCCCTGTGCGAAGAAGAAAGAAAAGAAGTGTCCCTCTGAGTACTGTGAACAGGGTCACAGCAGTCTGGATTCCTAGTAAAATCCTTTCCAGTATGCTGGCCACAGTTCTAGGGAGAAGAATAAAAATAGACTTTGTTGCTGGAACAAAATAAGAACAGAGGAACAAGAGAACAGCTGTACTGAGTGAGACCAAAGGTCCTTCTGCTCCTGGCCCTGACAGTGTCTAGTAATAACTGCTTAGGGAAAGATTATGAGGAGAACAGTAAGGAGTGACCCTTCCCATGGAAGAGTCTCTCTGCATTCTGCTATCTATAATTTAGGAATTTCCTGATACAGACATGGTATCCACTGAACTTTTATTTTCTGGCTTTGTGTAGGCTCTTTTTGAGCCCATTTGGCTTCCACATCCTTTTCTAGGGAGGAGTTACATGGTACAAGGAGCCTGAGTATGCCATATATGGAAGGGTACTTTTGTTTGTCTTAAAATTACACCTAGTAATTTCATTTGGTGCTTCTCAATTACCAGACGAGGAGAAATTTTGAGATTCTGATTGGACTAGGAAGAAAATTCATGAAGTCAGAAAATCTCCCTGTTGTTTATCTTTGTTGTGGTTTCCATTGCAGTTGTTCGTAGGCTGCATTGTGCTAATAGGAGCATATGGAAGTATAAGAAATGACAGCAGAGTCTGGACAGAAATGCACTTTGGTATTGTACGTGCACCTGTAGGTGCGTGTACAAGACACAAGACAACAGATTTTGAAAGCTATGTGTCTCTCACAAACTGCAAAGCCACTTTCAAAGGCAATGAAAAGCCAGGCATTTTACAGGGATCTTTTTTCCTAAAAGACAAAGAATGTGGCCAAATACTTTTGTTTCATCTGTGGTTATATTTTCATTGCAGTTTGTTTCTCTGCTTTGTCACCCATAAAATTCAACTAATTGCATCCCAACTATGAGCCCTGCATAATACTAACATGTATAATGGATAGGACACAGATTATGAAGAATTAGGCAAAGCAGAGTGATAGCTGTTTTCCTCAAGTTTCAGCAATGACTACAAGTAGAGTGGTTTATATTTTTATGAACCACTGAGCTTTCCAAGTTTTCCAGACAAACTGATCAATTCATATGTAAATAAAATATATAATATACTATAAGAAAAGAGCAATTGATAAAGAGGATCTTGTGCTGTGGGTCTTTATGACCAAGTGAGGAAAGAATTTCTTTGTATCACTACAAAATGTTACTCTGCCCCTGAAAGGAAGGAGACAGAAGGCTAGCTCTATGCAAAAGCCTGACTGCGTGTGACTGCCCCAGCAGGAGAAGGGCTGGCTCTCTTTCTTGGGCTCCTTCTGTTGCATGACACAGATCCTAAGTACGTGCCGGATGCCTCTACCTAATTTCTTGGGGTTATTCAGACCCAGTGATACGTTTTAGAACAAGAAGGGGAATGAGCAGATAAAAAATGTAAAGCACAAGTTGTTTCTCTCGAACTTTATTTCTCTGCTGAAAACAAAGCATAGCAAATACATGTACATTTCACTTTTATGGTACACACCAATAGTGACTCTTGTTCTTGTTACAAGAAAAGTTTTCATCATTTTCCTTTTTCCTTTTGAACGGCAGTTTTTATTTAAAATTATCTTGTCCCTTCTGAAATGTGCTGTTTCAGGGTGAGTGAGCCTAGAACAGCTTGAGAAAAAATAAAGTCCTTCCAAGTTGGACTGCATCTCATCAAAGTGTTTTTCCCCTTAGGATTTTATGGAATGTTACCTCACTTTATGACAGTTCACATCACAGTGTAAATGCTGAACATTTCTGTAAGTGAGGCAATGCACTGTGAAATGTCAGGCAAACGATAAAATCAATAATCTGCAAGTTAGCAAAGAGAAACAAAATTCATGGATGTCACTAGTTTTTGGGTCAAAGGCAAAATGGAGCAGCTTAGAATGGCCAAACACTTTTGGGCTGTTTTTGTTTAAGTTTCATGCCCAGACAGAAGTGAAATATGACTCTTATCTGAGCAACTAGGAGCATCTTTATATACACTTCTTTCGTCTTTTACTCTTTTAGCTGAGACAGTAAGATTGAAAAATTACTTGTTTTCTTTTGTATCATGCCCTGGATGTATGTTCTGTAACAAAGCTAACTTGTATTCTTAAGAAACACAGAAAGAAACCTTTGACAATACCTACCTGAGATCAATGGTTATTTCTTTTCCATTCAAGTCTGACTGCAAAATCAAAAAATGAGGATTGGGATTCTGCTGGAACTAAAAACATGTAAAAAAATATTTTAGCCAAAAAAAGAAAAACATTCATAGAAAGGTTCTGTTCAAGTCTGAAAATGGAAAATGCTGGAGTAAGCATCTTTTTGCATTTTTTTCATAAATTAAATATTTGAAACCAAAATTGATTTTTAATGTATCAGCACTGAAAGACTTTAAGCATAGTTGTTCAGTTTTGACTTTCAGTTTTTAATTGAAATAAAATAACATTTTAATGAGAATCTCCTCCCCTCACAATTTCCCATGAACAATTACAGCTACTTTTCAGACAGCTCTATTTATTTCCTCAGATGGCCATGTCCAGGAAACTTCCCATATTCACTTTAAACTTGAAAATATATGAGGGGAAATGTACTTAACATTGCGTTTAAAGTAGTGTTCTGGGTCACAGAACAAGTAAATTAAAATTGAGTGTTAATATGTTTACTGAGCTGTGCTTATTTATATGAAGGTTTTTGAAAAAAAGAATACCATTGGAAAACTTGGAAGATAGGTGTAGCAGTTGTTGAAATATCTGCAGATGCACTGACAGATGTACAGCTGGAAACATAGTGCTTTCAAAAAAATGTGCAAAGGATGGATAAGGATCCTTTCACCAACCCAAAAAAAAAAAAATTCCCTGGCGAAGCCAGGCAAGTGAAAGCATCCCGATACAGTGATGTACAGTCAAGGCTAATAGGTCAACGACTGCATCTAAAAGTTACCAAGAAAATTATTGCTAACGCCTTGATTGGGAAAAATAAGCACCACCGCGGAAGCTTTTCAGCTTTGCATCCCTTGCAGCCCTGGGAGAGCTCCTCCGGCCAGGCATTATTTTATTGATATAAAAGGCTTTGGGCTTTATACGCGCCGCACCTGCGGTACTGCGGTTCCTCGGGGAGTCATTCAGCAAGCTGGCAAATACTGCCCTCCCGACATCAAAAGTTCCCACTCTCCCTCACCCCTTTCAGCAGTGGGTCCCTCCCTCCCCTCTCCCCGGGCAGCTGCCCGCGGCCTGGGGAACCTCTCACTTTTTGTCCTCCCCCGACCCTTTTGGACCACATTCTATGTTTTTATTCAGGCCATCTGCTCGCCGGGAAAGGGAGAGCGCCTGCTGCCCTGCCGGCCCCACGGCAGCTCCTGGCAGTTCCCTGTCCATCCACGCTATCATTCCATCCGGCCGGGGCCGCAGACCGTGCAGCCTGGCTCTGGACAGGCGAGATTTTATTTCCTCTTAAATATAGACGGCGAGGGGTAGGTTTGTGCTGGCGGCCTCCCCCTGCTCCCCCGGAGTGGTACGGCCGCCTTGTTCCTGACAGAAGTCTTTCTAAAGACCTGCTCAAGCCTCACTAAGCAGCTGTGAGTTAGGTCATTTTCCCAGGAGTTTTACATGTGGAAAACCGGGCATTAGGAAGGCCTCAGAAAAGGACACCATCTGGCCCCAGTGAAAAAAAGGATCATGACACTTTCTGTGGTACCAACAGGCCCTGATGAACCATAAAGGAATTCAGGCCTCGACTGTGATCCGATGGTGACTGGCCCAACAATCCCCCCCGTGACAGCCTCCCCCATTCAGCACCGCAGTTATCTCATAGCACAATGGACTTTTGTGCCACGCTGTTTACCGGGGGCGTCGTCAAATCCAGTCGGATTTCTGGGCTCGGCATCAGCGCCCCTGCTCTTTGCTGCGACATGTAACACACATCGGGAAAGATAAGGACACAAAGAAGGCGGCTTTTTTTTTTGCCCCTTGGCTTTTTTTTCAGCATTGAAACTCCCTTGCATTTCTTTCACTGTATGATGGAATAAAGACTAAAGCTCTGTAGTGGATGCAAGAAAGATCTTTGCTGGGAATCAAGGAATTTCTTCCCCATCATCCCCCAAGTTAAGTCAGATATTGTGGATTATGGGGAATTTGCGCTACTGTTTTCTAAAAGTGAAATTTAATTAATGTGGCTCAGGATTTACAGCTTACATGGAATTTTTGTGAGAAAATAAATGGATTTTTTTTTTTTTTAGCCAACACATCACTATTGCCCCATTTTGTTTTTGAAATAATTTCTGTCTAGGCAAAAAAAAAATTACAATTAGCAATATTGAGTTTATTCCACTCTCAGTTTTGTGACCTGATGTCAATATATGAGGTTTTATTTTTGTATACAGGAAATGCCTTAATTAGTTTGTACACTGGGGTGCAAGATCTGCAAGGCCACAAGCAGAAGTAGTTCCCCCTTGCCTCCCCCCACAAAGGATGCTACCTTCTCCCTGCCATTCTCACCCCTCTGCCCCACTCCCACTGCAAGAGAGAGCCTGGGAAAATAAACAGACGTTGTAGCCTGCCCTCAAGGTCACTGCATTGACCTTGAAAGGGTAGGGGGTACCAAAATCCAGACTCAAGGAGCCTGCAGAGAAAGAGACCTGCTGCCTTCTGCATGACTCCCCAGTTTAACCCAGTCATGGTGCTGCTTCCACTCTCCAGGCTCCTGTGGCACCACTGGTACTGAGTCCATCTATGCTGCTGGTACCCCAAACGAGGCATGCTCCTGAGGTCAAGCCCAGCAACTTTGACATCATCCAAAAATTATCCGGGGGCTAACACAGCTGGGGCAGCAAGCACTTGACAGATGTGACACATGGCTCCCCATTAGGGTTGAAACGGGCTAAATTTGGCTGGAGGTCTTGGGCCTGCTGCAGCTCCACAAGAAAGACCTAGTACTGATGTCACAGGGATTTGATTGAGTTATGACTGACTTTGATTTGAAATGATGACAGACAGGTACCAGATGTGAATCTGGCTGTTTGTCCTTCCAGTTTTGTGTTTGTGTACCCACCGAGAGGGCATATCTTGTGCCCAGCTTGCTTCCCTCGCCCTTCTGTGCTGCAGCCCCTGCAGAGCCCAGATCCCCTAGGTGTGAAGGTGAGCAGGCATACACAGCCAGAGCATGCCTGCCTCACATGCACTGTATGTGACAAGTAAGAGAGGTGTCCCCAGGGACTGAAATGCCATTTATCCTTCTTTTGGGAAGGAGAGAGGAGGAACTGATATATTCAGGGTTCTCAATAAGTTAGTACCAGAGATGGATAATAAACCACATCTCCTGGAGTATCGGCCCAATGCTTCAAAGTATTTATGCAAGTTTTTGTTAAAACAGATCTCCAAACTCTCACCAGCTCATTTGAGTGCCTAATTGAGCTTTGCAAACCCAAACAGAGGTATGAAGCGCTAGGGAAACATTTAATTGCAAGGTTTCATTCATTGCCTTAATTGGTGACCTCAGACAGCAGTGTATTACTTGTGGCTTTGCTACACTCTGCTTATTACATGGGCCTTCCCAGCACAAAAAGCGGACCTCTCCAAAAGGCTCTGTATTATCCAACAGGTACCCAGTAGCACATGTGATGGCAATCAACAGTTTTTAACGAGATCACTCATTCTCTTATTTCACCATTCTTTTACTACCACAGGTAACATTCTGCTTTCCATTTCAAGAAGAAAAAGCAGAAAGAAGAAAACCAGTGGAGTAACCACATCCAAGCAAAACTCTGTAAAGCTTCCATAGAGAGAAGACTACTTACCGCTCAACCAGAACATTGTTTGACAAGATGATGTATTAAAGACCAAATACCAAGGTGATTTTAGGAAAAGGCTAGTCTTTAGAGGAATTTCTTTATTATTTGTTTTTTGAGACAATGATCACATTTCCTATGGGCCACAATCTCTACTTATAGGTATTTATGGCTCCCAGTAAGTAGGGGCTTTACAGTTATAGAATTATAGAATCATAGAATCATAGAATCAAGTGGGTTGGAAAAGACCTTTGAGATCATCAAGTCCAACCCTTGATCCAACACCCCCGTGGTTACAAGACCATGGCACAAAGTGCCACGTCCAGTCTCATCTTAAAAACCCCGGGGATGGTGAAACCACCACCTCTCTGGTGGCCAGGGAGCCCATTGGCAGCCCATTCCAATGTCTGATTACTCTCTCCATAAAAAATTTCTTTCTAATATCCAACCTAAACCTTACCTGGCAGAGCTTAAGACCGTGCCCTCCTGTCCTACTGCTGGTTGCCTAGGAGAACAGACCGATGCCTGCCTGGCTACAACCTCCTTTCAGGGAGTTGAAGAGAGTGATGAGGTCTCCCCCGAGATTCCTCCAGGCTAAACAATCCCAGCTCCCTCAGCCTCTCCTCATAGGACTTGTGCTCAAGTCCCTTCGCCAGCCTTGCTGCTCTTCTCTGGACCTGCTCCAGCACCTCAATATCCTTCCTGAACTGAGGGGCTGAGAGTTGGACACAGTACTCCAGGTGTGGCCTCACCAGTGCTGAGTACAGGGGCAGAATCACTTCCCTGGGCCTGCTGGCCACACTGTTCCTGATGCAGGCCAGCCTCCTTGGCCACCTGGGCACACTGCTGGCTCATGTTCAGCTTCCTGTCAGTCCAAACTCCCAGGTCACTTTCTGCCTGGTTGCTTTCCAGCCACTCTGTGCCCAGCCTGTAGCGCTGCATGGGGTTGTTGTGACCAAAGTGCAGGACCCGGCACTTGGCCTTGTTGAAGCTCATCCCGTTGGAATCAGCTTGTCCAGGCCCCTCTGAAGAGCCCTCCTGCCTTCCAGCAGATCAACACTCCCCCCCAACTTGGTGTCATCTGCAGATTTCCTAATGGTACACTCAATCCCCTCATCCAGATCATCAATAAAGATATTAAATAGGACTGAGCCCAACACTGATCTCTAGGGGACACCACCAGTGACTGGCTGCCAACTGGATGCAGCACCATTCACCAGCACTCTCTGGGCCTGGCCCTCCAGCCAGTTCTTAACCCAGCACAGAGTGCCCCTGTCCAAGCCGTGGGCTGCCAGCTTTTTCAGAAGAATGATATGGGAGACAGTGTCAAAGGCTTTGCTCAAGTCCAGATAGACACATCCACAGCCTTCCCCTCATCCACAAGGCGGGTCACCTGATCATAAAAGGAGATCAGGTTGGTCAGACAGGACCTGCCCTTCCTAAAACCATGCTGGCTGGGTTTATGCATGCTGGTTTCTGTGTGTGGTGCATTGAGAGATGTCAGAAAGGAAGAGCTTGACTGTGAAAGAAGGAACTGCGTGTGTTTGGAAAGGTCTAAAGATGAGATCTGCAGCAGCTTGTATCCACTTACTGAAGTGTTTTTGCAATTATGTGCACAGTTATTTATCCTATTATGAGTCTTTCAGAGGTTGTCTCAAATCGCTTAAATGAGAAAACCACCAATGACACTCTGAGCCTAGAAGGAGGGAGACCAGCCCCTGGCATGGGTGTGCAATGAGTGGGAGTGCATGGTGAACCCCCAGTGAGCCCTGGTCTCGCAAAGGGCTTTGGGGGCTACAAAGAGCCCTGGCTAAAACCAGTACCACAGACCTCTCCTCCTGCTGAGCAGGAGGAGGAGTCTGGAATACCTTGGTTTGTGCTTCCCTCTACCACCACAAAAGATACTTATCTAGTCTATTGGCAACTGTTTCAAACAGAAGGAAGACTAGGACGAGGACTTTATCATGCAAATAGTTAAATGTTCTGTAATCTGGGGTACACGTTTACTTTTTATTCAGAAAGCCCTGCTCGCTGTAATGAAAAATGTCAGGCTCTTTTAATAAAAGAACAATTTGAAAACTTGATATATCACAAAACCATTAATTTTAGCTATTATCTGTTTGACACTTTTCATAGCAACGATTTCGCTCTGTAACATGCTTCCCGAGGATTAAAATGATTTTAAAGGATTAAAATGTTAATTAAAAATATAATAGAAATATCAATCGCTGGGAAGACCAACATAAGTATTTGTCTCTTTAACTGTATAATCATGCTGCTGCCGTTTCCTCCTGACTCTTTACAGTTTAGAGATCCAGTTCGTGAGGAGGTAAATGACAGATCCAGGAGCAATTCTGTTCTTTAACTATTTGACAATGCATCTGTTTACACTTCACAAAGGCAGCGTTATGTCCTTGAAATTTCTAAAGGTCATTGTTAATGGGATTTTTTTTTTTTTTTTTTTTGTGCCAACTGTGTCTTTCTTAGCTTGTAAGAGTACTATTCCCGGAGAGAGGCTGGAGGGGGTGGGAGCAGGCGGGTCCGGCAAATTCCATGTGACCAGTTCAGCTGCAATAATCTCTTTTCTCCTTCTGGTCCAAGCTACACATGAGAGCACTCTAGTGTCTTTCATCATTATTTGTCACCCTTTTGTGTTGAGCAACTTATATCCACAGCCATTCCAGCAATTAAAATAAAAAAGGACCAAACATTATTCACAGTGAATAGCTCTGAGACCAGTGACATCAAGTACCAACCAACCCATTGAAGACTGGGTACCTGATATCCCTGGAGTATTTTATGGAGGGAAAAGAAAATGCAGACCAAACCCAAATCCAGCAAACACATGGTTATATGGAGAGTTCAGAGCCTGATTAAAAGATAGGCTCTCTACAGTGATTTGTCTTACACGTTCTTAGTAATGAGAGGAGAGGGGAGTGGGGTAGAGGGGTGAGAAGACAAGCTCTCAGCTACTGTACAGTTAGCTTTAAAAGACTGACACCTTCAAAGTTTATTTATATGTTCATGCACCTAAATGGACCACAGGGCTGCATTATCCGCACCTGCCTTCTCAAATACTGTAATGTAGGAAACCTTTGTCATCAGTGCTCTGACAAAGTTAAGCTTGTCTGAGGCACTTTTCAAGTGAATGAGTGTGACAGAGATCCCTTCACTTTTTCCTCTCTGTGCAATTACCTTCCCTGTGCACCTATTGTAAGCAGGAGCAGGGGGATTTGTATGCCTAGGGAGATACAGCGCCTTTCCCACCTGATCAGGTAAACAACGATTCATCTTCTAGCAGCTGATTGCTCTCTATCCAGCATATTCATTTTCCTTTCAGAACGGCACAACCCTGAACAAATAATTAGCTTCAATTTCTCCTCAAATATTAAGAAAAAGCATATTCTTATATTTTCAAAGGGTCTTCAGTGTGAAATGACTTTGAAATAAAAACCCCCACACCAACAGCAATACATTTATGTTGTATCTCCCAGAGCCTGGATTAATACTGTAAGTATTAATTAAGTATGCACAATGGCACAAAGACAAATGATTCTTTTGGCAACAAGAGGAGGCAAGAGATTCATCTATTTATGGAAGTGGACTGATTGCCTAACCTCAGAGTTGTGTGGGGCTATCTGGAGATATTCATTAGCAATTTCTTCAGTGAACACATAAATACTCCATTGTGTTCGAAAGGCTACCAAATCCTTTTATAATTGCTCAATTAGTTAATTAATGGCACTGTTAAAGAAATGTCCTTTATTTCTAATCATCATTTGTGAAGATTGAGTTTTCAGGTTCTGATTGTCAGGCCTCTTCTGCACTAGAGTTATCAGCAAAACTTCCTTCTTTTCAACAGGTAAAGCTTTATATGACATCATAAATTTGCCTTTACCCTCTTTTTTTAAGACAATGAACACACTGAATTATCTAATTTCTTAACACAGAGTAGAATATTCCATAATTCTGAATGAATAGCAATAGTTTTCTGGATTGTTTTCACATTTTTCCAACATATTTTTTGAAATGGCTGAAAGAGTGGGGACAATATTCCAGTAACGTTCTCCGTGGTGCCATTTAGATGCAATTCACCTCTCTGTTTGATATTCCTCTGCTTTTAAATTTACTATCCCTCACAGCCAAAACACTGGTCTGGGAGATTTGCAATGGTACATAATATGGGCATTAAGTGGATTTTAGAGTCAGTGCAGTCTGGGCCAAGGGATTTGCCTCTTGTGAGTCTAAAATTAATTAATTTTTTTGTTCTGAGATGAATTACATCATGTTTGGAATATCAATAACTTTTTATGTTCAAAGGAGACTAGTTTATCAAGCGACCTAGATTGCTCTGTTCACCTGACCTGCCTCTATCATTAATCTAGGACTGCATCAACTTTGAATCACTATTAAACTTTGCTGCAAATTGTTTATATTTTTTTTCCAGAGCACTTTTAAGGTTTCAATGACAAAGAACAGAAAACAGATCCTATCAACACTGTGATAGGAACTCTCTTTCTGAGGTGGTCCTATCCATTACCTTGTTTTAGCTCCTCTCCTGTGTTTGGTCACTAGTCTCTAGAAACTGGGAAGCAGGCAAATGAATGGTGACTGATCAAAATATTCCCCTGACATTTTACTACTTTAATGACACGTCCATTACGTGTTGCATGGATTTGTCCAAGTGCTGATTTTTAGGCACTGATGTTTGGCAGTGGCAGAAATGCTTCTCTTGGCTCTGAGCTGGGGGAGCTCAGGGCTCTCAGCCTCTGGTGGGAGACTTCTCTCCCCCATGGACAATCCCCCACTGAGGGAGAAAAGGAAAATGCAAGCGAGACTGGGAGAGTTCTCCTCTGTTCTTTCACTGGATAAGCTCTATGCCTCTGGAAGGATGGGATTCACCTTCTGAGGCTCAGTCCATGCAACCCGTCCCTGGTGAGGTTTGGATGTGAAAACTCTGTGCCTCGTATTGCCTCAGAGGGTCTCTGCCTTTTAGTCTGAGCTCACAGATGCAGAAAGAAGCTTAACTTTTAAGCATTTTTTAAAGGGCAAAAGAGGAGAAAAAATACTGACATTGCCAAGGATATTTTTCTGTTTACAAATGACATGAATAAAATGGTGATATATTAAATGCACTGCTCTGTTTGGACCAGGTGCTTTCAATTTGTGAAAAATGACCATAATTCTCTCCCTAGGAAAACCAATCTTTTGCTTTAATGCAATTTATGAAAGAAATCACCATTTTTACATTATTTTTAAAACTTGAGGCACTGAAGAGGAATACTGTTAGAAGTTTTCTCAACTTTGGTGAATGCTGAGCTGTTTGTAGAGGTGTCAGCCACAAGATTGGTGGCTGAACCTAGCAGGTTGCATTCAGACTGGCTCTGTGTCTGTTTTCAATTTGAAAGAAACTGGCTAAAGTGTTGCAAACACTTGAAGCCATGCATTCTGCATTACAATGAAAGTGGTGTCATTATACACATTACACTCAACAACAGCTTCCTTTTTATTACAAGAAGGACATCATAGTCAAAATCTGCTGAGTATAAAGCACAGGAACAAAAAAATCCCAACAAACCAGATGACCCTGGACGTACTAAACCTTGAGGCCAGTGCTGTGGACATGGCTTTTCCCCACTCTTGCTCCATAACTTGTACATAATAAAAATATGTTTTTTTAAAGTAATGCATTCGTGGTAGTTGTCAAAAAGGACATTCAGGAAAGGTCATAGCATAACTCCTGTTTCTCTTTCTTTGCTTTGCTTTAACTTTCAATAAAACAGTATATGAAGCACACATACTGACAAAAATACCCCTGTGCAATGCATGCACCACCCTGTAACCACGATGAACTAGAGGCCAAAGTCATACCACCACAGATGGGTAATGATCCTTCTTCTTCATTCCTCAGAAGATAAGAAGTCCAGAGCTAGAACTAGCAAATCCATTGGGCACATAGGCTTACCAAGCTGTCATGACAGATGACTCATTTTTGTTCTTGAAGAAGCCTTCTTTTAAAATCCCATGTCTCCCCCAGCACCTATTCCCCCGCTGAAATATTTAATCAGAAGTAGCTATTTCTGTCTTTTCTCCTCTGTAGACAAATATCAAAATGAGCATACAAATTGTAGACAAATACCTAAATCATTTTTATTCCTGGGATTTACTTGGGAGTAGGTTCCATTTTTAATATTTTCAAGAGGAATAAAAAGGGACAAAGAAAAAGCTTTCCCTGCATGACAGAGTTGCACTGTGTTGGCACAGGGTAAAGCACCTGAGATCTCCTTTCTTGGTGTCAAACTCCCAAGGCCAAGCTTGACAATCACCTGGCCACCCTTGACAGAGCAATATCTGAACTAAGACTCTGTCTGAGACTCTTGCCTCTGGACAAGGTGTCCTAGAAGTATTTTCCTAGATGAGTTTTAATCAACCCTTTACTAAAGTGTCATCAGCTGTTTTTCCTTGTAATAGGCAGAACCTTAACTGCAGAAGTTCTCAGGGGTACTCAGAATAAAACTCCTGTTTTCACTGTGAAGAAATGTCAGCATCAGGTGTGAGAGAGAACACACTGACCAAATATGATTATTTTGTTTAATTCTTGGAAAAAAACCCTGTTTCTAAAACACTATTATTTAGAAGTGTCTCCATGTAAACATCATAATAAATTGCAGAAGGAAAAAGAAAATACTGTGGAGCAGATAAATCTTCTCCATATTTGTTTCATCCTTATAAGAACTAACTTCTATTCAGCTTCCCACCATACTATGATGGGAACAGAGAGAGGAAAGTTTGTTTACTCAACAGAATTACATCTTTTCTTAAATGCTAGATTTTGCCACAGTCTGTTTTGTTGAACTGGGTATGCAATGAACACATGGTAAAATGTGCTCTAATAGCAAAGAGGCAAGGACTGAACACTTCTAGAAATCCTATTTTATGTTCACAAAACTATTGTGGAGCATCTGAAAAACTTTAGATACCAGTTATTTGATGGAATACAAATGTATGACTTTTTAAAATGCCATTTCTGAAAAGACAGAACATAGTAGCAACATTTATGAACACAGTTCAAAATTAATTGAATTTATAAGCTGAATTCATACCTGGTCATTCTGGATCCAAATGTGATGACACGTATTTGTATCGTGTTCTTTTAATATCTTCAGTCAATCAAACTCCGTAGTATTCATATTGTTGATTAATTCAGTATTTGATTCCATTTTCCTTTAGTGGACCCTTCTCCAAACTCTCATCTTTACATATTTCTGTGGCTAATATACAGACTAAAAAAACCCAAAAACCAAAGCCACAAAACTTGACAATACTTGGGGTTACACAGAAGACTAATGAGGAAGAAAAGAACTCCAAAATGAGGTGGAAATAGAAGTGATGCATGCTACTTCATTTTATATTGATGGGCTTCTTTTTTTCACACTTCCTTACCATGTGCTGGTTATTTTCATAAAAACAGGATAAAATACATATATTTCGTATGTGAAAGACTTTAATGAGAAGCTAAACTTTTTAAATGATGGGATTCACTGTTTCTCTGAATGCTATTGCTGTGGACCATTTTTCCTTATAGGTCTTTAGTAAAAGGTCGATGAGCCAGCATGGAAAGGGCATTGCAGTACCAAAATGAGGGAAGGCAGCAGGCAAGAAGAAAAATGGTGGAAACTCCAATAGATTGAATGGAGCTCTAGGATGAAGAAGAACAGCACATATAAACATATCATTCACTGACTCCATCTTACTGGAAACCCTACCATGTTCAGGGCAGGTTTAGGCCATGTTCAGGCCTGATTCGGATTGCAGTTAATAGAATTGGCAAATAACACACAAAATGGAAATAGCAGTAGATAGAGGCTTGCATGTACCTGGCTTTCATCACAGCAAAGAGGCATGGCATTATTTGGAAAGCACATACAGTGGTATTTGAAGGGTTAGTGTTGTATTTTTAAATCCCTGTGACTGCAACAGCCTGGGGGAATGGACCCCTCTTTGGTGTCAGCTCTTTTTGGAGACAGGAGCGGAAGATGGGGCATGAGGGACTTACCACTAACTTACAATGGGAAGCAAGGCAGCCTATTGTGCTTGAAAGACTCAGACATGATACTTGGGAATTTCCTGCCACTGAGAAGGCACAACATTGGTTTTCGATACTAAAAGGTTTTGCCTTTATTTACAATAGAACCTTTGTCAACTGCCAGTGTCCACATTCACAGGTAGTCCTTTGAGCAAAGGCAGTTGTGACAGAGAGATATAAAATAGTTCAGGTGCAAACTCTCATCTAACATATCTCAGTGTTGATCTACTGCGTGGTGGTATGGCTAAACTATAACACTGAAGGTCCTGATCCCCAGAAGCATCTAATGAGGTGACTTTGAGGTCTTTTATTTAGTCCTTCTCTGACAACCTGGAAAATACCTGTGTTGGTTAAAGGAGCACAGAGACTTTCAGTTATAGAGATTTGGCCATCATTCATTTGACTGTTCACTAAAGATTTCCAGAATACATTTTCTGCTCCTTTAACTGGTCTAGCAAGCAACTGCACTAACATTAATATTTCCCTGCTCCCTTGGGTGGTTGGAGTAAACTTCCACTGGCTGTACTTCAAGATGCTACTGAGGCCAAGAACTTTGGTGGATTCAAATAAAGGATTTATTGTTCACACAAACATTCTGGTATTAGTCAAATAAATCAAATAAATCAACTATACTGATAGTAACTTTTATTTTCAGTGGCAAGGCAGGAAAAAATCACCCATTTGCAGGTTTAAGAAGACACTTTGTATCTGAGAAGTATATTTAGTCATTATCCAGGATATGACAATTTTATGTTTCTCTGTTTCCTGAAATCCACCTTGGTGGTTGTTTCTGAAGAAAACGAAATTGGGCTAGATGAATCATTTTCTTAATTCACTTTCACATCTCATGTTTGTAACTTGTCTTGATCAGGATCTTGCAGTGGGTGTGGGGAGAGGTCTATCTCTTGGGTGGATCCCAACAATAAGTCCCCATAGACACTGGGTGTTGCTGTCCTTTTCCAGCTAATAACTGGAAAGGGAGATGGACTAGTTTTCCAGTATAGCTGATAAAAAGGGGAGAAATTTGGTCAGTTTTAATGCTTTCATGAATGCTAAGCTTTGAAGGGATGCAGAGAGCAAACCTTCCCAGCAGTGAAACGACATAGCCCCAAATTCTACCACAGAGCGTTGCGGAAATTACACAACCTAGTCACACACACAGACAAATCCACTGTGCCTGCAATGTGTTATTTGATGTTTCATGGAAGAGCCGATCCCTCCTCTTGGGGATCAGCGATAATACCAAAGGGGTACAGTGCTTTTTCTTTTGGCCTGGTAGGTAACAGGAGCTCGTATACTAAATAAGTTATCTGCTAGGAAATGTAGGTGTGCTGCTCCTTCGGAGTGTCTGTGGGATGTTAATTCAGAAGTGGTGGGAGCTGATGGTTAGCGGCACTGCACAGGGCTTCTGGGGACAGGCAGAATCCTTTGCAGTGTACTTCAAAGGGGGTTCTCAGTTAAGGGAAAAAAAGGATAGATTTTGAAGTTTCTTTCTGCCAGAAGGCTTTACTGCAAGCCCCTGAAGTTCTTTTTTTTATAATCAGGGATGAGATAGGTACTTTTTCTTTCTTTTCGCTTAATTTGGGCCAATGTATTTTGAACCCTGTGTAAATTCTTGTGAGAGGGGAAGACTGAATATACTATCTATTTCTCTGTGTTGATCAGGTTTCTTGTTTATTCGTTTATTTTAAATTAGAAACTGAGATCTTAACCACTGATTTGACATTCATTCAGCATACATTCCCAAAGTCTGTCAAATTATTCTTTGGCCATTTTGAGGGTGCACCAGATGCATCAGATCAGGCATATCCCTGATCTGGGAATGAACTGGCACTGTTTTTCAGCTCTCTTTCTCCCCTCCTCCTCATTGGTTTCTGCCCAAGACCTCCTGAATGAAAAAAAACTCTACCAAGTGAGAGACTTTCAAGTTGTTCTGTTTTGAAAACAATTTTTGTTCAGGATCAGGATGGGAATTCTATGCTTCTATTGCACCTGCATCCAGTAATACAGTACTCTCTCAGGTCACAATTAAAATGCCTGTTGCAGATACAGCTGCAGTGGGAATTTTTCTCTGAGACCACAGAGGCTGAACAGGACCTGTACAGCGGCCCTGGCCCCTTGGTTTTGTGACTCTATCCAGAACCCATGAGGAGGTGCTTAATTTTCCTGCTAGCTACCTTGAATTGAGTGGTATGTTAATAATGTGTGGGAGGTCGTTGCGAGCTCTTTTGATGCCTCTGGGCAACATCTTCCCAATGACATTGTGCTGTTTGCCTCAAATCTCTTGTGTTCACACTTGGAGAGGCTCATGACATGGAAGTCTTGAAAAATTTCAAGTTCTAGTCCAGAATGGGACACAACAGGCCTGAAAGTAGACAACCTATTGCAAACAAACAGGTGCAACTTTGTGTACAACTTAATCAATCATTTCAGAATAAAAGTCCTTCTTAACCAGAACCTGCTGAGATATGTTTTGGATTTTTTAAAAATCATTCTCTCAAGTAATATCTGTTTTGGAGCTGGGAAACATCACAGCTGGTGCTCAAAAAGTTCATACTAAATGGTGCTTTCTCATTAGGTCTCATAACCTTTTCTTACATTGGCATACTATTTATTAATTGCTTGTATTAATCATCCTGAGTAGGTTTATGCATTGACTTGTAATAGTAGGAAAAGTTTTCTCCAGATGCATGTAGAGAGCTTCTGTGACCTAAAAAAGGCACCCCGGGTAAAATTCAGCCCTCAGTTTTCATGGCTTTGGTATGAAAAATAAGTGACTGTAAAAGGTGGTGATGCTGGATGGAACTTTAAGTGGCATCATAACCTATTTGTACCTATTTTGGACACATTATAAAAATAGAAGATTTTAAATTTTGTTCCTTTCAGGGATAAGAGTAAACATTTTCTCACAGTATATACAGAGAGCAAACTAAGATAGGTTGGCTGACTTATTTCTCAGTCTATGGTAGCAAAATATTATAAGATTCTAGAGAGGATCAATGGTTCCACGTGAATTACTGGTGGTGCAGTTTGTGTTGCTCTATGATTTTATACAGCTACAGTAACTACTATCCGATCCATTTTACATTTTTAATTTATTTCAGTCAACAAGGTTTAATCTTGCAAGAAGATAAAAAAAAAATGCAATTTTTTTAAGGCCACCAAAGAACCAACAGCCTTCCATTAAATCCACCCAGAAGCTGAATACCTTGGAAAGACGTGTGACTTGTTTGGCGCTGACCCTAGCAGAGTATGATATTAATAGGTTATTGACTTGGTAGGTCTTAAACAGCCAGAGGGAACATCATTTGCAGTAGCTGAAATGCACTGGAGGTTTGTTTCATTGATTGTGCTGTTTAACCCATCATCTCCAGGCATTTAAACAATGATATACGCTTGACAAACCTAATATTTCATTCTCTATCTGGGGACCAAGAAACAGAAATTAAAGGAAAGAAAAAGATAACTGGACAGAAACATAGCAGAAAATGATGATAAATGAGGGGAAAAGCCCGACAGATAAAGGTTCAAATTTTGGAATGTGTCATAACTAAGAAATATATAAAAAAATAACAGAATTTTTTATGAGAAAGGTTGGGAAATGATAGCAAATACATCTGAGTGCTGAAAGACTCAGGGTTAGCATGAATTTGGAAATATTTGTAAATTAAGAGTTCTTTTTCTGTATACTGTGAGGGAATTTAATGGGGTGAGTAGTGTGTTGGAAGTCATGTCTCTTTACATTTACAAAAAGTAATGTCAAATATCAACAACATGCTGAGGACATACAGCATGAACTGAAGGAGAAAAACTTAATTTTCAGGACTGTTGCTAACTTAGCAGTAAAGATAAATATAGTAACAACAATAACAATAATAATTGGCTTTTGACTATGAATAAATAGAGTATTACACTAAAGATCCAATTGAGACATATTTAAAATACTGGTTGTATTATGGGCTGTTGCATATGTTTGCAGCTGAAGAAGGGGAAATATTGGGAAATCAATTGTATTTTGCCACCTTTGTATCATAGTTCCATTAGAAGAACAAAACTACATTATAGGGGCTCCTCAATATTCTTTTACAAAAATTGTATGCAATAAATTTATAGAAAAAGCACAAGCTGGATTATCTTCTAATGAAATTAAAAACCCTCTGTGAATCAGAGACAGACTTCTATTATATGCTAATAAAAGAACGGATATAGCAGATAAATAGGTCTCAATAGCAAAGCTGGGATTCATTTAGTTTTATGTGTCCAGTGTGTAGGAGCAGTGGGATTCACTTCACTTTTGTCCAGACCCTGAAAAGTCACCCTGAATTAGGAACTGGAGTGACAGAGTGCACCTTGCTTGGCTGCAGCCCTTTAAAAACCAGGCATTCATTTTGAGCTAGACATCAACAGAGAGGGTCTGTGACTGGCTGAGTTTAATGGACAGCTCCAGCAGCAATCTTAGTGAGACAAAAATCACTGCCTCAAAACTTTGCCCAGTGACCACTGCTGCAGACTAATCCTTAGGCAGCTAAAGAGTCTCGGTGAACACAGTTTTTTTGGAATATCTTAATCCCTTTGTCTTTCCTTAAATAACCGATTCACTGTATGAGCAGAAATGTTTAGGCCTTACTTTTGCAAATGAAAGTGCCTAGCTACACAGTCATGAAAAAGCCAAGCATATTCCCATACTGGAACAAGTCTATCAAGAGTCTTCAGCACTTGGTAAGGGCAGAGGGAAGACTCCATGGTCTTCAGAGATAGCTCTGATTAAAATTACTGAGATGGAAAGTGAAACAATAGAGTGAGACTTACACAGCCACTTGCACACCGTGGAAAGGAAAGAGAAAACAGCTGAAGATGTTTTTGAGTAATCCTGAACAGCACATGCGAAGAAATAGTTGAGAAATTAAGAAAGAAGTGTTGCAAATGTTCTTGTTTTTAATTTGCCATTTCCAAAAGTTCCAAACAGAAAATAAAATCACTGAATTGAATATGCATTACTTACACATAGACATTTGAGAGTTGGTACATGGTCATGCATAGTTGTCTAAGCTCTCTTTCTGATAAATGAAGATGAAAAGCAACTTTGAGAAGGTGTCTCCTCTCACTGATACTAGACACCCACATCAGAATGAGGTGAATGATTGCCCGAAGAGACCTGTCAGTCTTACTACAAGAAACTAACTGTCCCAGAGTGTAAGACCAACACTTAAATGTTTAAAATTGAGCTACAGAAAATCCATGCTTTGTGAACATTTTCCATATGACTTCATAGCATCTGATGATCTCTTTTTAGCTTTTAAGTAATCTAGAAAAAAATGGAAAAAGAACTGCATTAAATTAAACAGATAAAAATAATAGTTTTGATATGTATGATTTTGCCCAGCGGGTCAACAGGATGAATTGACGTGGGGATCTTCTACATCTTTGATATCAATGACTCTATAGCAAATTGCAGTTGTGAGATACACCTCATTTACAATATGTATTTTATTAATATTTACTAGCACACTTGTCACATTCTGTATCACGGAGTATATTGTATAGCCTTTCATTTGTTTTCCTAGAAGAGAGAAAATGAAACTTCTAGATTTTACTAGCTAAAGTACTTTAAGTTCTTTAAAAATTATTGTCTTTATTTTATAATATGCAACCATAAGAAATACAGGACTATGGTTAATATGGAGAAGAAATCTGTATCTGAAAATGTGATTTTCAATAGAAATACCAGGGGCGTTACTGTTGTATTTGAGAGCAAAACTGTCTGAAATGCCAAGTTGCAGCCATGAAGTGTGGTAACATAGGGCTGAGTAGATAATCGATTTTATTTCCCATGTATGAAATTCTGACTGCGATTTTTACTTAATTCAATAGACTTTTTCCACTAGTTTCAAGTGGGTCAAGAAGGGTCCACAGAATGCAGAAGCTTACATGGAAGAAAATATTTCTGTTTTCATAACAACATGATAAGAACTGAACACATCCATATAAATTTGTAAGGAAGAATTTTCTTAATTCATTCTGTCCATGCAGGTGAGATTTATTTTCTCCTCCACCCTTTCACCTGTGAAAGCAGCAAGACTAACTATGAGTGATGTGCACCTGTATTTCCTCAAAAACATGTGTCCTGCATCTGGAACACCACTGTTCAATGTAACAGTGATCTCCACACAAGAAGATGTCCTTTTTAAATTGCAGGTGTACAGTCCTGATCTGCCCCAGAGCTCTATAGCAGATCAGAGCTGAGCTGTTACCAGAGAAAGTATATAGGTATACAGTATTTATCTAAAAGCTGAAAGCAGAAGCTGAGTACACTTTGAGAGGAAATTATGAATCAGCTTAGTAATATCACATAAGAAGAGTCAAAGGCAGAGGAAGACTCTCTTTCAAAAAATATTCACTAGTAGAGTCCTAAGCAGATGCTATGAAAGCACCATAAACACTTCTGAACATTCGCTATAATGAACACTTTAATATTACTAATTAAGTTTCCTTTACTAGTACCAACTGGTATTTATGTGTATACTTCCCTCTTCAGTAACTGTGTAGTTGGCTAGGGCGTGTTGTGCAGATCTCTTGCTGTCCTGAGAGGCTGCACTTTCTTGTTGCTCAGTACAGCAAAGCTAGAAAAGCTACAAAGCTACAGGAGTCTTTACATACTGTATACCGATGTGTAAGACCTGAGGATCTACACAGAGTTTAATAATTTTTAAAAATCTCATGTCATGGCAATGTCATGATTTAACTCCAGCTGGCAACACAACTCCACATGTCCACCTGCTCACTTCCCCCACAGTGGTGGGGGGGGGGGAGAATCAGAAGAGTAGAAGTGAGAAAAATTATGGGTTGAGATGAAGACAGTTTAACAAGTAAAGTAAAAGCCACATATGAAAGCAAAATAAAATGGAATTAATTCATCACTTCCCATGGGCAGGCAGGTGTTCAGCCATCCCCAGAAAAGCAGGGCTCTGTAATGGTGACTTTGGATGACAAACACTCTGAATGTCCCCTCTCCCTCCTTCCTCCAGATTTCTAAGCCAAGCATTATGATGTATGGCACCAGATATCCCTTTAGTCAGTTGAAGTCAGGTGTCACGGCTCTGTCCCATCCCAGCTCCCTGTGCGCCCCCATCCCCTTTGCTGGTGGGGTGGGATGAGAGGCAGAAAAGGCCTTGATTCTGTGCAAGCACTGCTCGGCAGTAATGAAAACAACCCTGTGTTATCAACATTATTCTTATCCTAAATCCAAAACACAGAACTATACTAGCTACTAGGAAGAAAATTAACTCTATCTCAGCTGAAACCACAATAAACAGAAAGGAAGCTGATCAGAATCACCAGTGAAACTGCAGTAGAGTAATGAAATGTGCAAGCCAACAAATTATGAGATGAAACATAACTCACAACTCTTTTTTCATTATGGATTATGCAGATTGTCTCTTACATGTGCCTATTTTCACAGAGGAAGAGCTACTGACAAGAGTTACAAACTGACATCCAGTCTCTCCCTGGTAAATGACAGAGTCTGCCTGTTTTTCTCTGACTAACCTTATTACTTGAGCACCACCTTCATCAGGATGCTTGATGAATAAATCTGCTATGTGAATTACATCATATGACTCTGAGAAGTGACCATTGTAACTTGTGTCCTGCATAAGGAAACTGTTTTCTGCTGTATAGGTTACTGCTAGTGGCATATTTCCTACAAGGCAGCCTCACTAAAGTCAGCTGGAGATATGCATAGCCATATGTGTAACTTTGAACCAATTTATGCATGAGCTACCCAATAGCACACTCCGTGGAATAAATTCTCTAATTTACTCTGAAAATGTTTAAATTAAGAAAGATATGTAGTTTATCTCTAAGACTGTTAGCAAATATATCCCACATGGCATCCATTTAAAATACAAAAAAAATATTCTGCAAGATCAAGTTCCCACAGTTATGTATCTATATGAAATTCCATGCATATGCAGTTTTAGTTATTCATGCTCCTGAACTACTAATGCTCCTGAGCATTCTGCATCTGGAGACATACCTTCCTTTTTGTTTCACACTTCTGCTTTTATGTTAGCTTACCCTCTGTCATCAGTGCAAATGTTAAAAGTCCAAGTAACCATGCACTTTGGCTCTGTTGAGTCACTCAAGAGAAACAGACTTTTCCAGAGAGTGATAGGAGAGCAGGAGAGACATGGGACACTCCTGTCCTATCTGCCCAAGTTGATGGAGGAGACCCCTACCATGATTGCTGATAGGAGACCTCTTTTTACCTCACTGCCTCTGGGGTAAGGAGGGGTGGAAGTGTGAAAACATTTTGCTGTTTTGTTCAGGACTGGAATTCCTTCTATCCACCCTTTGACCTTCTTAAGAGAGAAAATGTAGATCAGCAGTAAAAGGAGGAAAATGTAGAGCATCAGTCTCTGATAGCACCAGAAGGTAAGTGAGAACCAGATACATAAATGGAAAATGTACTTTGAGCCACCCAAATCCTTTAACCACTATGGAATAAAAGGGATAGTTCACTCCAGAAATTAGAAAGTTCTCTGCTTCCCCTTGGCTCCTTTTCTGAGTCTTCAGTGTGATGAACATCTCTCACATGGAGGGATGTCTGTTCAGAAAAGATTGGAATGATGCTACTTAATTGTTCCTACTACATATTTAGAGGAAACATTATTTTGGTTGAAATCTGATCTGAGTCAGACTGGGAGGAACAGGCTGAACTGCTTTTTAGCCATCCCTCAATTGTTTCTAAATGAATATAGAAATATGTGAGACTTAAATGTCTTCTTCAAGAGTCACTTTGGCTTGATGTCCCTGCTAGAGGTCACTAAAGTTAAAACAGAAACTTTCCCACTGAATCATTTAATGACTGGAAATTGGAGGTAATAGACTTCAAAACGTATTCTCATTTCTGCAATTCAAAACCCTTTATCTGTGCCATGTAGTCCTGCTAGAAAGAGCAAAATGGCCTTTAACAAAGTCTATTTGCAGAATAGTAAGAAGTGTTAAGATGCTAGATGCATCTTATTATGAATTTTAATGAGTAGATTCACACCTTGTCTTCCATTAAATAAATTACATGGTCTTTTTCAAACTCTTATCCAGCAAATTTGAAATCTGTTTCTAAAAAGTAGGTTTGAGAAGAGTTTAGGACTGTTCTTCCTAGCCCCAGGACCTGTGGTCTATAGTGTGCCACAGAGGGGAAAAGGGTAATGCTCATTCATGCAGCAACATCTCAGAGCTCCTGTGCCATTGACACAGTGAGAGCTGCCTGGAACATGATTAAAAGTGAGAGTCAGAAATCAAGATACTCTGCATTGCAATTAAAAGAGAAATCAATCATGTAATTTTCTTTTTATCTCAGGAAGTAAAGAACTAAATTCATCTTCATGACGCAGAAACCTTCAGAAAAAACCCCAGATATTATAGTGGATAGTGAAGCATATTCTGGTCCCATTATCACAGCAAATGCAACCTCTTTAGAAAGCAGACCTATCTGAATAATGGACAGATATATTTTTTCTACAACAGTCAAGTAACCGAGTATCAGAGCCTGAACTCTTCCATGTCACTTCACCTCTGAACAGGTTTGGAGCTTTCAGGCTCCTTGAAGTCATAAGAAGACATTGATTGCAGCGAGGGATATTTGCAACATCGCACTTACTCTGCAGGAGTGAAACTGAGGGGAGGAAAGGAGCTTCCTTTTCTTTGCATTCTGAAAGGAAGGATGTTGAATGCACTTGTTCAGACTACTTGTAATTGCCAAGATGAGTCTTAGAGTTGAAAATATGAGACATAATTCTGCTTTCAACCAGTGTGGTTTCATGGAAATCAGTGACTGCACAGTGCACCAGAGAAGCAGAAGACTTGGTCCTTCTCTGTTGCATAATCATATTTCAATTTTTCTCTATTATGGATAGTCAGAATCTATTTTGGTAGGAATAGATAACAGACAACCTCCCTGAAATAAGCTCCTTGAGCCCAGGGTCAGAATTCCTCTTGTGAGTAACAAAACTTGTAAAATTTATGGGATGCACCACTTTCTCTAACCCTTCCTCATCATAAAGATGGACACTTTGAAACTGCAAAATTTCGTTAAATATCACGCTTAAGAGCTTTCAACAAATATTGACGCAGAAAACACACACATAGTCTTTTCAAACTGGAACAACCTGAGTCCAGTCTTTTGCTTAACTCTCATTCCTCTAATCTACCCAACTTCTGTATTTTGTATATAAGATACAACATATATTTATATAATTTCATTCTTCCCTATGTAGCAGTCATCACACACTTACATATATGAAAGAGTGTCCTTTTAAACAGTACACACGGTGTCAGTAGGATAATGAATAATGGTAAAGAAAAGTCATGTCTTTATCAGGAAATATCTCCTTTAGCTCAAGGGGAAGAATATAGTTATCACATCCAAATCCTATACATTTGTATAAAAGTGTATGCATATATAAAGGACATTAATGAATGAGTGGATCTGGTTTTATAGTCCATTGAACACAGGGACCACCTGATGACCAGACTTTATCCACCATTATAGATTTCCACTTCTGTCTATTTTGCCAACGTGTCTGCCAAGATCTAGTACCTACTTTCAAAGGGCAGAGCAAAAAGTGTTGGGTTTGCTTGTTTATTGCAAAGAGGAAATATTAGAAATTAATTACTACATTTTTCTGGGTCAGGCAAATACAGGTGAACTAGATGAACGGGAAGCCAAGCACCAACTATCACTGAAGCACCACTAGTTAAGATACAGCAGATTTATGAGCTTTATTTTCTACCTTAGGCCTGTCATATTTTTTCACCTTTATGTTAGTTAATTGCAGAGTAACATAAATTAACTTTTTGAACACAGCAAAAATGGGAACTTTATTTATGAATTTCTTGGATTTCTTTACCCCAAGCCAAACAACTAAATTGCTACTTAGCATAAATTATTTATTGGCCCTGGCTCAATACCATCCAACACCAGCCCCTGGAGGTCTGGGAGATATAAAAGATTTAAAGCATCTGTGCGACAGCATTGGTGCAGCCACAAAGCTATGTTTCTTTCCAGAAGGGTCCACTTTATTTTGTTGTAAATAAATAGAACCTAAATTTCAGGGGAGGATTGTGTAGCTTCTAGCAGGACTGTAGTGTTTTGCATATGTTAATTACCCACAGTTGCATGACAGAGAGACACTGTTTGCACAACTATTCTGGGGAGACCTGTTGACAGAAGGATGCATTTTAATTTACACATAATACAAGAATGTTATAATTTTCCATGACTTTGTTTTATATATATATATATATATATATATATATGTATAAATGCATTACAAAGTGATCATATATACATAAGGTCACTTCCTAATTTATCTTTACCATCTTTACATTTATCCTATTTCTACATCTCTACTTACACGTAAGGAAATTACAAATAAAGCCAGGGTGAACTTGCAAAAGGAAATATATATTTGCATGGCAAGCTAGTCTCTAACTTTAATCTGGCAAATAAGTCCAAATAATGCCCCATTTAGGTTGTTGAACGCAAACTGTGGCTGACACCATCCTGCATTGTTCCCATGAGCTTGGTCTCCACTGATGCACCATCTCTATGCCTGTATTGGCTTGGCTCTTCCCCCTGTGAGTTCATTCTCCACCACGCTCTCCTTAAATCCTACACCCACTCCCACTCTGGCAGCTGCCGAGGCTTGCACAGGACAGGATGCAGGATTCTAGTCTGCTGGTACCATTCTCCCAAGAGAACGTTCCTAAATGTCAGAACTGAAAATGAATATGTAGGTCATAGCTCAAGCTCTGAGGGACCCCATACACTGAAGAATGATTATCTGCACACTGATTGTTGACCATAGAGCTGACCACTTCTGAAAGTGTGTATACAGCATATATTTTATTGTTCTGTAAAAGAACTGGCTTCTACAATACTTAAGTGTACAATCTACTCATCTCCTGCTATTTTTTCAAAAATTGTCTTAGTTCTCTGTGGAAACATCAAAATGAGTTAAAGTAAAATTTTATTTAAAGTCTTAGAAGAAATTAGAAAAACTTCTGAAATTATAAAAGCTCTTTCACTTCATTAGAAGTATCTTATTTTTTTGTTATTGCTTTTGTGATTGCTACGCCACAGGTAGTTGGTTCTAGAAGTGGGAAATCCTGCTATCAAACAAAGAGCAACTGCAGCAATACCAGTAAAACAGTCTATAACAGTAGACCTTATCCCATACATCTACATATATGATTAGCTCTACATTCCCTGGCCAGTCCTGTTGGTTTCACAGTGAATCCAGTTTTCAGGACTGGAGCTCAGGTTGTAGTGCATAGTAGTGCATAGTAGAGTCTTTATATCATTGGGCATGAATTTACAAGACTATTTTAATACCCAAGAACCACAAAGGAAAAATTTAAATTGTCTTTTTAATTATTTTTATAAGCTTTGAGAATATATTAATTTTCAGTTTCATTAGCATTTAGAGAAACTGAAAAAGATAAGTGCTCCAAGCAGCCTACAAGCAAGCAGAAAAATATTTACTTCTCTCAACATCTTAAAGCCAACACATACAAAACTGATGAAGGGTGAAGAAATGATGGAAGCAGGAACGTGAGGTGATTCACGACTTGTTGCAGAACAACGAAGAGTTGGGATGAGCAGATTTCTTCTCTGCCAGTTCATAGCCCCATCCACTAGAACATCAAAAAGATAGCTAAAATCCTGAAAGACTAACAATTTTAAATACAAACCCACTGCCACCTTCTGTCCATGGACTTGTTCCAAGAACTGGAAAAAAACACAGGCAATTATTTTGCAGAGAGTTATTTTTGTAGTTCATAGACATGAAGGGTGAGAGGTTCCAGTCAGTCTGAAAGCATGGATGTATTTACCTGGAAATGGCCCTGGAACCAGATTCTGTGACTGTCTTCATGGAGATCAAGGGGACAGTCATGACATGCAGTGAGCAGTCATCATCTGGGCAAAATAACATTATCTGGGGAGGCTGACCCCCAAGTACCATTAACAGAGTCATGCACCACTTAAACATATACATCCTGTTCTGAGGCCCTGTTTGTCACTTAAAACATTAGTAATGAGAAAGAAACAGAACTCCAAAAATTCAGTGAATTTAAATACAAATTGAAATATCAGACAAATTCTACTTTATTTATAATACTTTTTTATTGATATGACTATTGCATTTCTCAATAAATAGCTTATATTACCAGAGCTATAGAGCTAATAAAATTATAAAAATGGTTGGGAAAAAAAAAGCAATTATGCAGGGGTGAAAATGCTGTTTTTGAGGCATATCCAGAAAATCCATAATCATCAATAAGGCTTGGCCGATGTGCATTCAATAAACCCTTTGTATGAACTCACAATGATTTCATGCAAATAATGATTTCTTACATAAAAATCTTTCTTCTTCATCTTTCTTGTCTTGCTTTGACAGTATGTTTTTTAATCACATCCACTTTAGTGAGTTTAATTAATCAACCTGTGTCTCTGAAGAGTCAATTTTATAAAAGCTTTGCAGTACTGTAGGGGCGCTGCTTATTTTCTCTCAGTGCTCATTCAAAAAGGAAAACCTCTAACCCTATCTGGGGCTATTCACACTTACTGACTTCCCATTGGTAATTCAGCTCAGAGTTTGGCATCACTGCTCATGAGGTCTGCCAAGGAACCACATCTCCTGCTTCTGTGTTCAACACAATTTACTCCTTGCTGAGTGTTTGGGATCTGAAAGTCCTACTCTTAGTATGCCAAGTGTTTTGTTGCTAGTCATGTTCAACGCAATCCTTTATGACAGCAAAGTCAAGGAAAATCTTTCCTGCATTTAAAATACACTGTTTTAACAACCTTAGAGGTTTCCCTATATATCCTTAAAGACTTTGCTTTAGATCAACATCAAACCCAATCTGTCTAGGCTCTGCTTCCTTGTTTATAAAGTCTGGGTGCATTCCTCCCATTGTGGGGTTCCATTTCCGAAGGCTTGAGGTGGATGGGGAAGGGGTTACTCCAGCTCCAGGGGTTTCTTCAGGGTCCTGGACGCATGGAGGGGTTAGGTGCTCACCCCTCTCCCCACCCACGAGGTCCCATGGCTCCCGGAGAGACAGCACACAGCTTGTGGAGAGGAGGCGAGAGAGAGAGTTTATTGTGGTTAGGGGTTTATAAAGCTCTTGGGAGGATCAAAAGGGACCATGTAAGGTAAGGGGTCTTACAAAACACCAATCAGGCAGGGAACAGCCAAATAAGGAAGGGGTTAACAAGAGACCAATGAGAAGACTTCTTGATATCTTCTCAGGACATTCCTGAGACAGAGATAAGAACTGGCCGTGGGGGATTTTGGGAAGAAGAAACATGAGTTAGCAGAGACCACAAAAAAGCCATTTTAAAACATGCTTAAACCACAGTTTTCCCATATAATGCAGGTTTACTGCTACAATAAAGAAGGAATATAGAAGGCCATTCATGATCTGGCATCATTCAGTACTGAACCATTACAAAAAATGGGCTCAGATGAAGCCATCCTAGTGGTCACCTAAATGAAAGAAACCAACTACGAATCAGGAAACCTCTTCCCTTGCTGACTATGCTCTTACTATGTATTTGTTTAGAGGCACTAAATTCTTCTTGGTGCTTTCATTTTTAACAATAATGTTTGCTTACATATAATTAAAATTTGCAAATGGGAAATCAAAATAGCACCAAGTCTTAAATAAACTTAGATATATCAAACCATCTCTGAGCTCTGTTTTGTGTTCTGTTGACAGTTTTTCTCTCTCTGTACCGACACGGAAAAATACCCTGATACTTCAATACAAGCTGTCATGCAGAATCCTCAGCTGCTAGTATCCAGCATATTTGAAAAGTATGAGAAAAAACTGTCAGTGGCAACAGAATGTCTAATAAAAAATAATAATGAAGTCTTGAGAACTGTCAATCCTTCAATTACGCAGCTATGACATCAGAGCCAGATGTGGTCAGGCACAGTATTTTCACAGTATTTTTGTTCAGCCCTAAACTGGACAGCCATGTCTTCAGAAAGTTTAGCTTTCACTCTGTGATCAGTTTTTCTGACATAAAGAACTGAATAAGTTAAAATAAATATAAAAAGTAAAAATAAAAATAAAAAATAAAAATAAATGAATTCTAATCCTAACACACGAAAAGAAAGCAACATAGTGAAACCCTCAGTATTAGTCTTGCAGCGCTCCTTAGATGAGGGCTCTCAGTGACATTAAATTAAGCAGCTAGCTAAAAACCAGGTAGAACCAACAGAAAAATATGATCTATTCTTCCATGCTCTCTCTAAAAACTGCAGGTCAGGTACAACTTTTGTTAGGAAAATAACATTAGGAGGACATTTGTATTGAGCCTATCATAGCCTTGATAAGGCTGACACTGAAACTAGTAATCAGTGAAATCGGAGGCATCATATTTCTCATTTGAAAAAGAGCAAGGTAATGACACAAAGGAAGAATCCATCTCAATTTGTTCTGGTATTTTCTTATTGAGATTTATCAGAATGGTATCTCTTGCTTAGTCATAACTTTGGTGTAGCTTTCAGAGAAAGCCACTGTCAAAGTGAGATATAAGACATAATTGTCCATGGCCGGTATAACTCAATCATTCTCTTTATGCTTAACAAATAAAAATAGATTCACTTTCTCATTGGTTATGCAAAGGGTAACTATTAAAGTGTGAAATCTGAAATACTCTCTTGTGATGTTACCTGTTTACTAACCCAGCATATTCCTCTGCAACTGGATTGGTCCAGGAAAAAACAGGTCAAATACAGTCTTGGTTCGCCCTTTGCTGGTAGAAAACCAAGAGATGGCAATCCCCTTCATGCATAAGATTTTCCCCCAACCTCCCCTAGTGAATGGCTTTGTGAGTTTCCCAAAAAAATCACCCTAAAGGGAAAACTTGAAGGGCCGAGGGAGCCAGTAATAATATGTTTCTCCCTACACATTCATGAAGCTACTGGACCTGAGCAGGTATCTCTGTACAACCTACCATGAATTTACATCTGTGTCAAGGGGCAAATTACCTGATGGCATCTTTGGGCTACCTGGAGTCAGAGAAAGGCCACTGCATATTCTGCTCCTTCACATCACATTATGCAGGAAGGTGGCTTGGCTCTTTTTCTTGTAGCATCCTGAACCACATATAAGATCCTAAAAAGGAGTGAGAAATTGTTCCAGCCAGCCATACCTCCCTTTAAAAAAACACCACTACTTTTCACGGTGATACAATATGACAGAGTTTCTGATCGTTCCTTCTCTCTCTCCTCAGTAAAATACACACTTGCAGTACTTTGTACACAATAAGGATTTTTCTGGAGGGAAAATGTAGCACTGACAGGAGTACTTCAGTTTAATCCTCCTTTCTTTTTTGACACTCTCCCTTCCCCAGCCTCCTCCTGCCTCTTCGCCCACCCTCCAGGCTCTTATGGGTTTTTCCAGATAACTAAAGGCTTGCAAAGCCAGTGCATTGGAGCAACAGATCAGACAACCGCAATATTTAGGAGTAAGTGACATATCATTTCTTTAACTCTCCCTCCTCCTGAGTTGCTCGCAATAAGGCTCCAAGCCATTCTTTAAGTTATATATAGTTCTAATACTTTTTTGGTTAGGAATTGGTGATATTGTATATTGTAGCAGGCACTTGTCAATGAATCCCTATGTATAATCCCTGGCTATAGAATGATGACTTATTCAAAAACATTAAATAGAGGAGCAGTAGTCATGGGTTTATTTATTGGTTTTGGACAAGAAGAGTCAGCATGTCATCCTTAGGTATAGCAGAAATTTTACTGCACCAGATGTTTCAATTTTTAAAATGTAGATTTAGTGAGATATGACTTTTGTTATAGTAAAAATGTGTACTTTTTCTTCCTTTTTTATTTTGTATAACAGTTATGGACAAGACAGGGGTGCTAGCACATAGCAGAGATGACCATAATGGCTTTTAGGATCTCAGACAAGCCAATGATCATAGAATCATAGAATGTTAAGGGGTTAGAATGGACTTTAAAAATCATCCAGTCCCAAACCCCCATCCCATGGGCAGGAACAACGATACCTAAAGCTAAGGGCTCTCTGGAACTAAGTGCGGGATGGTGGAATCCCATCTTATCAGGCATTGCTGGATGGTCCTCGCACAGGATGAACATTTCAGCCTAAGCAGTGAAGCAAGTGACTAACAGCTCAGATGGACTGTGGCCTGTATGTGACAAATTGTCTCTACTCAAGCTGATCTCTTGGATGTTGAGGTGGAAGACGAGGTGCAAGCCCCAACCCACCAAACCCACTCCCATACAGTGATGAGGCACGTGGAGTATTGTGGGACAGCTTGGTCCCATCAGCAAAAGCATTTTCTGCAATTCATTTTGGGAATTCTGAATAATTTCATAGAAGGTCCAAATTTGAGAGGTTTGACTAAGAGCAGTGACTGCCCAGGCAACTCTTCTGTGGTGGGGACAGACTCAGATGGGTGAGCTCAGGCAAGAGAAGAGCCCTAGGCAGGCTGGTGAGGAGCTCTATGTAGCTTGGTTAGCTAGTCTTCCAGGCACAGAACTCCTCACTGGCTAATTCACACTGCTAAGCAGGGTTGCACAGTGATCTGGGAGACCTCAGGAAGCCTTCTTTCCCCCACGCCTCCCCACCTTGCATTAACTCAGCAAGCTTGGTGTTCTCACACTGTCCTCCGTGCACAGAGCTACCCTGTAGCCACTGTGTTTCCCTCTGTGACAACACCAATGGTCTTCCCTCCTGCTGCTGGCAGACCCAATAAATGTTTCAGCATAATTTATAGAATAATTGTAGGTGAAAAAATGTCTGTATTGCAGTGATGCAGAGGGACCTGAAAGTGCCTGTTATCACTCAAGAAGCACCAGGGAAGGGGGCCATTTATTTCCCTCTCTGGAAAGGACATTCTCATTCACCCTAGGGGTGACTTTGCCGACAGATCTCTCCATCCTCGGGGGAGCAGAGGAGGACTCAAGCACCTGCTCTCTGCATTTTCTGTACTATCACAATGATCAAGAAGGAAATCATTAGACAGACCAGACTTCCAGCTCCCATTATTTTTAACAGGCGTTGCACATCTAATTTGAAATGCACAATGCAAATATTTACCTTCAAGTGTCAAAGGAGACTATAAAGATCTTTATGGATCTTCACACTTCAAGGACTTAATTCATTAAAAATAATTATACATATGTGGGGATTACTTCCACAGTGGAGCTGAGATATGCAATCAGTTGCCAAGTAGGAAAGTAGAATGTGCATGCTATACATCTGTGTGTCAGCTTTTATGTGAGAGAGGAGGGCTCTTGTACATCGGAACATATGTGTGTGAACAGGGCTGAGAGGAGATCTCACTGGAATTCACTGCTGAATAAATTAGCGAAAGTCACTGTGTGGCATTGGAGACTCCCAATGCTGCAGACAAGTTCTTTTGTGCTTGCCCACCTCCTTCACCTCAGCCTGAATACTCCATATGCCTCTTCATTTTAGAATGAGAGGAGTTTTATGAAGAAAAATATTAGAAATTAGCTTTGATTTTTCTTTGCCTCTTTGAGATATCAGGGTGTCTAGCAATTTGTTTCCAACAGTGCCAGTTTTACAAGACTGAGACTTTATTTTGGTTTATTCTGAATGGACACAGACTTTCCCATCCTTGAATGGTGCCTGTTGTTTAAGGGGCAGATGCTGAAATTTTTATCAGGTAAGTGGAAAAAAATTTACTGCTGAAGTCATTGGCCAAGAGGAGGCAGTCAAATTCTCAAACACTAATAATCTGCTCTTACTTGTAAATCATGAGGACTGTTTTAAGTGCTTGGAAAACTTCAAGCATGAATCACGTAATAACAAGCACCTTATTTTTCAGAAAATAATGTTAATAATTTAAGCTGTCTGTTTACCTCAAGAAGCATCTATTGATTTGGCCTACTTGTATGGCACTTCCAACCCCAAACCGCGAGAAGATCTCAGCTCTCATCTCATGCACACTCGTGCTGGAGTTGCAATGGTTTTGGAGAACAGTTGTCATAAACAGGCATTTATTTCTCCTTGTGAAGAATCCCATGGCCATTTACCTTGCCTTGCCTCAGAGGACTTTCATGTATATGCTCAGTCCCTCCAAAAGTCCTGCTGACTGTGCTCTCCAGCCTTCTGGCATTGTCACTGTCCCTGTGTGCCAGGGGCTCAGTTGTCCGTAGGGACCACACTGAGTCGGGGAGGAAAGAGTCTCAGAGGATCAGGACAAAGACAAGGAAATCTTGCAGTGCTATACTATGTATTCTTAATGCTATGTATTAATGCCAACCTGTGCTCCATGGGGAGACAGCTTTGAGGGTAGAGTCTGAGGATGAATTGGTCACAACAGCACGTTCTACTTAGTGGATTTTCAGCTCAACTTGCACCAATTGGTGAAGCCCCGAGACTATGGCAATTTAGTCCACTTTTTAAATAATGGATCTTCTCTCTCTTTGTAGATTAAGTTTGAAGTTCATAAAATCTTATAGAATTTCACTGACTATAGTAATACAACCCAGCTGCTGTTGCTGGTAATGAAAGTTTTGTGGCACATGAAGTGCATTAGGACAATATTTGGAATCCATCGCAATATCAGACATTTGCCTTTGACATGAAAAAGGTGGTAAACTAATGATGACATGTACTCCGAGAATATGTCTGGTTTAATAGTGCCTATTACAGCTGACACACACAAGCATGAACCATGTTATCTTGCATTTTTGCAAATAATATTTATTCCACAAAGAAGTTCATGCATGCAGAATAAATAGCACCTTCCTGGTGAAAGCATATAATTAGCTGAAATCCAAGAAGTGACAAATATTTGCTTTGCCTGAAAGTTACTGCATGAGATTCTCAAGTTTGAAATATTTCAGAAACAGAAAAGACAGCCTTCACTGTTTTGTGAGTACTTGGTGCTGCTAAGTGACACAGGGTGCAGGTAGCAAATTTCTAGCTAATGCAGAAATGATGCACCCTGTTCCACCTTTCACCTCTCTTCTCCCTTCCCTTTTGCCCTCTTGCAGCTCTGCACAGCACCATTCTTATGGATAATTCAGGGAAGCTGTAGCACCTTCCAAGTATGATGGACTAAAGCCCATCAGTTGTCCTTGAAGCTCCCTGAAAATGTTTCTGTTTTGGAAAAAAAACCAGTTTCCAATCAAAAAGTGCTGTTGCAACTGAATGAACCTGTATTTCTATGTCTATATTTTTGTTTTTGTTTATTTGGGAAAAAAAAAGAGAGCTTACCATTTTGACATTCACAATAGTTTAAGTTTTTAATTTTGAAATAACTTTCATTATCAAATGTTTATATGTATCAAAGTAAAATGCAGCATGACCCCAAATATTTATGAAAAAGTCATCACCTACTGATTTGATCTGATAAACCACAGGAGATTAATTAATCTTGGTTATGGGACTTTTCAAGCACTAAACATGGCTGAAGGGGTTTTGATTTTTGTTGTTTAAGCCTGTATTTTCATGTAGTTATATAATTTACATAACATATAGGGGAATTTGCTACATGGCAGCATTTACCATTGGTATTATGATTTTATCCAAAATATGAAAATTTCCATTTCACCAAAAGCTGTAAGGTTATTTTCATAATGAGAGTAAGTCAATGTAATTTTTCATCCATTAAATCACAACTGTTCCTTTTTAATTGATTTAAAGTAATTTGTACAGTAATTAAAAAACTACTATGAAAATAACCTTTATTAAGTAAAAAGGTACCACATACACATTGAGTAATCTAGACCAAAATTATTTTCTAAGATACAGACTACAATGTCTTGAAATAGACCATATGACTTCTCTTCTCTTGAACAAAAATGAAAACCAAAAACAACGGAGGACTTTCCCCCAAAGATACTCAGAAGTGACTGAACTGTTCTTGTGCCCTGCTGTACCTTGAGGAGATCTGACACATGTCCATAGTGTTTCTAGCTGCAGAAAATGTACAGACAACTGAAACATTTAATTCTAGGATTAAAATCAGAAGAAATTAAACTTCCATAAACCCCCCTAATCATATAAAACTCAAATATCTTTCCTCACTCTGCTCCATTTATGCAAATACATTTATACTGTTTCCTAAACGAGCAGTGTAGCAGCTTACACGTTTAAAAATAAAACTTCTGCAGAGACATTAGCTTTAATTCATTTCAAAGTGCTCTTTTTCTTTTTTTTTTTCCCAGTGGATTTTGTGAGTTGAGGTTATACTGTGTTGGGGTTGAGATTTTTCTGTAGCTGCGAATGTCTGTTCTCATTTGGCTTGTAGACAGTCCTGTTACAGTGAGGTGTTGTTGCAGATGAGGAGCATCCATGCCTCTGCCAGGCAGGAGAATGTGTGTTTGATAAGGATGTTGACAGGTCAGAGGTTGTCACCATTAATCCCCAAAAGCTCTTTCTGACTAACCGTCATGATAGAAGTACACTGTAATAAGACTACCAGGTTCAGTATTGATTTCCCATCTAATATAATATCATGATTGTATATTACTTGTTTTTGCACTTTATTATTCCCTAGGATGTTAACTTTGAAGTTTTAAAAGCACTTAGTTCAACAGCTGCAATCCTTAAAACCTCTGCAGACTTCTATGCATCACTTTGTCACCCTCCTCTCCCCTGTTTGCTCGGCTGACCTGGTGCAGTAGAAAAACCCTTTCTGCTCACTTTATCAGGAGTTACCAACTCCTGAAACAACAAAACATGGTTTTAAAAGATGTAGCACTATTAGAAAAAGGTTTCTTAAAAGAAAAAAACAGCTGCATCCCTTGAAACACCTTTACAGGGTAAGAGGAAGATTCATCAGGGACCCTGAACTTCTGGGGACTTCAGAAGACTTGACTTCGGTGTTGACTCTCAGAAGGGGCAATCACTTTCTGCTGGTCCATCTCCCCTTTGGCCATCTTGTGTCTGTCTTACTGCTGTGGACTTTGAGGTCTTTGGGACATTCTTCTGCTGAATGCTCTTATCTATCTGTCAGCTGGGTTCAATGTTTAATTGAATTCCCCTTTGTTCCCTGGTGATACTCAGGAGGGCAAAAAATGGTACCTGCAGAGGGATTGCCGCTAAATAGCTTTTTAAAGTTGCAAGCAGAAGTGGAAGTTTGTTTTCATTCATTTTCTCTTTCTAGCTCAGATATGGCAAAACATTTATTAATCCTCCTCAAAAACCATATGTCGTGTGACTAATGAGTGGTAGGTAAAGTTAATCATATACAACCAAACAAGTATAAGAAAAATAACATTGTGGAGTAGGTGAAAAAGATAATACTGTAGATCTGAGTTACTTAAATAAGTGAAAGAGAGGAAGAATAAGCAGGGTCAGGCCCTCTAGGAAGTTCAAATAAATACTGAGTCAGCTAAATTTCTTCTGCTCTCTTGATAACTTTTGAATTGCTGGCTGGGACATCTTCACAGGTTTTGTGAAGGCTCATGCTGCAAGTATTGCTGGCCCTGCTTTGTAAGGTTTAGAGATTATTCTCGAAGTTTAGCAGATATAGATATTTATAGAAGACTTTATCACACAATTGCTTTAAGCTGTAAGGAGCCACTAGAAAACGAAACCAAGCGATTTCCCAGGATTACCTGTGGGGTATCTGAAATTACTGAATGAACCCATGCTTAAATTTTTCAGACATTTTTTATTGATGAAGTGACATGACTGCTCATAAACTGTGAAAACACAAAACATCTGCAAACTTAGCATGGAAGAACTGGAGGATTTTTTTTTCTTCACTATTTTACCAGTTTTACCAAGTTGTGGTATCAGTTATGATCTTCTTGCTGGGAGAGCAAATGCTGACTGTGAAAAATGAGTGTTGACAAATTCCGTGCAAATTTCTGTGTGTTGTTTCGTGCCAAGTTATAACTTGCAACAGCTCTTCTATTCTCTGCAATGCTTGAAATTAGCCTGCAATGCTTGCCAAATTTGTGGCAGGACTAGGAAAACACCATCATACTCATTTCATTTGAGCCATAACTTGACCCAAAGATTTGATTTCCAGCTTCCATAAATTCACTAACTCCTAACCCACTGCTCCAGCTAGGCCCTTGAGTCCTTTACTCACTGGAAATTATGCTCTTATTTAATTATAAATATTTATAAAACCTCTGTGATGTTTAAAAATGTGAGAACTATCTCGTGTTTATAATTGTTATAAAAAATATCCCAAACCCACTAATTGAATGAATCTTTCAAATGTGAGTAATTTTTTATTTGAATTCTACATCCTTATGTATTATGTAACAATTAGTAATGATGTGATGGATAATTTTTTTGGAACAGTTCCTGATTCCATTACTCAACTACTCAATCGACCAGTAATTATGAATCATATCTTTAATTAGCTGCCGCTCTTCAGAAACATATGAAAGCCAAGGGCATAAAGTAATTGGCATAAAAGTTTTCCTAATTAATTTATCTGTCCATATGAGTAACCGGGACTGGAGTCAGGGGAACATTTATAACTCCAGGAAGGCCAGCCCTAAAACCCAATGTCAAATGAGATTTATATTTCTGAATTATAAAAAGAACAACAACAAGTCACAAAATTACATTATCCCCAACTCCAACAATGCAGCACATAATGCGTTGTTCAGAGATGAGCAAAAACTTCTTATTGATCCAATTCATTTTCATTGTATTCTCCAGTGGGTCTTTCAAATCTCTCTGGCTATTTCCCTCATTCCACATAGTAACAGTAATCAGGCACATTAAGCAATTCATTAAACAACAGCCCCACTGACCACAGGGAGTATTACAGCTAACATTCATTAGGCAACCAGCAACTTTATTTAAGCAGAAGAGAGCTGGGGAGTGTAAGACTCAACTCTTTGTCTTTTGTGAGCCTGTGGCCCACCTAGGCGGTGCTGGATCTGCTTTTCACAAACTATAAAACCTTTAAGCTTGCTGCCACAGACAGTGCCTTTTTCAAGGAGCCACCTGGGAGAGACGACAAAATGGAGCGTGTGCTGGTTTAATTCTCAGCCAAAGATTAAGTTAAAATCTGAGCTCATTGTTAAGTGTGGGTTGTTAAGATTTATGACTGATATAAAACTAAAACCTTACAGTATTGATATTTAGGTCCTATATTTTTCAGATCTGATTTCAAGAGGGCAAAAGTTGTAAAGCATCCAGGTTTGTTCATTTGAATATCCTGGCTTGCCTGGCACTTTGCAGTAAAAATGATATATATTGTCCTTCATAATAACAGAGGAAAGGCTAAAATAACAACGGAAAAAAGCCTTTCTACGAACAACAATTAAAAAAGTGTTAGATAAGTTTCCCTGATGTGCCTGTATGGTGTTTCTGTCCTAATTAACAAAGAATCTAAGCTTCATGTTTGTAGCAAAGTCCCTGAAAACAAGATAATTCATATGAGCAACTACACTGCTATTCTCTTGCTTACTTATTTATTTATTTATTCCATGTTACAGAAAAGAGACAATTAGACAATATTACTCAACATTATTCTTTTGTATAAGGATTCCTACAAAAATCCAAGCTACTTTCTTAAAAAGTTCACATTCCTGAAGCATGAACCAAAATGATCAAGTAGATATTTTCACAGCCCACTATGTGATTCCACAGAATGAATGTAACATTCATGAGCCTGACAAAACCCACCTTCCCCTTCCATAGTGTTATTATTTTCTATTCACAGAATCACAGAATTGTTAATGTTGGAAGGGACCTCTGGAGATCATCTAGTCCAACTCCCCTGGCACAATCAAATTTGGCAGAGTTGCTATTAAATCATACAATGCTTTAAATGACTTGGCTTCTTGTGTGGTGTAACAGAGCATAACTCCTTTAATTTCAGAGGAACTAGATAAACCAAGAAGTTGATTCATTTTGTCACAGCCTTATTCTGGCTTTAAAATCCTCCACTGCAGCATTCATGTTATTCCCCATTGTTGGTGCAAAAATTATTAAGACTATTCAAAAGAATTAATGGCATTACTGACACTTATAACTGGAGGGCAAAGTCAACTCTGCTATAATTTGAAAATACATTTCTAGGGTGTTTAATTATTTGAAACCTGATGATTAAATCTGCAAACCAGCTTCTCCAGAGTAACTGGATGTCATGGTCCGAAACACAGTAAGAAGTAGAAGGGCCCTTGCCAGCATTTAGTTGTTCTTCCCCTCTGGTGGACCCATACCTGGGAAGGGCAGTAATCTCCCACTGAGGAGAAACCACAGGACAAACTTATTGCCCCTCATTAAGGAAGGTGAAGCTTGACAATGGATAGGGTGTCATCCCAGAAGCTAGCTGGGAAGATCACTTGATCCTTCTTTACCTACTTGTAGGAAAAGTTGCCTAGAGGCAGAGAGATGGTGGGCCAAAATGCTGGTATGAAAATGAACTCCAGCAAGTGGGATGGGCTGATGGAAGAGCACCAAAGCTAAATACAGCCCACTGAGCCCCGCTGCCTCCTGTGCTCCACCATTCGCAAGCACTATCATTCATAAGAAACCATTAGAAAATAAAACATTCATCTCACTCAGACATCTTGACAGCCCTTGCGAGCAGAACGTGTTTGCTTGTATCACTAAATATTTTGGGATAACCTGAACCCTTGGGTCCATGTTTCTGGCCAGGCAATTCAGAGCCCATATAATAGCTGAAGCTCTAACACTGTTATGAGATTTAAAGGGCAAAGAGGGTATTGTGCTTTTTCACGACACAGAGGCTTCAATTTCAGCTCTGCCAAACTACCCCTGAAAGACAGAGCTAGTGACTTATGTTGTTAGCAAAAGAAAGTATTACAAAAAGTGTATCTAACATATACAGCTGACTGCTTGAATTTCCTGTACTTGTTTCCAATATTGGCATATAAATGCGTTTGTACTAAGGCAGAGAGTTTATTATATATGATGAATGGCACTGAAATACCAGTTTTATTCTTCCTGTAAAAACAAGGGCCATAACTCATGACAGGTGCAGCCTCCAGATGTCAACAGTGGTATTGGTTTCAGGGCCAGAACTAGGAAGACACAGATAATTTTGCTAATTCCTTCCATTATATTACTATATTCTTACCTGCAGTGTGAGACAGCTTATCATGGAATCATTAGACTGAAAATGCATCTTTAATGTTTTATTATCAAAAATTAAACCTGTGCTGCAGTTCTAGTACTTTTCAAATGTTATGCATTATACGGTGAACTCTCTTCAATGAACGCAAAGTTTTTGATACGGTTTTATTTATTTTTGGTATTGGATGTTTGAAGAGCATCTTTTTATGTTGGGAACTTTTAATGTCTCCATCATCATAATATCTGGCCATGGAGGTCCTTATTTTATATATATATATATATGTGTGTGTGTGTGTGTATATATATATGTATGATTTCATTAAGAAGGACCATTGAGCAGTGCCATCAGGCTCTGGAACAAACATTCCTGGTTTCTTCTTTCTAGTTCCTTTTTAGTCCCTCCTAGACAGGGACTACTTAGAATTTACTACATAGTAACAATTGCTGTAGAAATGGAGGGAAGTTGTCGCTTCATTTACTAACACTATAGGATCTCTGGAAACCTTGCTCTGCACTCCTCTAAAACCTTGGCTACAACTCCCAGAATTAGGATAATATTGCAGTTCTTGCTTCATAGGTAAGGTGAGGCACAAAAAGGAATTTAGTTGTCCAAAATTCCTACAGGGATACTCTAACAATGAAGGGATGCAAACGGGTCACCCAAGCTCCAGGTAAATGCTGTAATCAGTGGACCAGTGGGCATTTAATAACATTCTATTAATCCTTTTTCCCTCTTTTCTTGTTCTGTTTTTCCACCACTTTTAATTACCTCATTGATTTCAATGCCTCTTGGAAAACCTTGAAAGGCATTAATTTTTAGAAACAATTCTGCAGATATGTAGTTTTGGTTATATACCTTTCCTCTTTTATTATTATGCAAATGACTTTGGAAGAGAACACACATACTTCTGAAGAATTGCCCTGCTAATATTGCTTATTTGTGTCTGAAGACATTCTCATTTTGCTCTTGTAAGCACAAGCAGCAAGTATGGAACATGCAGGAGAGCAGACCAGGAATCAAGTTCACATTATCCTTAAATATTTTGTGGCTGCTCCTTGAGAGTACTGAATTTGCAGGTCTACCTTATCTGAGGCTTTGATTTTATTTTCAGTGAGTTTTTACAAAAATGGCCTTCCTAAGGAAAGATTTGGCTGCATTAGAATTGCACTCTCCTGCCGATCTCTGGTATGACAGATGGGATCAGCTGAGCTGCTTTAAATGACAGTCACTGCGGGAAGACAGAAAGTGAAGGGGACTTGCCATTACTTACAACCCATCAAAACACAAGTCTGACTTTAATAAGAACTTCACAGTGTTCAGCATAATTTTCACACAAGCTATTCAACAAAATACAGTCTAAATCACTATGTGGTGAGAACAAACTGGTTGAAAACTTCTGTTTTGAGAACAGTCACCAGTCTCTTTCTGTCATTAGAAGACACAGGCAGGCCTTGCAACACATGGTAAGGAGCCCATGAGAGGCTTGAGTGGAGGCTGGTCTCTTCATCATGTCCACAGTGGAGAAGAACATAAAAGACAGAAGGGGATGAGCATGGGAGGGGTAAAAAACACTGGTGAGGACAGGATTCGGGAAACACACTAGAAATTACCTGCTTGATTCTGCATCCATCTTCTCCCTCCCTTAGTGTTTCTTGATCTTAGTTACCTTTGAATTGCTTTTCATCCCTTTCCTCTGCTCTCCCCAACACAGATGGTTAATGGAAATTAGCTATGCACATATGGTGGGAGATCTAGGCTGCCCTGGTTGCATTTTAGTGTGCGGGTTGAGATAGCAAATCTCTGGAAGATTATAATGTACCTACAGTGTTTTCAAGCCATCGTTACATTCACTTTGATTACATTATACATTTCTGTTCCTTTCTCCTTACTCTATTTTGTCCATGGAGCTTTAACTCTCAAGCTAGAAACTGCCAATGTGTTTGTACAAGGTCCAGTGCAGCAGGGTCTTGTGCTTGGCTGGTCTCCACACACAAGTATATAAACCCAATTAATAATAATGTACAGTTCAACTACAGTTGATACGCACATAGGTAGTATAATATAATCTTTTTCTTAGCATTTAAAATAGCTTAAAATTATATGAACAATGAACAACTTAATTGTCAGGCTCCTCACCACTAGGTCTCACTTACAAACTCTCAGAGCTTCAAAGGCACTTAGCTGCTTGATTCCCCTTTCATTTTACCAAATATCTCAGAGAATTTCAATCTAAATTTCTAGGATCTACAGTATAAATCCAGGATCCAATATCTACATCACACCTAGATTTCATCAGAGCCCTTCCCTTGACATGTCTGATTTTGTCCTTGCATCAGACCATCCAAAAGAATGGATATTTTAGGAAGCAACTGACTTAATTAAGTTATAATAATAGTTTGTCAGCATTATTTAGTCCTCTGCAACACTTTATTAGTAATAAGTATGCCTAATACAATGTTCTATATCCTCCAGTAGTAAGAACACACGAAAACTAATTGTAAATATGTCATCACTGAAATGCAAGTCCAGAATGGCAGCTTATATCTTCATTTTCTTTACCCTATTAAAAAAGACTTAATGAGTGCAGATGTGGTTTTGCCAATTTTTTTTTTATTTTCCTTAAATTCACTGAAGTATATTGTGTTGGTACTTTTTAATATTTGTTTGAAAAACAATGGAGCAAGATAACTACTTACTGTAGCATTATATTTCTGTATCACCCAATATCAATAACTATTTTCTGCACAGTTCCTTCTGCTGGACTGACAAATACTCACACAAATCAACCCAGACAGTTCCATATAAATAAGCTCACACAAAACTCTTCCTAATTAGAAAACTATTCACTGTTTTCCATAAAGATATTAGTAATTAAGAGTTTTTGTTGCACAAAAGCTTGGAAAGCTTGAGGGTTTTCTTCAGGCTTTACCGGTTGGATCTAGGAATAATTTCATCCTGACTGTAGCAAGAATGGTGTGCAAAATGAGAGTAAATGCAGAAAAAAATTCTTGTCTGAGGTCATCCTGGACTTTTACCCAGGAGCTCAGTGGTGCACTGGCAGATTTATGCCATTTTAAGGGTTTCCGCCAGCTCAGTGTGGAAGACAGCAGGCGCAAGGAGATGGTACCTGAGCTGAAGCTGATGTTCCTGCATCCTCAGCTCTCCCCTGTGAAATCTGGAGCAGAGCAGAGGACAGATTTTGCAGCATGCTCAGACGAGCCATTTGAACCCAGCCCTGGTACTGAGATTCAATGTTAAACATCTAGGTAAAAAAAAAATAATCTGGGGTGAGACACATACTCAGTGTTGTAGTTCAATAAAGACTTCCTCTCTGAAAGCTTTACTTTCCTTTGCAGCTGCTCCACACATCATTATTTGGCACATGCTTTAGATCTTTAAACTGTGTAGTATGTGTCAGTTTTGTTCTTTTCAGCCAGTTCTTATTCTTCCCCTCCCCTTAACACTTCCCCTCGTCTGCTCTTCTCCCTCTCCCACTCACAGCCACCAACTCCTCCTCCCCCCCACCTCTGGCATTACAGAACCACTGCCTCAAACTATATAAAACCCTTGGCCTCAAACCAGAGAAGACCTAAATGCAGGAAAGTAAGGATAAATTAAAGTGACAGGGTCTCAGCAGTGGAAATTAGTGCAACTCTTCTAATTGCATGTCTAGCCTGAATGATGGGATACTTAATTCTTACACATCCCAGACAATTGCTTTATACTAACATGAGCTCTGGGAAAAAGGCAGATTCCAGAGACATATGGAGCAGTAGATGGAGTGGAAAAATAAATCAGTTCTCCCAGCCACAGTGGAAAAAATGCTTTATCTGCACTGTTAATATAAGGTGTTGCCACCATTAAATAAAACTGATAATGTCTCCTTCATTCATTCTTACCATGAAAATAGAACATTAAATAATTAAGTGACAAAGTGGGCTTTAGGTTCTATTTATTGTTACTTGAACAAGCAATGAGCTTTGGGTGAGGAGGTTACATTCCTCTAGTTAGTGGACACAGTCCTAAATACAGGATTCTGAGAGAGACATAGTCAGGGGAGCAGAATGCTCTACTTCACTTCTATAAGGACTGCTAATAAAAGGCTTCAAAACTAGCATGGGTTCTTATATCTATTTAACCTTTTGCCCCAAGAAGCAAAGAGCATCTGGTTAAGTGGAGAGTAAAAGCACAGCTACTTTTCATTATCAAGGCTTAGAGCCAGCCTATGTGGAAGCTCGAGCTGCCAAGCCTGGGTTAAATGCTTGTTGCCTTCACTGCCTGAGGCCATCTAGCGTGTTTAGAAATGATTAAGTACTGCAGCCTAGAAAGGACCTGTCCTAAGCGTTCATCTCTGACTTCCAGCAGAAAAGAGAGCCTGGCAATGACAGAGGCAGATGGATGAGTCTCATTAGTATGGTGAAGCAACGAACCAGACTGCCTTCACAGAGCTGTCCAAAAAAAAAAAAGAGAGCAAATTAAAATAGGAGCTGAGAAAACCAATGAGGAAGTGTTTTAACTCTCTGATACCTGAATTCATCTCTAGCAGGTGAGGCAGCTGGCTGTTCTTCCCAAGAATCTCTGATCCATAAGCAGGTGATGAGCACTTGGTAGGCATGGAAATTTCCACATGTCCATGTTTTATTTTTGCATCTGTTTTTTGGCAAGCTTTGAAAAAATGTAGGCTCCTTATAAATACTATACCTCATACACACATAGTTCGAATATTCTATTTGCAAGTGCAAACTAAACATCCTGCATTTATAAGATTCCACTCATGTTTATATCATTATCAAAACTCACATGGTAATTAGGTTATGACAGAGAATTTTGGCATACAACACACCATGGAGATGTCAAATCTCTTACATAAATAAGTGTTACACCCACAAGAATGATGAAGATATGCTACTGCATACTGTTAATATATGGGATTATTGCGATTCTGAACAAGAACATCTTGCTGATCAGAGATTTATCTGAAACACCCTTGTACAAAATAGTAAAAACTCTAGCACTGAAGTACAAGGAGCCCCAGTACAAGAGTTTGGCAACTCTCTGGCATCAGACGCGCCACCCTGGAAGTCTTCAGAGCGTGATGGACTGGCAAACCTGCAGCTATTTTGAATGAGACTTTTTGCAAGACTGATAGGAAATTATATCAATTTATTACCCACTTCGATTTGAGTTGATTCAGGCACCATCTAACTACGAAAAGAGAAAGAAAAAGCATTTGAATAATTCAGAGTGCAAATTACTGCATGTAAGGCAGCCATTTTGCTTTGTCTTTTCTTGCAAGATGAATAGGGCAGCACAGTAGAAATGTACCTAATGCCCTTCATTTTTCTTTTGATGAGGTAAGTAGGATCAGAAGTCACAATTTGAAAACAGTAAGAGATCTAGAGCCTTCTCTTTGTAAAAGAAGCAGTAGAAGTGCCCAAACAGAAATAACATTGCAAGAGATCTTTAAAAAATTGGGATTTTGTTATAAATAAAACTTTATGTTACAGTGTTGGTGTCTGAATACTCAGAGGTATATTGGAGGAGGTGTTGAAGAAAAAGTTTCATTCTCCATTACAGGTCTCTGCAGTTCATGAGGCAACAGATGAAGTCATATAAGCAAATGAATCTTATGGAGGTTTAGTTTTTCAAGAAGACATTTCATAATTGCTGTAGAAAGTAGGATACTTGGGCACTCTTTAATGTCTCTAAAGTCGACAAAGACATGATTTTCAGACATGTTAAGAACTCTGTGCAGTCACACTACTCAACGTTTTTGTCTTGTGACACTGTTGTCATCATGACCAGGAGATTCTGGAAATAGAGATGCTAATTTATTTTTTTTTAATTTTTACTTTTTTCTATTCAGAATGAATGAGAGATCAGTGCTCAAGGGGCACTAGGAGCCTAAATGTTTTTCTGAGAAGGAGGAACAAAATTCCTTTTCTCCTCTGGTGAAAATGAGCCATTACAAGAAGGATTGGGAAACTGGGAGCTGCAGTGTCCTCCCCAGTTCCTAAGTTATTTAGCATTCAAAATAGGAAAGATGACCTGACAGATTCTCTCTGTTATCCCTTTATTTTCACTTCCTACTTTCTTCTCTGTGATCTCTTCTACCTGGCAGTACCAGGCAGTTGAACTCTATCACCTGCTCATTGGCTTGTTCTGGGACAGGCTAGTGCTGTTCAGGCCACACTTACATAGGAGAACATTCTTCTTTTTTAATCACCTCACAAAGATGATCATGGGACCTAAAAGCTAAGGAAACATTTTTTTGTTCATTTTCTTTTGTTTTGTCTTGCTTAGCTAATAGGGATCAATGTCATTTTTTCCCTCCAATTTAAGGTTATGTTAAGTTAGTAATTAACTTTCAGGTTTCAGAGGAGACCACAGCTAATCTGAGCTGTGATATAACAAGGGTACAGACAATACTAATTTCTTATATTTAATACTTGTTTGAACTAGAGCATTTCCTTTTCTGAAAATATAATCTTGAATCAAAAGCTACTTGAGATGGTGAATTAAAAGTAGTTCTTAATAAGTTCTTCCAGTGGTCAGATGCTTTTGATATTAGATAATTATAATTCCTCACTAATCTGAAATTATCAAGTTTTAACACTCAGCCATTCATCTGATCACCTAAGACATTTTGAAAGTATAGTGGCTATAGTAAATGGTTTAGGCTTCAAACTGTGATTTTTCAGATGGGTGCCTGGAAGATGTAGGGCTTGCTAATAAAAGAAAGACTTTTAAATAAATTGCCTTAAAATCTAACTGCTAGCCACAGAAAAGACTCAGGTATTTAAAGTACACTTAAGCTTACATCTCTGAAAATCTCATTTGAGATATTATCTAACACTGGAAATACTAGAAACCACATTCTGTGTCATTTTTCACAATTACATTTCTCTGAATTGCTTCAATATTGTCAAGGCAGAATGATCAGATGCCTTGTTCATGACCAAAGCCTGTCATCATCCATAAGTCAGTTCTTCCTCTTAGCTTCATGCAAGGTCTACAATAAGCATACCCAATTGCACTCCTCCAAAGAGCATGCCACTTTCTTCAAGAGTTCAGATTGAGGTAAGTTTCCAGGTGAGTTTCTGTTTAGAGGACTGTTCCCAAATGTAGAAAGTTGTCATGAATTCTCTTCTTCCCTCATGAGATTCAATTCCTCATGAGATTCAATCTTACCCTATCTGTAGCTAGCAATGCTTTTCCAGAATGAAGGATATCCTCCTTCTAGCCTTTGAGACAGTGTCATTACGCAGATAATCACTATTTGCCTTAACTTCATCAGTTATAGTTCATCATAGGCTACTGCACCGTTTTTTCCTGAAGCATCCTCATTTTCTCATGCTCTTATGGTCCTGTCATAGTAAATTTCTGCTGATTGCAGACAATATTTTTGGTCATTGTCACTACAGAAGTTTTTCTTTGATAAAAGCCAGTGAGGGAGTGGGTAGAGCCATAGTCCCAGAGCAGGAGCTTCTTTAGGGAGCGTCAGCAGTGCAGGAACAGCCATGGCAGGAGGAAGAAGGAAAACTGGACACCTAGAGCACATACTAGGTCCCCGCATCCCTGCAGCTGGGTTAGAAAGGAGCAGCTTTGGTGCAGAAAGGGGGAAAGAAAGAGAAAACTTTTTGGAAAACTCCTGTGCTGAAAAGTTGAAGGAGCATTGAGGAGGCCATGGGGCATCACCTGTACAGGCATCGCTGTTTGGATCCTGCTCTGAAGAAAAGCAAAGCAAACAAGATTATTGCCCTCTCTCAGGAATTCTGGGAACACAGTCATCCTAAATTTGTCTTATTGACAGGCACATCTGGTAGTGAGAAAAAGGTGAAGGGGAAGGAGGAAACTGGGAAATGGGAAGGGGGTTGGTGGAGTCGAACTCCACATGCAGCTCTTACCACTGTCTGAGGATTTCTACCCAGGTGGCACCCTGTGGACACAGTTCAGGTAGTGACACCTGCAACCATCCCAACAGGGGGCTCACGACCAGCCCCCTGTAGACAGCCAAGTGGTGAAAGACTAGCAGAGCGAGCACCAAACTCCCAGGGGGGCAGCTGAGATGGGGGTCTGGGCTCCTGTCACAACTTACATTTGGGAATGAGAATCTGTGTGACTCATTTATCAGATCTAGCAGAGAAGCAAGCTGCTGGCTGAAGGCTTGGAAAAAGAGAGATCTCTTCCAAAATAATATTTGGTGCCAGATATAAGAAAATGCTCATGGACAGGGGTCAGGAATTATACTGCTGTGCTGACCTCTGAAGAAGAGAGAAACAGCAGTAGGTTTACAATCAGATTTAATTACATATTCCAAATTGACCATGAAATTTTATCATTAGGTAACTAACCTCTTTTAAGTAGGAAAGGTGAATGATTGAGACTGCCTCATTGACTATTATTGCTTTACCTGGATTGCTGTCTCTCTCTAATGCATCTACTAATCCTTTAGTTTAACTTAACATGAAGAAGAAGTCAGCTTTGTTCAATCCATTTGCAAAATGAGAAGATGCCAACTTTTCCCTTATACACTGGTATTTAGTTTAACTAATGACATGAAAAAGAGCACTGGAGTTAATCATTTTCAATCAATGTCAACTACATTATTAGTTAATGGGAGTTTATGCTGCATAATATTTGTTTGTGAGCCATTTTCTGATGTGTTACATCTAGTTAACTGCCTTATCCTTGTATATTTTAAATAGAGAAAAAATGAAGGCTGGAATCACCGAATTTGTAAACACTGACATACAGAATTAAATTTACTTAATGATAATGAGGACATTAGTTAGGGATGTGAGACATTTCTGAAAAACACATGTAGTATGCTCTACACAGAGCCATAATTTGCTTTTTAAGTATTTTGCCAGCTGATTCTGAGCAGATCATAATTTCTACAATCTGATCTTTAAAATTATGAATTATATATAAAAATATAATTTATATATAAATCTAGCAATTTCCATGGTTTGTGGAGCTGTGCAATCTTCTTAAGCCCACCTGCTCGCCCATACTCCAGCCTCTTGCACACGACTGTATTGCATCTTCTTGATGTAATCTCATTTTTTGTCATTTGAGGATCTGGGACAACATTGCAGATTTGACTTGAAAGTAGTAAACTCAAGTCAGAAAAAAATGTGTTGTCATGAACTTGTCAATAGCTGAACAGCCCAGGAGTTTTGCATCTATCAACATTTTGGTAGAGTAACAAGTAGATGGAGCTTGAATGAGAAAGGAATGAACTATATATGACATAAGTTTTTTTCTTAAAAGGGACTTCCTGTTCCATTATTACTTTATACTACAACAAAGGCCTGACCTGAAAGTTAATAAAGACAGCATGTTTACTAATTAGGCTTTATTCTCATTGGTCCATGTTAATTGCAAAATATCAATCTATCTCACTTATGAATATGCAAATGTTATGTCAGAGTGGCATAAGTTTCCAGCTCACAGTACTCTGCTAGCTTTAATTAGATCAAAAGTGGGTCCAGCTCAATTCAACAAGATGGGCCCTACTCTTTAATCAGGAAAATAAGTTTGTCTCCTAACAGTATCTTCTTTTGACAGTCAGCAAACACTAATTAACAGACATAGCTATATTAATTGCATTACTCCACTGTGTTCTTATCAGCTGGCTGATGTTGCCTGTTTGCTAATGCAAATAGTTGCTGCTTTGGTAAAGTCAACTTGCAAAAGTCTTTCTAATGCTAACTAGCAATCAATGCATATAAGATTTCTAAGATTTCTGTAGGGAATTCTGCATAATAGATGTATTCTGTCTTTTGAGGTATCCACGGCCATTTAGTGTAATTATTCCTTAGAGCTGCACCTATCATATTATCAGCTTTTTCGGAGGATAAAGAACACAGCTTATTTGTTTAAGAACAAAGGACTATAATCATTTCCTTTAGGAATCACTAAATATCTATGTTAAATGAAGACGTACGACCCAATGGAAAACTTGCATTTATAGTAATTATGTATTTTTTTCCTTAAGACTCCTTTAACATCTTTTAAAAGGCAACTTACTGGTTTACAAAGTAGTTACTTGACAGCCCTGGAAACTGTAATTCCATGGAATGCATTTCATACAGACTGTGCTAGGCAAAGTCTCCCAAGCTGCCCTGTCCATGGGTTTTGCCTTCAGCCCTATCCTTTGAGAGCCACTGGGAAGGCCAAGAGGGTAATCTAGTCTCTATGTTCATTCTGAAAGCAGCCCTGCAGAGAAGGACTTCCGGTGCTGGTGGATGAGAAGCTAGACATGACCCAGCAATGTGCACTTGCAACCCAGAAAGCCAACTGCATCCTGGGCTGCATCAAAAGCAGCCTGGCCAGCAGGCCGAGGGAGGTGATTATGCCCCTCTGCTCCGTGAGACCCCAGCCAGAGTACCACATCCAGCCCTGAGGCACCCAAGATAAGAAGGACATGGACCCACTGGAGCGATTCTACAGGAGGGCATGAAGATTATCAGAAGGATGGAGGACCTGTCCTAAGTGACAGGCTGAGAGTGTTAGGGTTGTTCAGCCTGGAGAACAGAAGATTCCAGGGAGATCTTACAGCACCTTCCAGTACTTAAAGGGGCCCTACAAGGAAGATGGAGAGGGACTTTTTACAACGACATGTAGTGATAGAACAAGGGGGAATGCCTTTAAAATGGAAGAGCGTAGATTTAGATTAGATACTAGGAAGAAATTGTCAAGTCCGGGTTTGACAGGGCTTTGAATAACCTGGTCTAGCGGAAGGTGTCCCTGTCCGTGGCAGAGGTGGATTTAGATGATCTTTAAGGTCCTTCCAACCCAAACCATTCTATGATTCATCTGCTAAACTCTCTGGGGTTGCCTGGTTGGGTGTTGATTAATGGCACTTGCAACAGAGTTTTCGTTATGCAGCCAATAGGCTGCCATGAGCAAGGCTGAGACCACCCACCCCTTTCACACAGACTGCCAAACAGCTGTCCTCAAGTTGTTAACGTTTTGTCCATACTGGCTAGCAGTATCATCCTAAAAGGGAGAGGTGCAGCCATCTATCAGATGACATCTCTGCAGCCAGCATGATATCTCTCACCTTTGCCTGTATGCAAAGTGGACCATGATAAAGGGATCCTGATAAACATATATGGTGCATACATAATTACCCATGTTCTCATAAGCTGAGTAAAGCTAGGCATGCAAATTTTAGGCAATACCATAAGTAACATGGACTGCACAAACATATACTTTCTTAATAACAGTGCCTTGTACTTGGCTGTGGGAGGATCTAAAGTGAGAGTTCATCCACCCAGTCCAAATATCCAAGGATAGATCAGCTGGAGACTGCTGTTACATCAAGTTGAGCTGCTGTTATTTTAAAAGGACAGCTCTTAACCTCGTGATGTGGAAGGCAACCAAGTCAACAGAGCTCACATACCACAGTACGAAGCTCAGTGCAATGGTTCTGAAAGAAAAGCCACGTGTGTGCTCTGTGTTGCAGCATCAACATTATTACTACAAGTGGATTCACACCAGAACAGAATAATGCTTATGATTTTTCCTAGTATAAGCACGACTAAAATGGTTTGGGGCTAGTACTCTCGAGTGGAATCTGCAAATGGAATTATTATGTATTATTTATATATTTACGGGTATACCTTCACACAGCTGACATTTTAATGAATCCCTACAGGGAGGGAGTGGAAGTGATAATGAAGCCTCCATGTCAAAGCCTCTCCAGTTTTCCAGTGTAGCTGCAAGCCCCCTTTATTCTCCCCCCACAGTTTGTTTTTGCATCCCTTTATTTTTTCTGGACAGAAAATGAAGTTGCAAAAATATACTCAAACACATTTAAAGTGTAAGATTAATAATCTTATGTACAACAATGGCAGTTTTCAGATCCTCTAAATTTTTAAAATCATGTTTTAAATTTAGGTGTACAAATATAGGGGGAAATCTCAGAATTAGTTCAGATTATCTTTTTGCCATTTTTCCCTTCTGATATGATATTTGGAGTATGGAATCTCATCATGCTGAGTCCATAATTTCTATAGTCAATATGAAACCTGAGGACTGTCTCATGGTAGGATGAATTTTGTATAGGAATGCCATGTGAGCTTCAACTTTCGTAAAATACATTGTAAGATTCAAAGGTTTTTGCTTTACCACCAGCCTTTCATGCATGTAAAGCTGGCTATTCTGTATATCACATCTCAATATTATGGTAATAGATTCATTTAAGTAACTTTGCTAAATTGTATGTGACCAGAAATTTCCATGCTGGAGAGACTAAATATTCTTTCTAAGTTTCAGTTAAAACTGATAGATCATTTCCAAAGACAACGTCAGTGAAAAACGTTTCTATATGCCAAATAGGTCTAATGGTTTAAAAACAGTTCAATGATATGATCTTTCAGCAGGTACTTGATGTTTGTCTGAGACAATGTTTTGGGAGTAAAAAATGTACCTACTGTTCTACCCAATAAAAATTTGCTTGAATTTGGAAAAATTAGAGCCATTGAGGAAAACCTATATGTAAGTTTCATGTGTTCTCTAGATGCTTTTTGGAGGAGTCTTCACAGCTAAACGTATTGTATTTTCATCTTCATTAAGACACAGCAAGAAAGCTATGCAAAACTTCTAGTCTCATGGTTGTCTCAGTCAATTAGGCTAAAAGACAAGCAAGAATTATGCTCTGAGTTTCAATTTAAAAGCCACAACAACTTGAACAGTTAGCTACTAACTCAGGATTCTACTTCAAGCCCCTAATAGGCAAAGAAGAAAAGAGAATCCAGATGCTTCTCCTCTCAGACAAACTGGTATGATTTAACTCACTTTCCAGTGCTGCCCAACTTTTGTAGTCAATTCTGAAACAGTTACTAATGCTGGTTATGGTTCTCTGGCCTGGTGACAGAGATCATCACCCAAGAATCAGTTCCTGCCTCACTCAATGACACCTCAGCCAGTCTGAGATGCAAGTGCCAACATGATGAACTAGGGGAATCTCTGCCTAAAACAACTGATGTTCCCTAGAGAGGCTGAAGCTCAGATCCTGGTACAGAGGAAAGTATTGCAACTCCTACCTCCCGGAAGATTATTCTAGTGACTTCATCCTGGCGTAAAGGGGCACAGATGCCATCTTCTGCAGCTGATTTTGGATTCAGCCTCTCACATCTTTTGTTTGTGCCACAGAAGAATAAAGAAAAACGCTGTAGTATCCTTAAAGAGAATGATTTAAGTGAAATATTTCAGGCTGGTTTGCTAAGGAGATGAAGCCTTTGTTCTTCTGGCTCTCCTCTTTTCTGCCAGTCAGTCTCCTTAATAACTTTTTAGTGTGCTGGGCAATGTAACCCAAATTTGAAAATGCAGCAGAAGTCTTAGAGACAATTAACTGCATTTTTTTGAAATCTGCAGCTGGGAAGTGGAGAGAGACTCAGCATGAAAACCCCATTGAAAAGAGGGCAGGAAGAACTCAGATGTGATATGTTACGTGGCTTGGTAGTAGCCAGCTGCCCAATCTGCATATGCATGGGTCCAGATTAGCCAGAGTATATGTTATTTCTTGCCTGACAGATGTCAGAGGGTTTACAGAGGGAGACAGAACTATTGTGGTGAGTGTGAGGAAAGGAAACGGGATACAAATCTGTAGGAAATCAGACTCCACAAGCAGTGATACTCACAGGACAACTTGTTTTCTTTTGCATATTTGGTAAGAAAAAATTACAAGCACTGTAAAGTTGTACCTAACTAAATGCTTTCCATTTCCTCTGGCAGCTAATAAAAAACCCAACTGTTGTGTAGCCTAACACGTTTTTAAACAGGTAAATTTTAGAAATATATGCAGTAAAAATCACACTAATAGGAGTGTCCCCAAAAGAGATGGAAGGGGAAAGATGAGGTTGAAAAAAAATTTGGGGCGTATAGTCCCTTTTTCAGGGAACTGTGGGACGGGTGGCAGGGAAACAAGACACCTCTGAGTTACCAGGGCTTGACAGCAGGAGCAAATGGGAGGGCAAGAAGATTGCAGCATTCTGTGGTCACTTTTCAACACAGAAATACACCTCCAAGAAATGGCAGTGATGCCTTCATCAAATTCTCTTTTTTGTCTTATGGCAATTAATCCAAGCTTTCTATACACTGGCTCTTTCGCTACCCAAATTAGACACTGGTTTTGTTAAGAGGGGTTTTTTTGTACAATATGTGGAGAAAAAGTAAATTCCTCTACCTTCTCATCCTAACCCAGAGTCCTAACACAAAACCTAGCAACAGGATGAATAGGGGATGACCAGGAAATCCATCCTGCTCCCAGTTGCAGTCCTCCTTTCCCTGCCTGTATCGTCTATCCCAACTTACATGAGTGCGGGGGTCTAAATATGACTATAAACTGGTTAGGCTGCTCTCACAGCATTTAGACTGTCCCTCTAAACCAGTGTTGCTGTGAATCCCCCAGCATGACTGGCAGAGTCTGAACGGGCTTCTCTAAAATATTCAGCAAGTTAAGTATAATATGGTCCAACTCGTGGTCTTTCCTGCTAACCAATCCTTTCCACCACTTCCTCGTCTGCTCATTTAAGGCAAACTTCACTATATAATAAATACCAGTGCCCTGTGACCCTGCTGTCAGAGCTAGCTGAGCTACTTCAGGTTTAGAAGACATTACAACCACCCAGTCTCTGATAGAGTAGATTCCAGTAACTTACTTCACTGTTTGCTTCAGCCTTTATATACGTGATTTTTCTTTGCCCAAATCCAGTGTAATACAGAGTTCTTACAGATTCTTTGCTGAGTGTGTTCTACTTGGATTTAAATCAGACTTTACCAGATTTGCCTAAAGATTAATTATCATCCAGAACAGTACTGAGAACATGACTGACCATCCCAGCAGGTATCAGGTTATTGTTTAACTCTCCTGCCTTGTTTTTGTGTATCCGTTATTAGCTCCTATTTCAGGCGTGGCATATAGGTACACTTAACACTTTCTCTAGTAAAAAAGAAAACTTGCACTGTAGCTCCATGGAAAATCACATTGTCACGATGATAATTTTTGATCTAGCAGCTCACTGGAAGAGAACACAGCAAGTACCTTATTCCTCAGGTTTTAATATCCTCGAGGCACGAACGTATTGGGATTAACTATTATTATTTTCAAACAGGTGTTTGTTCAGGGTCTATTCCCGTTGTCCTGGTCCATGGTTGCAACTCCATAAGACCTGACAGGGACCAGAGTAATTTTGGGAACTTCGAGCAGCAAAAGCAGGTAAGAGCAGAAGGAAGCAAAACAGAATGTGAAACACTGTCTTGGTTGCTTTTTTATTTCTCATTGTTTCTTGTGGGAAGCCACACAAGGAAACTGTCATGATTTACTTAATTTTCTGGAGAGGTGCTAGCTAGGACATACTACATCAAGGACTTCGGAAACAAGCACTTTTCTCCTGTAAAGGGCCTGTAGCCAATGATATCAATGAAAGACTTCTCCAAAAGAATGTTGTAAGTTCATCTCATGGGCTTCCATGCTGCAATCCAGCTGGAGAACACAAGCAAATCAGTGACAGTTAGCGAAGATAAAAATCTTTGCCTAGTAGGGCACTCAGATCCATTATTTGCTCTGGGAAAACCACTGTTAGGGGCTGCACACAGAAATTTGGGTCACCAGGCAGAGACACCTACTTGCCTGGTGACCCAGTCATCTCCTCAGTGTGCAGTAGCCCCCTGTGTAACATTTGGGACATCATCAGTGGTCCTGAAATGTCAGAGGGGGTATCTTGCAAAGACCAGAGGCTGAGCAACAAAGTGCATTTAGAAAAAACACTTACCAAGCCTACTCATGATGTTGCCAACTTTCAAAGATACACTGACCTGCCTATGCAGTACATCAGAAAGCAAACACCTTAAACCCTGCTGTGTACTTTTAGAGCAAAGCTGAATGTGGAGCATTTGCACTGTGGTTTGGTGACTTGACAAGCACAAATAGCAGTGGCTGTGAGGAGCAGGGCTAGTTTCTCTGTGTACAAAAATACAGCCTTCATTTACAGTACAAATATTTGAAGACAATTCTAAACAATCTCTTCAGACCAAGCAAAATTGATACCTCTAGCCATCCTCGTCACCAAAACTTTAATCCTTATCAAATGGAAATCACCATCTGTCCATTAGATCAATGACTGGCACTTGAGTCTCATTGATTTAGCTATTATGGAAAAGATATCATATGAGGTACATGATAAATTAGACTCTGCCATGGATATTTGGTCAGATTTTGCTCAATCTTTGCAAACGAGATAATTAGTTATAGCTTTATAATTTTAAACTAGTGTAAATTTTACAGATTAAGTGACTGTAATCTCTCTTTCTGATCCACTTTTCTTTCCACATACATGCATAACAAGGCTTTTGTCTATAATTTTGATGTCACACTAAAAAAATTAAAAGATGTATGGAGGAGATTCCCCCCCTGCCCCCCAGTCTGACTTGTAAGACTTCTTTATTAGTTAGAATCAATAATTATAAATGAATTCAAAATTATTCTGTGTATTATAAGTAAATAATAAAATGTCCCAAATAAGCTTCAGTCATTTGAACAGATATCAAATAGTATTTTTACATCTTAAACACTTTTTCTTGAAACAATTGCAATGCCACCACAGACATCTATCCTGGCTGTCATAATTTCAAAATGTATGCGCTTTTCTGTTAAATCTCAGTCATACCAGAAAGACAAAGTAATAACTGCAGAAACATGGCAACTGCCTGTGTTCAAACATGTAATCTGGGTTCTTATCCAAGCTGGTGTTTTCGAAGGTCTTGCAGGCACACACTTGAAAGCAGCTGCCATTGTCACCCACTCTTTGAAAGTCAGTCCTCCCTGTGGCAATTGCAGAACCTGGCTTTGTTACAGCGGATGCATGCAGAAAGGCAGTGCTTCTTATTATGGGCTACATGGATACACAGAGTTAATCCATATGATCGTCTATTATCTTTCTTCCACCTATATCCCATCCATCAGTCTCAGAAGGCACTTTTCTCCCTTTCTTTGGGTTGATCCCCATCAGTCCTCACAAGTTTTGAGCACAATTATGGTGGCCTAAATTCAGTCTTGCTACCTGACCACTCTGTGCTCTGCTTTGCACCCCAGCGTCACCTTTGAGTGGCTTTTAGGGGTGCCTAGTCTTCATGCGGGCAGAAGGAACAGCATTGGCTTTGCTGCCAAAAGAAGCAATCATCTGTATTCCCCTGTTCCCAACCTACAGCCCCTCTGGGTCAGCCCTGCAGGCAGCTGGCTCAGGGGACTCACTGTGGTGAGCAACGGTGGTGATTTCCATTTCCATTTCATGTTCGTCCATGAGGTAGGTTACACAGGTCAGCCGTCGGAGGTGTTTTGACTTGTGCCTGCAGGTATGATGGTGCGGGCTGATGCAATGAGGAGGATGGATGGAGAAACCCATTTGGGGCCAGGGGCAGGCAGGACTGCTTCTTCTGGTGGCAGTGCTGGCTTTAGTAAATGTGAAGTGTCTGTGGAGCTACACACTTAAATGGTAATAAAAGCGTATCTATCTGGCCTCACTTTCCCAGTGTGAGATGCATTATCCTCCGGTCTGCTCCAGAATGAATGCCAGAGCTGATGCTTAAAGTGTAAGGTTCCTATCGATAAAGGTCGGGGGAAGAAATAGAGAGGACAGCACTGTGCAGTTTGAAGGGCTTGAACCTTAAGCTCCAGCTGATATTAGAAGAAGCCCTATCTCTGTATCTAGCACAGCAGTAAAACCAGCATTAAGCCTTACCTGCTTAGTTCAGAAGCAACACCTCCCCCAGCTCTCTGGTTCCTCCTTTCCTACCCCACAGGCTTTTACTAACTGTTTTAAAGCACTTCTCTCCATAAGCAATTACCATGTCCTACTTGTTTAGATTAAGTTGCTGTCAGTTCATTTTCATCCAGATTCCTACTTCAGTCAGACACTGAGGAACTGCTAATGAGACAGCGTAATCTGAGTTCAAAGAAAATAGTGGAGCAGAAAACATTTTTCCTGGTTAAAACAGTTTCAAAATTTCCTTATACACCGGGCTACATTTCTCTTATAGAGTTGTGGCCATTGAATTCACCACAGGATCCAGAGCAGCTTGCAAAATTATGATTCTACAAAGTTTTCTTGAAAATACTCAAAACACAATTAATCTTGAAGGGATTTTTAAGCCTTCCAGAATAATTTAAACTGAAGGAGGTTTGTCTTCTTGGACCTGCAGAAAGCATAAAGCAACATTTCTCAGGGAGGTGAGGACTATCCCACTCATTTCCACATGTTACTCCCGAAGGCTAATAGAGATAATGCACATTTCAAAACTTAATTATTTCAGCAGTTTATCGTCCTAATAAAGCTACAGCTATATGATGACTGGGAAGGTTATTTTGCACTATAAAACGCCCACTCACTTGTCAGGAAACCCTTATATATAATATATCTTCAAATCCTATATTGCGGTTATGAATAAGTATTGTTTAAAATCAACACTAGAATAAAGTTAGCAAATGACAGAACTACAGATAGCCTTTGGAATCATTATTATACATAAATTAATTAGAAAAATGCTTTTTGTTTGTTTTATTATCTGAACTTGCTTCAGAATTTTCAAGGAGCTGTTACGGACTGCTATAGAAATGAATAAATCTAGCTGGGGGGATAGATGCCCACAATCTTGCCACAGAATACTCAAGTCCTTCATTTTATAATGATAAGAAAGATGCACAGAATCTGGGATTACAATAATGTGAGGGACCGAGCATTTAGAATACAGGCATGCAGACTCCTGGCACAAGCACTTTCCTATGTCAGTCTTGACTACAAAAAATGGAGCTTTGAGGCTCTAAACTGGGGGAAATTCTGCCTGTCTTTTGCCTGATTCTGCTCCAGCAAAGCCAGTGTCACTCTCTGACATTTCACAGGACATATACTAGTGCAGGATTTGCTGCTGCTGTTTTCTCTCCCATTTCCTTAAAGTTGGCTGTACTAGAACTTTTAAAGACAGGCAAACTGTATCTGTATTAGCTTCCCATTATTTTTTCATGATACCTCCTAGCCACAGTACCTCCCTCGGTGCTGTAGGATTTACAGTTTATGTCCTGAAAGTACTTTCAGGACCCTGAGGACAAGTATCATGTATTTCCAGTTTTGCTGTTACTAAAAAAACCAAAACCTCACAAAGAGCCCGAGTAAGACACAAACCCAGAAGAACTGCTAAACGAGGGTGCCTAATAATGAGGTGCTTAATAAGATCCTGTTTCACAGCAATCTAAGTAGCATAACTAGCATATCAACATTATTGCACAGCATAAAGTGAAGTAAAATGAATTAACAGCCATAGTCTCTGCTATCACTGAAACTCACTGCTGTCAACTTCTAAGTGAGAACTAATTGCTGATATGATTCACTTTTAGGTTCTCTTCCACTTTCCCATGTAACTTTCCCTCTATTCGCAGCACTATTTTCAATAAATCTAATTTATTGCCCAGTTATTATTTCCTAATGTGGCTTTGTTTGAGTAAGGCAGGAGTTGGCATGGGAATCTCTTGTTATTCCACAGAACTCTTGTTCCAGTGAAGTAACACTCACACTTGTCCTTGTCTTTTTTTTCCTCTTTAATAAATGTCATATATGTTGTCACTAATTTGAGAGGTTTTAAGATCATACAAAGCATGCAGATACACATCAGAAAATACATAATATCGGAGCCTAGTTGTATCGCATATATGCTATAAGATATATTCAGATAGAGTTCTCTTTAATACTCTGTATCAAAGATATTTGTGCTTCGGTTGTCATGAAAAATAAACCCACAGTGTTAAAACCCACACCTTGTTATGCCATAGTAATGACATTATGTTAAGAAACCCCCAAAACTCAACTTCAAAATAATCCAGAGCAAACCCCCCTATCCTATAGTTTAGGCCAAGCTGCCAAATCCTATTACAAATTCAATCCTATTAAAATGTTCCCAGGTTTAAGCCTGCTTTGGAGTTTTTCATAAAAGTGCGTGACCCCAACCCAAACCCCTCCATGTGTGGTCAAGGGACCTGCGGATAATTGTAAACTTCACGGGCTCCCATTAATCTCGGCACAGTCAGATATTAGCGCTTGTAAATCAGCACCTAAACAAGGACAATAGTTAAAGCCATCAATAGTCTTTTAATGAGGCAGATCAAAAACAAATGAAAGCAGCGGGGCACTGGGCTCTGCCAAGGAGGGGCAGGGGAGCCAGGGGGCTTTGTCTTTCCCCCGTGCACACCAGCCCATGGACGGAATCCAGGACCCTTCTGCCGGCTGCCGGGCCCGCCGCCCAGCTCCCCTTCACGGCCGCCGGTGCAGCGCGCCCGGCCGGGGCCGGGGGAGCTGCCGGCCGCCTGGGAACGGCGGGGGTGACCGACAGCCGCTCCGGGGGGCGCGGGTGCGGGCGGCTGTGCGGCGCTCTCCGCGGACAGGGACCCGGCCCGGCGTTGCCCCGCTCGGCAGCCGGAGCGACGCCCACCCGACCTCCCGCCGGCCGGGCGCCTCCGCGCCGCCGCGCCCCGACCGGCGGGGCGGGGGGGGTGTCTCCCCGTTGCCGAGCAACGCGCTGCCCCGGGCGGGAGGAGGCCGTACCCGAGGCATGCGGGGCTTGCCTTCGGGAAGCGCCCCGTGTTTGGCCGGGAAATGCCATTCCACCTTAATATCCCTCAGAGCCGCGTATTTTGGGTTTTCAAAGGTAAAGAGTTTGGTGAGAAAGTGAAGGGGAAAGCCCGGTCCCGTTAAGGTCGCCAGTGACGGACATCCTTCCCGGAGCTCCTCAGCCCCTGAGCAAATCGGGTTTTGCCTGTGTAGTACAACGAGGGCGGGAGAGAATGTGAGGAGAGGGCCCACGCTTTCTTCTGCGGGTGAAGTTTGCGTCGGGAGAAAACGCTTCGATAGCACCTCGATGAGGCACCAAGCTACAGCTTCGCGCCTGGCGCAGGGATGGAGACCCTCAGTAAGCGACACACGCCGAGCCTAGGCTGCGCGGGTCAGGAGCCGCTGCCAGGGCGGCAGGACAGGCATCGGTATCCTACTTTCAAACAAATATTTGGGATTTTTTTTTTTTTTACCCCTGTGTGAGAACTGCAGACGTAGCATGTGAGTAAGAGTCGGTCATTAAATCGTTGGGAAAAAATTCTGTGGCTGATAATATTTTCTTTCTCTTTCTAATGAGATCACCTCACGCTCACTGGCACTGATACAAACATTCACAGCTAAGTGCTCAAAAGAGGTTGAAGTACAAACTGTATATAATTCAGCGCTTGAGAAAACACTATTTCAGCACAACACAATGCGAGATACTCTCAAGTATTCCTGAGGCAGGAAGAGTGTACCACAGCAGGCTGAAGTGACTGTTTACATCAACTTGATTGCACTTAGTCTTTAGTAAAGCTAACAGCACTCCGTATTATTACCCTCTCTCCTCAGTTCCGAGGAGCTTACAGATAAGGGGTGAAACCTAAATTACGTGATGCCAACATGGTGTGTGCTAACATGTGTCGTACTAGGAAGTACTTCAGCGTTGGGTTGGCATGAAAGGGTGCTTTTGCCCGATGCCCATCCCGCTCTCAAAGGAAGTCTGGCAAATTCTTCTCCTCACAACGCCCTGGCCGTGGTCACAGCCAAAAGGTGGCAGTGTTCAATTCATCATCCATCTCCACGCAACACCCGGGCAGGTGCCTGCCTTCGACGAGGTGTTTCATCTCAATGTAGTGACGTTCATGTGCCGATTTTCTTTGCAACTCCCCTCCTCTTTGCCTGGACTCAAAACATAAAGGAATTAAAAAGCTAACAGAGAATCATATAACTCAAAGAATAGAAAACAATCAGATCACTCACTGATTGCATAGACACCCCCCCCCCCCTTTTGTGTTGCTGAGATGTATCCAAACATCTTGTTTAGTCCATGGTTTGGTCTTCCTGCTCTCATGCCAAAATAGAAACATGAAATTTAATGAAATTTAAGGCTTGCTGACTAAACTTACAGTTTCAGGAGTAAAAAATAAAGCTTATATGAAGAAAGAGTAATGCAGAAGTAATGACTACCCAATGCACACTGTCATATATACAAAAAAAGGTAACATTTATCATAATGAGCACAAGACTCTAATATACAGTCAGGAAAGTCAGACCCATGGCAAGCACAGGAGCCTGCTCATTACCAGCTAAACAGCACTAACAGCTATAAATTCAATCCAGCACATCCCAATCAAATCTGTTGTTATCTCAAACCTTGCAAGCCCTACAATGGGTGCCAAAAAGGACTGTTTTGTGGTTTAATCCCAGCCAGCAACCAAGCACCATGCAGCTGCTCACTCACTTCCCCACCAGCAGGACCAGAGAGAGAATTGGAAGGGTAAAAGCTAGAAAACTCATGGGTTGAGATACAGCTTAATAGGGAAAGTAAATAGCCATGCACGCAAGCAAAGAAAAACAAAAAATTAATTCAGTGCTTCCTATGGGCAGGCAGGTGTTCAGCCATCTCAAGTAATAACAAAAGCATCTCTGTATTATCAACCTGGTGTTCAGCACAAACCCAAAATATAGCCCCATACTAACCACTGTGAAGAAAGTTATCTCTACCCCAGCTGAAACCAGCTCAAACTGTTATAAATTGAGTGATTCTGAATGTCTGTAAACTCGTCCTGATAATGCTGAAAATTACTACAATATTGCCTTGTTCACTGGTGATGTGACTTTGGGGAACATAACCTTGGTTTACAGAGAGTTCATGAAACATCTTTCTGGCCATTAGAGGGGGATTCCACTAGTTCCGTTATTTCAGTTACGTTAAAAGCTAGATCTATATGCTTTTCCAGGATATTTTTTTTTGTCTTTGACACTATCCCACCCCAAGCTTTGAGCAGCAGCTTTGTTCCAGGTATGGAAAGCCTGGCCAAAAGGAGGTACAAGGTTTTCTTACATCTCCTGAAGGGAGATTTGGCATCCAGGTAGCACTTCACAGTCTGCAGGTGCACACCAAAGAGATGAGAATTCAGATTTAAAAACTCAAGGCTCCTTGCTAGGAAAATACCCCAGGAAGATGAGGATCCTAGGGGTTTGCTAGAGTCTGGAGCCTGATGCTTATGAAATTTTGCAGTGCTAGATTCTCAGAGTGGTGAGGATGGGGAGGGAACGGTGTGGTGAGAGAACCTACCAATACCTGAGGCACTATGAGATGAAGAGGAAGGGACTCAACGTCTCAGGCACATGGTATGATTCTTGGGATGTCCTACACAGGGCCAGAAGTTGGACTCGATGATCCCAATGGATCTCTTCCAACTCAGCATATTCTATGGTTCCGTGATTCTGTATAGACAAACACATATATGTATGCATATATATGAAAAAGCACATTTCATTTATGAATTTAAAAACTGAATTTTTATATGAAAAAAATTGAAGGAAATTTTTTTTTCAAAATAGCTTCATATTGCCAATATTTTTTTTTTGGTATGAAATCTTGAAAAGCTAACAAACTTGGCCCTGATAGTATAATAAAAAAAAGGCAGGTAATTAGATTTCCCATTAAATTCCAGAAAATCAAAAGGAAAAAATACCCAGTCAGGTATTTCCTCATATATTTAATGGAGAAGCTGGTCTTAATAACCAGCTCTAAAGAGGAATCATTATCCTTTTTATGGATATAGGATACTATAGAATGGAGGTGCACTCAAATTCACATACTTAGTCAAAGGCACAGTAATGAGCAGAGCATAGTCTCTTCTTTGCCTGCTGTCCAATACACTGTAGTACTCTGCCACGTAATTTAATCTAGTACAGGTTGCAGCATTAAATGACAGCAGACAGAAAATACTGTTGGTGTGTCAACCCTAGAAAGAATTAAAACCTTCTTAAAATGTTGCCTCTTTATCCATTTGTTAATTTTTTTCCTCCAAGGGAAAAAATACAGCAGAGTAATAAAATTAGCTTCGCAATCCCAAGATGAGAACATTTCTTTTTCTCCTGAACTACATACTTCTATGTGTGTAATTCAGTTGAAGGAAACACTTCAAATCAAAGATTAAGGCCCTGATTAAATATGCTTTGATTATTATTATTATTAAATATACTCTGATTAAATACCTTTACACTGTGTACAATAGTGGCTTACAAAACATGTCTTCTTGGCTTGACTGTAAGGAGTGTCCTCCCAACCAGGAGAGGGAGAAGACAATTTAGGGTAGTTACTTAGACACACAGACTCTCCTTACTCCAACATCAGCCTTTGCCACTGGGAGCCTCGAGGCATTCGGAGCTCTGTGTGGGGTCAGTTAACTCACACTTACCTTCTTCCTCTGAGAGATGTCAGAAGGTAATTCTAGACACCTGCTTATCCTCACCGGGAGTGCCACATGCCACTTCCCTGCTCCATGTGTATGTAATTGCAAAGCCAGCAGGGGATATTGGATGATATTAGAAGCTATGGCACCATTAGTATGCGCTGCAGCTTTTCGTCATTAAATACAGAGTATACGTTCTCTCTATTGTCATCAGACCTGACTACGGGAGGAAACTACAGGGGAAGAAGCTGATTTTCCAGGCAGGAACAACAGGAGCAAATTGAAGCTGTTAGAGCACAACTTCAGAGTGCCTTGCTCATCCTGTACCAAAAAATTTATTTTCCTTGTTGTCCTGTCTTATTGCTGGATGTATGTGGTTTCTCAAGTATCAGCTGTGGAGTCCAGCTTTGTTATCACCTGCAGCTGGCATGCTTTCTTGACAAGCAACTCACTGAAGTCAGCCAAAAGCCAGTTACTGCAAGTGCCTCTCATCAAAACACTCCTCCAGAACTGCACATGAGCTTCTGTCAGCATTGCTATTACCTTGTGCCTCTGTTAGAGGTGCAGACGTTTCTAAACACATATCGAGACTCCTTCTTATGCGCTGTATTCCCACTAATTTTGCCATGCAGTTTATCAAGTGGACACGTCAGTAGCTGGTCAGAGGTTAAATGTCCTCTCTAACTTAGATGTCTTGATGCCAGCAGTAGTCACTGGTGAGAGATTGGCACCTTCAGAAGGCAATTAATCTAATTTTCAGAAACCATTTCCAAGTGAGAGGAATTTCCTGATGAAATTTAATTTCTTTGTTTACTCTAGAAGAAATCTACGTTAGCTTAAACCCTTCATCTAACTTTTCAGCCATTAACTTTGTCTTAGCTTGGTAGTTATTGTACACCCTTGAATGCTATATTTCATTTGTCCTTCCTTGCCTGTTACATATGGTGACTGGTCAGTTCCTAGCATTATCTTAAAGAAATCTTACAATATAGAGTATTGTAAACTAAACTATAAAAATGTCATATTCATTATCACCCACATATGGTTTTACAGGACTTTCCTTTTAACGATGACAGCTCTATTTGTGAGGGAATTTTGTCAACCAAACACAGAGAAAAATAATGTATGATTCTCAGTGTCTCTCTGGTGACTGAACCTCAAACTATGTTGTGAGTTAGAAAAATGTGTATGATGATGTTGGCATAGAAAATTAGAATAAAAACTTTGTAAGAATACATATTCCTTGAGATTTAAAATGAGTCGTATGTCGTAGGAATGGTGAAAGCCACCATTAAAATATTTTTTAAAAAAACCATTCTCCTAACATTTTCAGCATAATTTTGTAATTTTAAGAGGTTTGAGAGTGGTATTGTGTGATCCAAGCTCTCACCTTGCTCTAAAACCTGGCTAGTTTAGGATAGAGAAGAGGTTTAAGTGTAAGTGCAAGTGCATGACATGTGCATCTCTGGGAAACAGTTTGTTGGAGGCAGGACCTTGTAAGTGCCTCAGAGTGAAGAGCTTACTAGGATGTTCTGAAAATTTGCATGATAAGTATCTGTAAAGTCACAGGGTGCAGTCCTAGTCCTATTTAAATCAGTAGGGTTACTGATTTAATAGACCTTTCTTTTGACTTTAGTGCTACTACTGTTGTTATTATTAAATCTGTTTTGTAGCCAAAATATTGAAATTTTTCGGAGGCATTAATTGTCCTAGGAGATAATTAAATAAGAATGCAAATTTTATATCTTATTTAAATGATTTTTTACTACATGTAAATCAAGAAAGCAAAACTCAAAATGAAGGCTATAGTATGAGTTCCTGTGTGTGTGGAGAGCTTATTAGTTATATCTCCAACTTTGGTTTGGTTAAATTCTGTTGCCTGAACTGTAAAATATTAAAGATCCAAGATAAAAAAGTGCTCCCATGCTTCAAATCTGACCAATTCTATTACGTGCACTATTGAAGGATGAAACTTTTCTCTTGGATCAAAATGCTGGCAAGGAATATTTATATTTTATATAAAGCTATCTTCAAGGAAACAAGTAGGTAGAGTGAAGCAAGCATGACTTTTTTTTTGTTTGTTTTGAATTAGGTCAACACTGAGTATATTATTCTTATTGCAATAGTCATGTTAAGCTTTTCAATTAGGAAAGGATGTGTCTGTGAACTTCTTCCAGTTTGTATTATCTCTGTGTCATTTTTAGGGTGGTGAATATCTGTATCGGATGCAACTGAGTTAAGGACGTTTCTTTCCTGGCTTCACACTTTACCATCAAAAGACTTTACGTTAAAGGAAAGTTCATGTATTTTTCGTGTCTGTTACAATGCCACCAAGCTCTAAATTCCTCAGCAGACACCAGCTTGCTGCAAAAATTCTGATTTGTGTATTTCCTAGCCCTCAAAATGTGATTCCAAGCCTGGATCTCTGGAAAATTATCCCAAGTGCTAAATACACTTTGAAGCAGTGGAACCCTCTAATCCATCCTCTCAAGGCAATGAATGAATTGCTTCAGCATCCCCAGATGCAGACACATGCATGACTTCACTGTAGAACTAGGGAACCATCATGTACTTTGGAGAAAGAAAATTGGCAAGGCAGAATTACTAGTTCCCTACAAGAACTACTTATCCAAAACAAATTTCTCTTAACAGCCTGTACTCTGATACTGAGTGCTGAAAAGTCACAGACAGCCTTCTTGGTTTAATTTCTTCACAGCTGTGATCTTAAGGATGGTCAGAGTCCATAAGCTGAGGCAACTTGGCTCTAATATATAAGCATGGGAGACTCCAGCTTAAACATAGAAGCTGTTCTTTAAGGTAGGAGTAAGAATTTATCCTTATTTTTGTCAGGCTGACAGAAGGAGCATTTGCAGTTTTCCAGCCATCCATGTCCTATGGGAAGTTACTATATGCTCTCTATTTTTGGCAGGTCATTATATGGATGAGCTACTGAGTTCATTTGCTCAAATTTTCTATTGAAAATAGAGGGTTCCAGAAATAGGGGTAATTTCAACACAGATGACCACAGTGTCTCTCCTACCTAATTGGGTAGGTACTGGCTGCTTAACAGCTACAAGATCCATTCATCCCCAGATAGTGTAAGAACACAAAGTATAGATTACAGTGAAGGTTGTGATCTAATCAGAGTTGGAAATGGAAGAGTTTGTGCAACTGCAATCGGGTTTATCACAAGACAGGGATATATTATTTTTCCTCAACGTATCACAGTACATAGTGTTCTTGAGTAATTTTAGACTGCACTACAGAAGAATATAGAAAATGTTAATATTTTTTCAGAGTAATTCATTTTTACCGTGCTTCAAAAAGTAATAAAATTGCAGTCTTGGGTCTGTTTTATGTGGTCCTTGAACATGCCTGCAAGTAAAATTAAAAACCCAAGAAATAAAAATACTAAGAAATCATGTAATCTTCATACACCTTCCAAGACAGACTGAATGGATGGACTAAATCTTTTACCCTGTGGCCATCTGGTGCTGATCTATAAAGAAATGAGTAATTCTGCCTCATCTTGCAAGTATGAAGCCTTTTTTTTAAAAAAAATTAGATAATTTCTCTCCTTAGTTTCACAATGCTATGCTAGCAAAAGGAGATATTCAGAGGTATTTCATTACTTCCCATTATCTTAGTCCCATTTAAGAGGCAAAAGATTGCTCCAAGGGCTTGTTGCTCCCTATCCGTAGGAAAGATTTTTGTATCCAGTATATTTTTCATCCTCGTTTCCTTCCACCCACCAGCAGAAAACATTTTTTGCAAACATTCCAACAACAGGTCATGACCACCATGACCACTGAACAAAAATGAGAAAATGGAAAAAACCTCAGTCTCTGGCCCTTCCTCAATTCCCTACCAACACATCAAAGACACAAATGCTTAGTTTCTCCATCCTTGATGCCACCGAGCACTCTGCTCAGAGTGAATGCCATCATATTTGGTTTCATCAGTCATGCCTCCTTTCCCTCTCTTTTGTATTAATGTCTTTCTCCAGTGTCTACTCTTCCCACTGGATCTTCCCTGAGATGTCTCAGAAAAGTGCCCAGCCTATCTTGGCATCTCCCCAGTTCTGGTGGATCCTGCCCTGGTCCCTCAAGCATAGACAAACCCAGCCTTTTATTTTAGGGTTCCTTTATCTGTTTCTCAAATTTTTACTGGATGTGGTAGCTGCCACTAACCTAGCTGAGAAGACTTGTGATCTCTTTGCCTTGGTTATTGTGGTCTAGCCCAGAATGCCTTTGTGCCATAACCCTCAAGGAGTTTTTCCTACCAACGCAGCACAGTGGACTGGACTGGACTGGCGTGCCAGGCTTCGTGTCGTTAACAGACCGGCAGAATAACTGGAATCTGCTGGAGGTGCAATTAAGCCTTTCTTCCAGTTTCCTTTCATGTGTGCCAGATTGGCCTAGCCTGCCATTTTATTGAGCCTGACAGCAGCTTTCATCCAAGCGACATTGATGAGAGTGCGTAGTTGCTCACACCATCAGCCTGCCAGCTCCAATGGACAATCTGAATAGCTGTGATCCTACATTAAAATGTCAGCATTAAGGGAGGAGAGTGCACCATTTTGTTGCACAGCTGTAAAACCACTTCAGCAAGGCTTTCAAGCTCATTATTGCACAAGCAAGGAGTTTCAAGCATGAGTGCTCATGCCCTGTTCTCCACTCCACCCCACCCCCCCTTGTCAGCCTTGCTTCTATAAATATACTTTTTTATTCTATTACTTTTTAAAATGGTATTCCCTGTCTCATTAAGGAGCAGCTCTCAAGCTGGGGCAGCAGCAAGGTTGCAGACGTAGCAACAACACAAACTTTACAACTGTGGAGCAGGACAGTCTAAGCAAATGAGGGGCTGTCTTTCAGCAACAGATCTCATTTTCAGTAAATTGCATGCAGGCTGTCTTGCCAGTATAGAAACAACACAGTACCCATAAGGTTTTTGGTAAGTGGCTAAGAGTAATTAATTATTCAAAAATAAATAACAGCAGCAAAAAAGGTGTAACATCTAACTGAAACGCTTTGCCTCTGCTAGGAGGACATATCTGCTCACAAATTCTTCATGACAAGATCCGTTTATACTTTCTTGATTGTGCTGTGCACTTTCCAATGTCTTTAGGCAGCGGGGTACTCTGGAACGGTAAGAGAAAATAATAAATGTATTAGAATGTGGTGATGAAATAAGAAATTATTTTTTACCATTCTGTCAGTGCAGAGGGCTTTTACCTTGAAAGAAATTTCATCTCAAAGCTTCAGCATTGTATAATGAAAGAGCTCCATGCCAACTTGCTGGCTTTGTTGAAAGTGCCTTGGGTGCTTTGCACTATTGTGGGCCTATTTCTAGTTTTGATCAGAGCCCTTTTGGTGTCACACAAATGTCCAGGAGACAGCAAGATCACTTGCTGATGTTCATCGTAGTTCATCATGGAAGTGATCTTGTGTATGTGCTGACCAGACCTTTCAGCTGCTGGTACTCTGCAATTTTGCCATCTATTTTTAGAGAGCCCAAATACCTGGCTGCTCTGCTAGACAATGAAACCATTTTTAGTCTCAAGGAGGCATTTTGCCACCTGTGTTTTTGTTTTTCTGTTGTTCTCCCTGGGAATTCTTTGAGCATTTGTTCTTACATCAATGAAATGTTGGTAACGCATCTCTATGTTTGGGCAAACAAGACCACCTAGAGAATTGTCAGAGGAATTTAAATAAAATGGGTCCAGCCATTGAAGGTAGCATCATAAACAACATCAAAAGCTAAAAATTCCTTCATCTTTCAAGGAGTGAAGAGGGTAGTGTTATCTACTCTGATATTTTGCATCTGCATTTGATTTCCATTCATAAAACAAGCTGGAAGTGAAAGTGTTCAATGAAAATCCAGTATGAAGAAAAGGAAAATTGCTTTTGGAATAATGACTGTTAGTAAATAAATACTGAGTGCTGAGTTCTTTCTCAGGTCTTGGGATAGTTTCTACTCTGATGAGCTCAAAATATAAATCAGATTATTATGATTGCATGCATTTGAGTAAAAGTGCAAGTAACCCATTACTGTTGGAGCTCATTTTGCTAAACTATAGTCATCTGGAGGCTAGGAGGTGGTGCAAATTATTATCTAAGACCCCTGTGCAGCCCATGAGAATGGCTAAGCACCTCCCAATACTGAATCCAGTGCTAGAGAAAGTGTTAGGTGTGGAATGATTTGCTCTCTGGAAGATCTTGTCCCCCCCACGCATGGACTATGGACTCAGCTGTAAGAACCATCATATAACCTGTAGTGGCCACATGAAGTGAATTCCACAGAGAATTGTCAAATGGTTTCCTTAGCATGGTTGAAATAACTAATAATGTTTCAGATAATGTTTTATATTGACTCAGAATATTTAAAAGTCCTGAATCAGCATGTGTTTATTTCTAGATTTTCTCAAACTTCCTCATAATTTTAAATTTAAAAACAAAGAGGTTTCTGCCTTCTTCAGCTTGAATATGCAGAATTGAAGCACATGTTCTTGGTGTTACATAGAGTTCTGAAAATTCTGTTAATGGTGCCTTAAAAAAGGCAACCTTTTTATCTTGTGGTTAAAGATATAATACAGCTGCCTATTAGGTAGGGACTTCATTGGATCTTAGTCCTGGTGTCCAAGTGTTATTGATACAGATTTTACAGCAAAATTAGTCCATTACAGTCTTTTTCTGGGTGACCCTTCATCTTTGTCAATTCTTTGAAGCCATGTATCAAAAAGTTTCAATATATGATTCAACACTTAGTCGGTTTTTTTTCCTAATTTATTATACTTTGTTAATCTGATTGTCTTCTGATTTTCTCAAAGTGTATCTTGAATCCATGATCTATTTTTGGTTACATTTATTAAAACTGGAGAGGAGACATGAATAATCAAATTCTCTCAGGTTTTAGAAAGTCATAGCTGGATGAGTGACCCACATTTGATACTTTCTGAAGGAAAAGCAGGCCATGTTTGGTAGCACAATTGTGTGGCTAGGCAGTTAGATATTCATCTAGGTCCAAACTGGTCCTAGTGTAGGCTCTTCCTTGCCTTGTAGTGTTTTCAGAATGAATGTGCACAGAAACAGGAGTCATTGCAGAGGAACATATTAGAGAAACGGTGTCAGAGAGCAAGGCTCCATGGGAAACCAGACTGCTTTAGACTGCACAGAACAACTTCATAAACATGTTGTTAAAACTTTCTGTTATTCAGATTGCTTCTTATCACTTACAATGAGTTATTGCTTTATTTACTGCATTTTAGGAGAACTAATATGTATGAGGCCATTTGCCACCTCCAATAATAGCATGCGTCTTCTCTGACTGATTTTCAGTTCATATTAGCATGGTTAAGTTGTCATCTGAACCAAACATTTTCCTTTCCTGTGCTCTTGAGTCTTTCGAGAAGATCAGTCATTTATACACATTAGCACTTAAGATGTAGTTGGAACTTAAAAATTCTGTTTATGGAAAAATTAATCATTGAAGAACATCAGATATAATTTTAGGATTCTGTGGGCAATTTAAAGAAGGGGTGGCAAACAGCCACATCTAATATTATTTCCTGATGTACAAATTCAAAAGATTTTTAGTCCATCAGGTTCTTTATTTAAGACCAGCATTCTTCTGGGCAGCTGCCAAGGAAAAGGCTACAGCAGGTCAGTTCTTCTTTTCTTGTATGCATACCTGCTTTTTTATGCTTTCCCATATGTACTGTTTAAACCAACCATGACCTGTAGGCACAAAATTCTTCAGTATTGAGAGGACTTGTTTGTTCATTTTTAAAAAACCTTTCTTTCTATGCTGTGGAAAGGCAGTAAAGAAAAAGAAAAGCAACCCAACATAAAAAACCACATATTCACTCTCAAATAAAGGTTTTCTCTGGGTTCAATTTTCCTGATATCTTAAATGTGTCTTATGCTTGTGAAGATTTGTTTTGCTGTTTGATATGTCCCACCTGTGATGCATCACTGAGTACCAGACACCCACAAGGGAACAAGCTAAAATGTATTTTTCTGCTTGGAATTTTCCTCTTCTACAGTGGATGTGGAGAGACCCCACCCAGAATGTTGTCTCATTTACATCATGTCTCTAATCATCCTTTTGTCCCTCAGCACTCCTGCTGAGAGCTAAGAGACAAATCCTTAGATTCCTTCATTTTGGTATCTTGCTTTACCATCTTCATTTCCATTTTTTGTTTGATAAATTAAATAGATAAAAGTCAACATCTCCTGCTTGGAGATGGCTAATCTTACAGAATGTTTATTCATCAGGATTTCTAGTTTGTTGTCCCATTTTGGGCAGTTGGCACTAGTTTGAGAAGCTTGCAAAAAAAAAAAAAAATCAGATAGCTTCTTTGTTTAGAGCAGAAGAATAATCCAGCTCTAATGGGTCACAGAGGACCCAGTATTCACTTCAGAGAAAGAAAATTATGAGTAGGTGAGTACGTTTTACATCTCTCTCTAGTTTGTGGAAGTACTCTCTTGCTAAACAACTCTTATTTCCCATCTGGGCTTGCTGGAGCTAAGGCCAAAGATATGGCTGCATTATGAACTGTGTTTAACAGCTTTCACTGCTCTCCTGGTTCTCATCGTGAGACTGGTAAGAAAATACAAGGCGGCAACATGCTTCTGTCATGAAGCAGAGTCAGGTGCCTTGGAAGCCTGACTAGTCTTGCCCTCTGACACTAGGACTGTAAAATGGGCATCTTAACCTACCACAACCTGCTTTCTAAACAGCAATGCTTCTCTCTGCTATGAGTTCCTTGCTCTGTAAGAGTTAATTTACCACCTCTAAGGGGACAGCTTTTGTCCCAAATTGTTCTCTTCAAAAGTTGCCACATGCTAGAGAAGACATTTTCAGAGTCATTGGCTTTGCCCTAACACTGGCTTCCTGAAGTCTGAAATTAATTTTCTCCTTTGCTTTGAGAAATATACTATGTTTAAAATCTATGGCCCTAAAGAAAAATAGCTCATGAACTCAGGACCTTTATAGAACATAATGAATGCTAAATGATTTTAAAAGCGCATCATGCACTATTTCTCAGACATGAATTTCTGCAAATGAGAGGCTCAAATATATTTAAAAAAATTAATTATGGTGCTGTGATACACGGATCACTATATTGTTGGGTTGAAACCAACTCAAATGTGCATGTGAGGGGAAGGGATAGGTCGAATTTCATGGAAGTGAGGTAATGCCACATCCCACATGGCAGCCCCTGCACCCTTACCAGGTAACCCCGGAGCAGCTGTCAGGCAAAGGCAGCCTGGGAATACGGCTGACACCACATCCCTGGAATCCCTAACTCAGCCTTAAATTGCCTGGCATAGTGGGAATATCACCCCTCACCCTGCTCTGGAACCCCAGAATGGTCAGTGGGCCCTAAGTCCCACCTGGGAGGGGTGGTCACAGGGGGCCAGAGCACATAAACCCAGCAACATATGGCTCTCTTTTGCTTGAGACCTATCATCTGGCTATGGGGAAGCTGGACTTGCACAGGACTCTCTGGTGGTAACTATTTTTCTCTTATTCTTTTCTCTTTTTTTACTCCTTCTTCTCTTAATCTCCTTTCTTAATGTTTTTGGGTAACTTGGGACTGAATGGGTTGGATTTTGCCAAGCCGTATAGGTTATTATGTGCTGTCATAGCTTTGTGGAATGCTCTATTTTGGTTTTATGTTACCCATTTAAACTTTTGCCAAGATCTCTTATTTTATCCCTTATTTTCTAAAGTTTTCAGTAAAAGTATCTCCTGAGAAAACATGTGCTCCATCTTCTCTTTATGCTACCTTAAGGTATTAAAGGACTGAGGGCTCTTCAAAATATTTGGTGGGTGAATTTTTGGAGCCTTTTTTATTTTTTAAAGTAAAAGTCCTGGTTGAGCTTTTAGCTCTGGAGCTGGGGTAGGCTCAATTAAGATAATGACTGTTTTCTTTAAAAGGTGGTATTTTGGGGGGGAAAAAAAGTGTTGGACTTCCCAGCATCAAAGAAATAGAAACATCAAGAATATAATTCGGGCAAGCCATTGCTTTATTATGTAACATACCTGGGAGTTACATAGCTGGAACATGTCTTTTCATGAACAGCAGGTGCAGTGGGGTACCTTCGCTAGTTGGCTTACTCACCATCTGTGTTAGGCAGTTATCTTCTACATACTCCAGGAACCTCCTAGACTACTTCCTCTCTGCTGTGCTGTATTTCTAACATACATGGTGAATTGAAGTCCCCCGTGAGAGCAAGGGCGAGCAATTGTGAGACTAAGCCCAGCTGCTTATAGAATATTTCATCTACCTCTTCATCCTGGCTGGTGGTCTGTAACAGACTCCCACCAGGATATCTGCCTGACTGACCTTCCCCCTGATGCTTACCCATAAACATTCAACCTTATCGTCCCCATCATGAAGCTCCAGACAGTCGAGACACTTGCTGACATACAGGGCTACCCCACTGCCTTTCCCTCCTTGCCCACCTCTTCTGAAGAGTTTATAGCCATCCATTGCAGCACTTCAGTTTTGTGCCTCATCTCACCAAATCTCTGTCATACCAACTGTGTCATAGTTTTCCTCCTGCACCATGGCTTCCTGGTCCTCCAGTTTGTTGCCCATGCTGTGTGCATTGGTGTAGATGCACTTCAGTTGAGTAATCAATCCTGTTCCCTTTTCAAAGAGAGAAGCATGATGATTTGCAGGCACTTGTGTGCTTTCTAGTACATCAATAACCCTCGTATCCTTGCTGCCACATGGATCACCATCCCCTACCTCTACTAAGATAGCAAAGTGACTAAGATAGCTGCTGTGCCCCATATCCTTCCCTTGTAAGGAACTCATGAGGAGAAAAAGGTGATGGATTCTTTATCAGCAGCATCAGGAAAATCAGTCATAGGCCACATTTTTAGGAGATAGCTTTATTTCAATATGATTTTAATCTCAGGTGACTTTTCACCTCAAAACCTCTTATAGGCTTTCATTATCCAATACAAACTCAGCAAGGATTCAGTCTCCTTTCTGAATATTTGCTTTAATTGAACAACTGAATACAAGTTATGGAAAAACTATCTTTACTAGCAAACTTATTCAAAATCACCATTTTCTAAGTAAAATTAGAAGGGAGAACCCATAAAATTCTTATTACTTAGATAGCCCACTGCTGCAAATTCCTGCTGAGTGTCTAACTAGATATTGGCAGCAACAGCCACCTGATCTGACCCTACTGAATCTTAAGAGAGATTTTGTACACAATGTTGAAGGAAACCTTCTCCATTAGTATAATGAAATATTAGATTTTATTAAGAGAAAAGTAACCAGTCTGTGATTTTCAGTGAGAATGCTGTGAGGCAATGCTGTGATTCAATAAGAATACCAAGATTTATCATTTGTATAGTGATAAATTTTAACTAAGAAAACATAAGAAACATACACTCTGATTTTTTTATCTGGCTGATACTAGGCTCTTTCCAGTTAAGTCTGTAGAAGGGTCGTGTAATTGTTAAGGCTTACCAGAGTTTGCAAGTGAGCTTCAGCTTTTGTCTGACCAAGACATCTGAGACAAAGGTGTACTTAAATTTTAGGTAAGAAGTCCTGAGAGAACTTCTGAAAATACATATATACATAAAGAATAAGGAGGGATGGGCGTTTCTGAAGACCCTGAGAGATCAGTTTTGGCAATTCCACTGAATGTGGAGGAAATCAATACAGTGTCTTCCTCAGTTTTGAAATGTAAGCTGTCCAGCCTCTCATGCAGCCTCTCATAGAAGCCTCTTATGCTCCTATAGGAGATGGAGGCACTGGCAGCAGGGCACAGAGGTAGCTCGCTGAGGACATGAGGAAGGCTGATGTAGGGATTTTTGAACAGGAAGCAGGAAAGACACCAACAGTTGATGTGAGGCCCTTGTGAGGTTGAAGGGAAAGTAGGATCCTGACTTCTACCTGGGATGTACATAGCTAGAGTTCTTGACCTTGGCCCTTTAAATTAGTTTAGTTTTAACATTAAACCGTCATTGAGAAAACACTGACACTGTCAGAATTACCTTTCCTCAGAAAAAAATCCTAACCTGTAAGTTTCTTAGTCTAGCTTGCAGGGAGAGAGGTGTACACTAGCATGGCTCTGGCCCAGTATTTGAGGCATTTTTGTGGACTTGTGGTTCATATACCTTGAGGTGGGGGGATCTAATACCTAGTTTTCTCATCTTTGAATGTTTTAATTACTAAATTATAACATTAGAGAGACCCAAGTGCAGCTTTTATGTTAAACTACAACTAAACTTTCCAGTTCCAGTAAGGACAATACAGGTGACTCAGTGTTTAAAGCCAAATTTCCTCCTTAGAAGTAGGTTCATATCCTGCAGTAACAGAATGTTTCGGAGTACATTTGCCTCTAACCATGGTGAAATCAGGAGATTTCTACAAACTGTGGAAGAATATACTGGGTTTCAGAACTGGAGACTTTGAGAACACAGGATGTAGGCAGTCCAGATTGTTATCTGTGATTTAGGTGGAACTTTGGTTCTTAAATCAAAACTTGCATTGGCTATAAAAGGATGGTACCATGCCTTTACATTTTGAACAAGGAAGCTAGGAATCTCATAGAATCACCAGTCTTAAGAAATGGATTTTTTAAGCAAAAGGATAAATCTTGCAGGAGTCATGATAAACATTGCAGCATAATGTGATAGACCCTATATATTAGAGAAATACGTGTTTTTCCACCCCAAATCCTGAAAATGCTAATATGCTTTTATCTGCTAAAGATAAGTAAGAATTCCGTTTACAGAAGGCTTGCAATATAATTTAATCTTAGTGGGACCGTTTGCAAACATATGCAATTTCAACTACCAGCACAGCTAAAGCAAGCAGGAATCCTTCATTAGAGAGAGAACATATTCTGCAGTAGCTTCTGTTGTTCTCTTTCCTAGTATTACTTCATTAGTGTTCGTGGGAAAGTAATTAATATTCTATGAAGTAAAATGATAAAATATTAGTAACTTACAAATAATACATTTTAGCTTAGAAAAAATATAAACCAGACAGAGTTCTGAAGGAAAACTTCTGAATATCCTGGAAATCCAGTTCACATTTTTGTCTTGGGGCCGTAGGAGCCTCTCATAGTAACTTGTTGCGCCTCTTTCTATGCAGTATCTGATTAAACTGTAGGATCTTTTGTGAAAGTGTGATAACAGGTCACTGGTGAGCATGCAGGTGAGAAGGTACAGACTCTTGGAGTGCCAAACTCAGCAGTGTGACACTTACTGAGACTAAAACTTTCCTTTCTGCTATGTGGACCACTGGAATCTGTATGAACTGATTGCAACCATGTAATATACTGTGACTAAGTAGTGGAGTTTTCTGTCCTCCAGGAAAAATTCACCACTAAATGCTATTTTTCTTTGGAGATATTAGTATTTTTTTAAACACCTGTTGGAATTAGTCTGTGTAAAGGGCTGGAGAAGGCTGTTTCCAACCTCTATGACAGGTTGCTGAGAACTTGGGGGGTTTGTGACAGATACCATATCTTGTTAGAGCTAAATAAGAGAATAAGAATTGTTATGGGATTTGGAACTAAATGCCTAAACTAACACCAACAAGAACTCAGCATTACCAGAATGGTTTGGTCTGTAGGAATTTGAAGACATTCTCAATTACCAAAAGCCCAACAATGTCTTTTGTTAAACAGAATTATGTGTGATGTGAGGTAAAAGCAAATTCAGCAAGCTTGCTTTATTTGCATATTAATTCAATCAAAATCAAGAGGTTTATATCTGGGCACATTAAGCTTCCTGTTGTTACTGAGCTAATAATTTATTGTTATTTATTACCAGACATTTTGAAAGTGAAAGATATTGTTGTGTCTTGGCATATTGTATAGCATTTGAATTACTAGTAGTCCAACTTTTCAAGAACGGGAAGGAAATGTTTAGCAACCATGAGAAGATTAACTGGAGTAAAGTAACTCTGTGGAGTTATCTCCACAGATCTGGCTTAGATTATTTTATAGAGGAGTCAAGGTAGGCTATTATTTTTTCTGAAGTCAGCAAATCAGAATGTGTGCTTCGGTAAAATTTGACCCTCAGGATTAAGTCTGCCATTGCAAAGAGAAGATTGGTGCTATCATACACGGCCATGTGTACATATATGTTTAAGAATGATTATACAGATATGGAAAATGATGTCTACTTTATTGCCCTTCTAAATGCCCTCCCAGGAGCTTTTCTCAACACTGGCGAACATTAAAGACTTCTGTTTGAACGTGTGGAATTTGCTTTGTATTTCCTTGGAAAGGAATACATCTTTCATTACCACAACCTTCTGTAACCCTCCTGCCCTCTTCACTCCCACACCCCCACACAAAGACACTCCTTAATTGTATTACTGTTAGGCTGACCTCCAACCCCTACTAAAATGAGGACAAGGCTAGTTTTGTGTTTCATGGGATAACAATTTATGAGCAATTAAAAATGAAGAGACACAAAGCATTCATCACAGTCTCAGCTAGACAGGCAGCTGAGGTCAAAGGTTCTAGCAATGAAGTGTGCACAATATATTTTTATTTCTGTTTTCACTAAGAAGGAAACGGGTTAGCTAAAAATTATGGCATGCAGCCTCTAGTTCAAAATAGGTGCACTTAATCTTTCAAGACAGTCCGTGCTTGGGCAGATAGGTTATGACAGCACACACACACACGCACACACAGACACGCTTCCGGTATCTGTAGAAAAACTCAGAACATATTATTGGCAAACTCGAACTCACAGTTGCTTAAAATGAGATGCACCAAATGCTTTTACAGTTTACAACTTAGCAGTTACAGTTTTCATGTGAAACATACCTTTTCCTCTGATACCTAAAAATGAAGTACAGTAGGATTTGATCCCTTTTGTCTATATTCCAGACTGCATGTGGCAGCTCATGGAAGCGTCATGTGTTAACATTCCTGAAGCTACAGTAGATAAATACAGTAGATAATAAATATGGAAATTAAGGTTTCCATGTTAGTGTCGTTATCAGGGTACTTCTGTGTCTCCACAACTGAAAATGGAGACTTTTTGTTTTGTTTCTCTTTTTCTTTAAGATAGACAATGCAGTTCCAAACCTGTCACTGATTGCTGATTTAGGATCTCTGTCTCAGTCTGGCATGAGCAAAAGTATTGGTGAATCATCTATTACATTATGCCATAAATCCAGCTCGGTGTGATTTTGCAATGTGTGATATTTCCAACCTGTATCCAAACTAAAAGCTGAGAGTGAACAGTTTTGAATTGTTATTCTAAAAGGGCTCGATCTACTTGTTTTATCAAAGCACCTGAATGGCAGTGCCAACAAGAACATAGCGAAGCATTGCCTAGTGGGTTCATTTTGGCTAGAGCTGTGAATGAACATGAGCATATATATACATGTACCATTCTAGTGGGATTACAGTAATTGAAAGTTCACTTAATAAATAGGAACATTTCTAACCTTCTGTAGTAATTTTCTATTAGAAGAAAAAATGTAAGTTAAAAATGTATTTTTTTTTTGCATTAGAATCACATCACTTTACAAGTGGATAAATAATGCAAACTACCAAGGGGGGCCTAGGATCTTTGTGCTCTATTTTTGTTGACTGAAATGACAATAGTTTATTCAATAAGGGATTCTTTTGAGTAAAAAAAGTGATTTATGCGAAGCATTGCATCTTTTCTTCTGAATTAAGCCAAATGACCAGTAAAGAGGGTTGATATTGATTTCTCTATAGAATATGGTGTATTTGTTAATGGGAGTTTCTTTTCACTGGGGCTGAAAGCCAGTAAATGGTTCTCAAAGAAAACAGGGGAAAGTTAAAAACTCAATGAGATTTTTAGTCACTGATGGTGACTAGAAAAAAACAGACTTAATAAGAAAGCAAGGTGAAAGATTTAGTCGGTTGCGTCAAAAGGATCTATTTCATTTCTGCAATGTTGAGGATATTCTTCAACAAAAGAGACGATTCTGTCAAAGACTAGTCAGAACATAGACATGACAATGGGAAGATGCTTTAAGCATCATAAGTATCTATCATACAAACATAGTCTAATCAGGTTAAGTGCTATCCTACATGCTGGGCCTAAACTATGCAGGGGCATATGCACTAAAAGCTGGTGGGAGCTGCTCCTGTTTCTCATGACAGAGTCAGTTGACACATCAGCTATGTTTGGGACTCGTGCTGCAACAGGGCAGTGGCTCCCTCTTAAACATCTCCAAGTCAGCCACACTGACAGTGGTAAAAACCCTGTAGGAGTCTCTGGGAAAAAAAAATGTTTTTTTTTTTTTCTTTTTCATATTAAAGGACAATAGTGCACATACTTGATTCCTTCTGTCTGAATAGGAGCAGTGCGTGAGGAGACAGTAGTCTTTCAGGACTTGTAAAAAGCTGTATCTTGAAGGAGGATTATGTGAGATAAATATGGAAATTATTGTAATAATTCTGATTTATGTATATAGTATATATCAATGTATATAGTATATATCATATAAATATATATCATATATATCATATAAATATATACACTATATATACAAAAATATATATATAGTGTTGTAAGAATCATTGCTGTTAGAATGTGCAATGGAATATGAAAATTTTACTTTCATCTTGAGTGGTGTGAGGCATCAGCAAAGCATGTAAAGTCTTTCTCTGAAAAATCTCAAATGTGGTATTAAAAATAATGGCAAATTATGAGTTAAAGAATACCTTTTTGAGGTGGGACATTCCATAAGAATTTAAAAATGAAGCAACCATTTTAAGACAATATTTTGATTCCAATAGTGGTTAATACCAGATGTCTGTGGAACAAAAATGAGCAGGGAAAAAAATGAGAATACAGCCAGGCCTTTGTGAATCCTTAAAATTATATAAAGAAACCTTTCCTTCAGTGTGTCTCTATTTTATCATTCTTTCCAGGTCAGTAAACATGCTTGGGCTGAGGAGTACGTTGTACTTGTCGAGTCACATGCACCTGGCAGATATCCCCTGTCCAGCCATCAAGGATCCAACTTGGTGCTTGCATAGCTCAGGAAGCTGAGACATGATCTTTCCTAAGGATAGTGGGGATGCCTCCTTCCACCAAGGGTCTTTTAGCTCCTGGACAGAGAAATTTCTGGGATTTTTCATGCAAAATAGGGGTTAGGATGCTTGGAATTAGACTGTGTTGAATGCTTGTGGAGCTCTGTTATGGCTGTGTCCTGTTATCTGTCACCTTTGTGACTGCCTTCTTTAGATCAGTAAGGTTACATTAAGGTCAAAATTGAGGTGAGTCTGCACGCTTCATCTTCTTTTCTAGGCACAGGGTAAAGATCTCTCATGTTCTCTGCTCTTCTATTTTTGGCAGAATCCATGAACATTTTCATATGTTATTCAAAGACTGAATGGCGGGGGGGACAATTTGTTGTCATAATGGCATGGTGTCCAGACCCCAGTGCAAGCGTTCAAGAATTTTGTGCTAGTCTGAGAATAGGTTACTGATTCTTTCTTCTCACACAGCAAAAATTGCCTCTAGTGTCTTACCAGATTGCAAATTGGAGTGGTTATGAGAAAATCTGTTGCATACATTGCCTTTAATGAGTTTGTTTCCTGTTCTTTCAGAATTAGAACAGCCTTCCTCCAATGAAAGCTCGAGATGGGAGATGATTTGATCAGCATGGTAACAAAGGTCCTACTTAAAATTGACTTCTAGTTGCTAGCAGACAGCATGGTGGTGAGATGTCAGTGATGGGTTGTACTGTCTTGACTGGACTTTGAGGCAGTCTATCCACACATGGGCTCGGTTTGGTGCTGTTGCTTTGGCTGGTGCAAAGTTGAATGGCATCTGGCAAGTCTTGACAAAGGAGTAGCCCCTTCCCTTGACTGCTAGAAGTTAGCAATTTTTTTTTTTCAGGACGATCACTAATATCAAGGAGATATTTTTTCAGGTTGTGGGTGTGTGATTGGATTTCCATCCTCAGGTACTTGTTCTTTTTGTGGCCATCTACCTGCTCAAACATTCTTCCAGTGTTCACATCCTGCTCCTGTCTGGGGTCAAAGTCAGTAAAGGGAGTGTTTTTCTGAAGGTCACCGCATCTAGGTTTGGCAGCTTGTTCTGCTAAGGAATGACTATGAAGGATGGGAGGAGGGACTAGGAGAAGGCAGGGAGTGCACTCTGCAGGTCCCCTGGCCAAGAGAGGGGCACACACATCCCCTCTGCAGAGACATCTGATATCCTCTAGAGAGAGCTCCCTGGGAAACCTCTGATGTGATTATTTATACTGAGATCATCAGGACAGTGTCGGAGGGTATCAAGAGGTCACAGGATATTAGTTAAAGCATCACCACATTTTGGGGGGATTAATTCCGACATTATGCTTTCTAATGTGGAACACTTCTCATTTAATTGAGTTAATAAATTCAATCAAATGTTAACATTTGGTCTGCAAAATAAGGAATCAAGTCTCAAAAGCATCTTGATAAATGACAAGAATCTTAAATAGGTGCCTTCATAAATTATAGATGCATATATTTACAAACACATCCACATGCACAGTGGTATGAATGTGCCCTTCAGTAAATTAAACACAGCACACCTGAAACCTGAATTATCTCTTTGGTGGAACTTGGAGATATGCTCTTGGACAATGCTGGATGACACCTATTTTGGGGAGCTTATATACTTGTCATAAAGCTTTGCTAAATCTATTTCACTTTGGACTTGGCTCAGGTGACTCCACACTTTTGCAAAGGCTGGACACAGTGCCCCCTTACCCATTTTTCTCCAAAGGAGAGGCTTTTGGTGTAATCTAAGGCCACATATTTTGTTGGTAGTGTTAGAGTTTACACTGGGAAGAACTGTGAAGTCGGGAATATTAAAATGTTTGTAGAATTGACAAGCACAGAGAGCTGAGTGTGAAACAGAAAATAACATCCAAACCCTTCAAAGTAGCACACTCTTCCACTAACTCTACTTAAATATGGAAAAGAGTTTTGATCTGCGTCTTCTCCTCAACTGCTTGGCTGCTGGTCTGTGTTGCAGTAGCAGTGTCCTCAAGACTGAGAGCTAAAACAGAACACAGACCATACTTCAAGGGAATGGGATCTTCAACAGGAGCTTCCTTGGAGCTGAGGATGTTTGGATATCAGCTGGCTAGTTTTTAAAAAATCCTGCCCTAAATATTTACAAAAACTTTGGAACATTTCACACCTCTTTGCTGTCCCTTTTTGTGGTCTTGATGAAAAGCATCACAAGAAGTGCCCTGGTTCTGACTTGTTTCCAAGTCTCATTAAGCACAATGGGTTTGCAAGTGTTTCTGTACATACCGGCAGCACTACATCATCCCTTGCCTTCCTGGGGCTGAAAGCTGCAGAAGGCAGCCAACGGGGAAGGCATAGAGAGCACACTTTTTGAGACTCTCTTTTCCCAGCTTCTATTCTTTGCTCCAACCAAAGGAGTGAAATTGGAAAGCCATTACCTCATTTCTAAATAGTTTGGAAGGCAGCTCACTGCTCTGTTTTGAACTTGAGGGATTTTTCAGTTGCATGGAAAAGTGGAAATTTTGTAACTGATTTTTGTTTGTTTGTTTGTTTTAGAAGACTCACACTTCATCACAAAATGAACATGAAATGGTAGTGAGTTGGAAGTTGAAATGTGAGAGTTTGCAGGGGCTTGTTTCCCAGAATTTGATTACAAGCATATGTCTCCCCTGAGGCTTTTAAGATTTTAGTAATTAATTTTTTCTAGAATTTAGCTGGTGCTCTCTCTTTTTTTTGCTTCCCCTATCTCTCTTTTTTTTAATACCACCTGAGTTTGGTAAGGACAATATCATCTTTGGGATTTTGTGAGGGTTTCTCATAAATCCTCTGCTTTAATTTGTTTTCTTCAAATAGCTCAGTACAAAATGTACTAAGAAAATCAATGCTAGAAGGAGCATCATATGGAGAAGCATTAATTCTTCAAGTGAAATAAAAAAACCTCTTATAGACATAATCACAAATGGAGTAGTTTGTTCGCATGTTATCTGATTAATTTAGTCTTTCTAACGAAAAAATTTCCTTGAATGGGGAACCTCAAAATACCAGGCAAACGTCAGTGCGTGTCATTAAATAATAATTAAATCAACCGACACACATCAGAGCTGGTGCTTGGAGGTGGTCTAGGCTTTGTATACATTTTATACAGGATACTCCTTTTGTGAGTGTTCAGGCTGAGCAATCGTGTGTCTTTTGCTGGCTGGTGCCATAGCAAAGCAAAAGTTTTTTTGCATTGCAAGCCAAAATGAAAGACTTCTTCATCAATTGTGTAGCTTTTCTTTTGGCTGACTGTTAATGGCAGCCCTGACCTGAGTTCCACAGTGTGTTGTGCATGCAGAAGCTCCTGTGCCTTTGTAAATGTGTAGTATTTGGGTGCTGCTGACCTGGTCCAATATGCAGGCCTCCATCCTTACTTCTAATGCTTTGCAAACATATTGGCTGGACTTATACTTCACAGCCTCTTGGCCAAGAAATATAGGGCTCCCATAGCTCAGTGTCTGTGATTTTGTTTGAAAGACAGCTCCCTGTTTTAGCCCATCCCTTTCTCCCATGCACTGAAAGACGCAACATCCTGATCCTTGTCCCTCAGCAGATTACTCTTTCTTTATGATTAGATATCAAAAATATTTATAGAGCCTACTGAAATCTCCTGATGTGCTGTTATATTGCATCTGTCCTTTTTCATTTTTTATACCAGCTAATTGAATTGTTTCTTTATTGCATCTATATCATGCAATAAATTAAATGTTGTGTAACATGTACTTAATGCTTTGCTTCCTGTCAGCAATATGGTATAGTTTGCCAAGCTCTATCTAATTGCATGTGTGAAATCCAACATCACGTACCTTTTTTTTAAAGGCTGAAATTCTACTGAGGCAGAAGGCCTTATACAAGCTCTGTGTATCAGTCTTCAAATTAGCTTTTTGGTAGGAATTTAGCATTTTATAAGTCTTAAGTTGAGTCACTAAAATTAAATACTTTAGTACTTCTACCTATGAAGAGGTACAGTAATGTATTGTGCCAAAGACATTGATATCTAAATGTTTTTCATAGATGCAGAGATGTATTATAGGGATTTAGAAGAGGAAATCACATTTTATCTAAACAGTATTGTACTGATTATAAATGTCAGATGGGTAAAGGAGAGAGAAAAATATTTGTCAAAACACATTTCAGTGGAAAATCAGTGACTGAAAGGAAGTCTAAAGCATCAGAAATCTGAAAGAATATCTATTTTTCTTCAGTTGTTTTCAAAAAATTTCACATTCCATGATGTAAAGAAATAGCATTTTCATTTATAACTTATTTACACATGCAAGCACTTTTGATTTTTTTCCCCCCTTTTCCCCCTGTTGAGTAATATCTTAAGGCTTACATAAATAATAGTTATAATAAACAGTTACTATCGGTTGGTAAATAACATACTACTACTATTTTTACTCAACACCTGAACGCTACTTTATGAAACAAATGATCATCAGAAAATAAATGTTTCATGGAATATGCTTATTTTCCAGATTTACCAGTGCTTGCCTACTCATGAGGTTCTGAGTGATGGCTCAATTTAAAACACTAACCCTCCAAGTCCTAATAATGTTTTGAATTTGAAACAGAAACCCTAAAAATCACAGTAAGTTTAGTCTGTCTATTTTGGCTTTGAATCAGAAAACCATATCAATAAAGCATTTAAGCATTAGAAGTAATCTAATTTAAAAGTCTATGCTTATGTGTGTTGTTAAGTCAGAGATCCTAGAAGTGGCATATAGCAGGTGGTGCCTCTGCTTTTCTAAATTTTAAATAATTTGCTGTGGAAGAAAAAGAGCTACATAGAGTATCTTTGTAAATGCCTAAATATTTGGCAGATTTTAAATGGTTAAAGTTTTAAGAGAGTTACTCTCTCATATCCAAACTCCTGTTGAAAAGGTCAACTTCAACACAATTCTCTTCATACGAAAATTTTAGAAAGATTTTATTTTCACTTTGGCCCAGGATGAAAACAAGTGTTAAAACCTCATGAGCTGTCATTAAAAGGAAATGTTCCTTTAGCTTTGGTAGCAAATCCAGGACCATGTTTCCTTCAATGAGTGTCATTAACAACCCCCAAAAGTGAATCCAAAGAGAGTATAATTCTTGCTTGGTCTGCAAAATAAGGAATCAAGTCTCAAAAGCATCTTGATAAATGACAATTGCTGTCCCAATAAAAGTAGCACCATGTGAGTTATTTGTATCAAACTTCTAGTATAACTTTCTTCTCACAGAGGCCTTGATTCATCAAGGAAGTTCAGAATCGGATGAATTCAAGCATAGAAAGTAATCGAATATTAATGAAATTACTCCTGGTTTTTTTTAAGTTCGGAGATGGCCTTAAGTTGCACTGGAACCAAAAAACCTTCATTCAGGGAGCTATGGTACAAAGTATAAGACCAAACTGTAATATCTGTTGTAAAAATTGAGTGCGTTTACTCTAAAACTAAGTAAAAATGTTTCTTAATAGATGCATTTGAGCTGAATTTATGTGGAGCATGCAATGTTAACTTCCTTGAAGATAAATAGCAGCTAAATAGACTGCTTCCTATATGATGGTTTTGAGCTGTCCTCTGTTAATTCTTACTGTAAAAGTATCTTACATAACAGGGTAATGGAAAATCTGCAACATCATATAAATGGTGCACACCAACACATAGACCATTAATAACATATGAACCCTGCAATACTTTATCTTCATTGTTTTTGAAAAGGACCTTTGCTCTAACCCTTGTAAAAAATGCCAAGAAAGACACATATTCTTTTTTTTTCAATACACTTCTTACTTTCCTCACATCTGGTGCTAAACACTTGCTGCTCCAGCTCTTAAAGCACAGGAACAATCTGTATATGAAGGGAGGCATAAGTCAAGAGTATAAAACTGTAAACAGTGTGCATTAATGTACTTCTGAGAGCTAGAACAAGTGCACTAGTTTTCATTTAACACCGAGAAAGGTGTCCTGGGATACCACAGTGCAGGAACACAAGGGGAAGTCTTTGGGTTGTAACCAAATGTTGTATTATTTTTAGCTGTCATTACTGAATATAACACTTCCCACAGCATATTTTCCTCTGAATCATGACTGATCTTCAAGACTGTCGACGCACCCTTTCTGCCACAAAAGCCCTTTTGTCTCAGTGTGTTTGGGTGTGTGTGTGCGTGTCCATTCTGCCCATTTCCTCCTCACAGTGAAAAACAGCGGCTCGAGTTTTTCTTGGTTTTGTTTGAAAAACACAATTTTATCGGAAGAGATTAAATAAATCAGCAAGTGATAATATGAAGCCATTAATACAACTTTTCTGCTCAAGTGGTTTGGCATCCTTTATTTGCTGGTTTAGACAATTACAGGCTTCCAAACTAATTACAGTGCAGAACATTATGGGATTCATGAAACTTGGCAGCTATCACTTAAAAAAGGGAAAGGAAAGGAAGGAAGAAAAGTTCATAGCTATCCATCATGGAAATCTCCTGAAAGTTCCTTAGAACAGAAATACTACAGTACTGGTAAAGACTTTCAGCAGCTCTGAGCATCTTGACTTCTAATTTGTATATTTTTGTTCATTTTTCATGCTTCATAAACAAGCATATGGAATATACTGTGCAGATCTTATGCCAGCAAAATGTCTTATATACTATTTAAGTTACAGCATCAATGCGTTAATTATATTAACTAATACACAGACTGTAAATAAGTTGACAGTTGTCTCGTGAAAACCCTGCTGTAGTTTCCATCCTTTGCCAGAGAGAACTCTAGTTCCTGTTGCTGAAACAGATCACACCAGGGAAAACCAGGGGTATGACTAACAGGTGGCAGAGCACTTATGGACTGGGAGAAGTGAAGGTGGCACCTGCCTATCCCAGTGCTTCTGGGGAGAAAACTGCAGCTTGGGGGTAGGTGATGGCTGTGGAGTGTCATGAAGTGACCCAGCAGGAGAGCTATGGGAACATGCCTCCTCCCAGCTGGGAATGCAGGGCGTTTGGTTTGTCAAAGGCCAAATGCCACAAATACAAGGAAGCTGGTCTCTTTTGGGTTAGGGTAGGGGCACATCAGAGTCATTTTGTTGGTTTGGTTACACTGATTAAAGTCCAAAAGCAGCAGCTGCAGTAAAGGCAAAAATGTGGCTTTTTTAGTGTAACAGTGACCACCGCACATTTCAGATATCACCAATAAGACCTCCCCAGAATCACAAAATTTCCTTTAGAATATGATTTAATGTAATTGTTATACTGATTTCTGATCTTATAGGACTGCTACACTGGAGGGACAGGGAAGGTTTTCTAAACTGAAAGTGAGAATCTAGTTGTAAAATATAGCTACGGGAGCAAAGGTTAAAGAAAAACCCTAGATAATGCTGGAGTGGGCAATGCATTGTGGGATGACGTATGCTTCCAAGCTGAGGAGCTGTATGAGACCTATGGAGTTCCTTTTCTTAAGGACCATATTATTAGTGGTTGACATTGTGTCCTTCTGCTCAGGAAGAAGGTCCTTGTGAACTTTTTCTGTCCTTAGGATAGCTTTAGTAGATGAGCATTTCCTAGAAAACATGATAAGAAATCAGTGTAATTTATAGTACCAGCAATATAATTCCTGCTCTGCATTGATGTTTCATTCCTGATAAACCAAAAGGATTATACATAGGGAAGAGAGAGCAGATTAATTTCTTAAGTAAGACCAGACTTCTGCTGAGAGAGGTGACAAATAACACCACCTGCAAGTGGTTGTTTGTTGTTTTTTTTTTTTTCATAATTTACTTATCTACATGTCTTAAAAACCTGCCTGGAAAGCAACCTGGTATAGTGAGTGCCATTAAATTATATTGCACTTGACTTGTAAGTAAGCAAACTCTGTTGGGCCAGTTGTGAGACTAATTGGGGTGGAGGAGGTGATGTTTGTGACCATCACTGGAGTGCAGTGAGATGACTAGGAGCCCAGCTGCTCCCTGAAAAACTTAGACCAATTTTTAGGCTTTTTAGGAAAGACAGGCTAAGGAGATGAGGAGAGGTCATAGCCCTCTGTGTCAGTGACCAGCTGGAGAGTATGGAACTCTGCCTGGGGAAGGATGAGGAGCCAACTGAGAGCTTGTGGGTGAAGATTAAGGGGAGGGCAGGGGCAGGGGATGTTATAGTGAGGGTCTGCTACAGGCCACCTGATCAGCAGGATGGATGAAGCTCTCTATAGGCAGAGAGAAGGGGCCTCACGCTTGCAAGCCCTGTTCCTCATGGGGGATTTCAATCACCCTGGTGTCTGTTGGAGGGACAACACAGCAGGGCACAAGTAATCTTGGAGGTTCCTTGAATACGTCAACAAGAACTTCCTCACACAAGTGGTTGAGGAGCCAACAAGAAGAGGTGCCATACTGGACCATGTGCTCGCAGACAAGGGAGAAGCTCGTGGGGAATGTAGTGCTTCAAAGCAGCCTTGGCTGCAGTGACCACAAGATGGTGGAGTTTGATATCCTCAGGGAAGTGATGAAGGCACAAAGGAAGCTCACTGTGCTGGACTTCAGGAGAGAAGACTTTGGCCTCTTCAAGCAACTACTTGGTAGAGTCCCATGGGATAGAGGAAGGTAGAGGGGACCAAGAATGCTGGCTGAGTTTCAAGGATCACTTCCTCCAAGCTCAGGAGCAATGTATCCCAACAAGGAGGAAATTGGGCAAAAATGCCAGGAGGCCTCCATGGATGGATAAGAAGCTGCTGAGCAAACTCAGAACAAAAAAGAAGCTTTCAGGAAGTGGAAACGAGGATAGGTGACCTGGGAGGAATACAGGGAAATTGAATGGGAAGCTAGGGACAAGATTAGGTAAACCAAAGCCCAGTTAGAATTGGGCCTAGCCAGGAATATTAAGGATAACAGGAAGGGCTTCTACACATATGCTGCAAGCAAAAGAACGACTAGGGCTAATGTGGGCCCACTCCAGAAGGAAACAGGAGACCTGGCTACCCTGGACAAAGAGAAGGCTGAGGTTCTCAACGACTTCTGTGCCTCAGTCTTCAACAGCAAGTGCTCCAGCCATGCTGCCCAAGTGGAGAAAGGCAAATGCAGGGACTGGGAGAATGAAGAGCCTAAGCTCACCGTAGGAGAGGATCAGGTCTGAGACCATCTAAGGAACCTGAATGTGCACAAATTTGTGGGACCTGATGAGATTCATCCGCATGTTCTAAGGGAGCTGGCAGATGAAGTAGCTGTGCCACTATTCATCATTTTGAAAAAACATGGCAGTCAGGTGAAGTCCTGATGCCTGGAACAAGGCAAACAAAACTCCCATTTTTAAAAACTGGAAAGCAGAAGACCTGGGGAACTACAGGTCAGTCAATCTCACCTCTATGCCAGGCAAGATCATGAAGCAGATTCTCCTGGAAACTATGCTAAAGGCACTTTGAAAATAAAGAGGTGATTGGCAACAGCCAACATGGGTTTTACGAAGGGAACGTCATGCCTGACAAATTTGGTGGCCTTCTGTGATGGGGCTACAGCATTCTTGGATAGGGGCAGAACAACTGACATTGTCTACCTGGACATAGGCAAAGTGTTTGACACTGTCCTGCATGATATCCTTGTCTCCAAATTGGAGAGACACAGATTTGATGGATGGACCACTCAGCGGATAAAGAACTGTCTGGATGGCCGCATACAAAGAGTTGTAGTCAATGGTTCCTAGTCCATGTGGAGACCAGTGATGAGTGGTGTCCCTCAGGGGTCAGTACTGGGGCCGATACGGTTCAATATCTTTGTCAGTGACATGGATAGTGGGATCAAGTGCACTCTCAGCAAGTTTCCTGACAACACCGAGCTGTGTGGTGCAATTGACACCCTGGATAGAAGGGACGCCATCCAGAGGGACCTTGACAGGCTTTATAGTTGGGACTGTGCGAACCTCATGAAGTTCAACAAAGCAAAGCACAAAGTCCTACACCTGGGTCTGGCAATACCAGACACACTGTGGTGGGGGGAAAACAGTTTTCCCCCTGAAGCTATAAAATGGTAAACCCCCAGGGGGTGGTGACTCTTGAGGTTTGAACCAATGAGCGCTTCTGCAAAATATAAACATATCACTCAGACCGGAAAAGAAAGGGGTTGTAGTTGTAGTTGTTGTTGAAGAGGTGACCATGTTGTAAAGCCAGAAGGAGAAGGGGCAGGAGCCCCTTGGGGGCTGGGCCCCCCGCAGCCCCAGCTGGGGGGCTACAGGGACTTGGAACAGTGTAAGGCTGGGCTAAGTACCTGTGGCTATGAGCTGGGGGATGTTTCTCCACCGTGAGCAGCAGAAGCGGCAGCAAGAACAGCACTGACCGAGAAACGGTGGCAGAGAGCCAGTAGAAGAACTGAAGAAGCAGCAAACAAGCATGCAGCCGAGCAGGAAGACACAGAGTTGTCTGAAAGAGCCAGCAGCAGAGAGCAGGACTAAGCCACTACAGAGAGAGAGTTTTGGGGTAAGGACTGAACCAAAACCCCAAACTCCTTTGAGTTCCCTCCTAAAATGGAGAGGGTGGACTCCTACTGAATGGAAGTCCTAAAATGCAGCATGCACTGCAGAAAGAGGAGCTAGGAAGCTCAGTCGTCCTCAGAGCTCAGCCAGGACGGAATGTGGAGGGGGTGACCTTAGCTTCCCCCCTCGCTGCTGCTAAGCTAAGAAGCTAGCTAGCAGCCTGAGATCAGAGCCAGAAGCTCTGCAAGGGGCTTGAATCCCCTGAAGATACAGACTGTCACGAAGGCTTCTGTACTTCGTTGATATGACTGTGGTGAAGTGACCTTTATCCGGGTGAACACAGCCCATGGAAGAGAAGACCCTCGCTTGGAGTCGAAGGGCCGAGGGGCTTGGAGACCCCCCTCGTGTGTACTGGCAGAGATCCAGCTACAGCTGCTGCAAGGAAGAAGAGAGCCTGCTGCCCTGGAGGGCCTGCTGCTCTGAAAGTGGAAAGGATCTCTTCCTTCTTCCCTCCTGGACTTTTATTTGGAGGGAGAAGTGATTTGATCCATTGTAAATACTATTTTGTCATGGTAGAGATAGTTGAGATTGTGTATGTAATGTACTATGATATTTATTTGTACAGTGTATTGTAATATATCCCTTCCCCCATTTTGAGTCTCGTGTGGTGTCTGGAAAACCCATCTCACACTGGGTTGAGATGTGGGAGGGGGGCTTGGACTAGGGAATTGGATTTTAGGGCTCTCAAACCACGACACACACCTACAGGTTGGGTGGAGAAGAGCAGCCCTGCGGAGAAAGACTTGAGGTAGATGGTTGATGAAAAACTCAAGATGAGCCAGCAGTGTGCGCTCACAGCCAGAAGGCCAACTGTGTCCTGGGCTGCATCCAAAGTAGCATGGCCAGCAGGTTGAAGGAGGTGGTTCTCCCACTCTACTCTGCTCTTGTGAGACCCCACCTGGAGTACTGCACACAGTTCTGGGGTCCCCAGCATAAGAAGGATGTGGAACTGTTGGAGCAAGTCCAGAGGAGACCCACAAAGTTGGTAAGAGGACTGCAACACCTCCCTTATGAAAACAGGCTGAGAAAGTTGAGGCTGTTCAGCCTGGAGAAGAGAAGGTTGTGTGGACACCTCAAGCAGCCCTCCAGTATCTGAAGGGGGCCTACAGGGAAGGCGGAGGGGGACTCTTTTTCAGGAACTGTAGTGATAGGACAAGGAGTAATGTGTACAAATTGAAAGAGAGGAAATTTAGGTTAGAAATTTAGGTTAGAGTGTTGTGAGACACTGGAATAGGTTGCCCAGGGAGGTTGCAGATGCCCCAACCTTGGCAGTGTTCAAAGCCGCATTGGATGAGGCAACTTGGTCTAGTGGAAGGTGTCCCTGCCCATAGCAGGGGGGGGTTGGGACTAGATGATCTTTAAGATCCATTCCAACCCTTTAAAATTCTGTAATTCTATGATTCAAGGCTTAAGCTTTAAGCTGCTTTTATTACTCCAGTTAGGGCTATGTGCTGTATAGGCACTATGAATTTCTGAGTGTACACTGGTTGTGCCAGAAGTGAGAGGTGGGACTCAACAGGATAACAGCTAATTCAGGGAAAACCTGGACTGGCATGAGCCAGGTTCTGCCCCACAGACTCTCCATTGCTATCAGTCCTTACTGAGGCAAAAATTGCCCAGCACTCTTTGAAGCTATCCAGTTGTCCATTCTGTTCCCTTTTAATCACCAAACACCTAGGCATTAGTCTTGCTTTTTTTTCCCCTGTGATTAATTAAGTGATCATCTTCTCTAAAGATTTATTTCCTTTTCTGAAAAAAATAAATTGATGGCTTTTTTTAATGGAACCTTAAGATTTGATCAATGTCCACAAATGCTACAAGAATACTTAAGGCAAAGCAACAATTTTTGAATTGACCTTTTTTTTTTAATATATCCATCTCATTCCTCTATGGAGGAAGTCCACAGATAAAAACTAAAATCTAGGCTGAGGTGAATATAGAAACCAACCACGCTTTTAAAAACACACCTGTGACCTGATGACCAGCACTGTAACTAATTCAACAGAGACATGCCAGTACTTTTCCTTGGGTCAAAGTGCCTTGAATTCTTGCTGTGATGTATGAACATGCACGCAGACACACACATGCATATGCAAAAATATACACATTCCTACAGATACACATGCTTACAGATATACATAAATGTTTACTTTGCTAAGTATTACTAAAGAGCCTCTACAGTTAATAATAGGATGCATGGTTGAATAGCATAAACTTAATCTGGCTAGATTTAGTCTGGGTAATTAAGGTTAGCTCAAGTGAAGGTGGGCTTGCATGTGTTTCAGCATGGTGCACACTGCAGCATATGCCATAGGAAACCATAGACCTCCAGTGGAAATTTATATTGTTAATTTGTAATGAAATGTGTTTCACCATGTATTGAATACTACTACAACATGCACAAACTAAATTGAAGGCAATATGAGTAAAAATATCTATGTGACTTTGTGTCTGCAGTGCTGTTCTATATATTCTGATATGAACCATGAGGGTATTATGAGGCTGAGTGGATCTAAATTCTTATAAAATGCCATGTATTTGTTAAAAGATATTTGCTAGATATTTGTTAAAAGAACACTATTGTGTTCATTTTAGTGCAGAGATTTACATTAAATAATGCTAAAGCACACCAAAAGCATGGAGAATGCCTATCTACATTGAGTAGTCCATGTTCAACAAAGTCTACTCACGAATCTCATGCTTAGTCAACAATTCTTGTTCTGGTCTGCCTTACAGCCTGTGTTTCATACTGTCAGGAGAGTGCTGATGAGGTATAATAGATTTTCCGAATCTGTCCAGATTCACATCTTCTCCTGGAGTGTCCAAGCCAGACTTGGCTGAAACATCAAATATAAGCACAATGCCTGTGGATCTCCTTTCTTTGCCACTTCAGCATGGAGTCTTTCTACTGGCCTATTGGTAGGGAAGATGGGAATTGATGGGGCAGGGGACATGACAGATAGCTTTCCTCCTCCTGAAAAAAACTCCTGCCCTCCCTTGTGAGTGCTGGATCCAAATTCTTCAGTTCTAGATGCTCCAAGTTATAATCTTAACTTGACACATGACAAACACTGTGAAATACAGATTGCTGGAGCCACAACTAGACATCTGGGAATCTGGAAAAAAGAGAGAGAGAACTAGTGCTAGTGGCTAGTGGCTTTAAGACAAATGCTAATAAAGGAAACAGAAACGTGATGATTGCTTCTCCTGGAGAATTGCAGAAATCAATCCCAAGCCTTAAAAAAGGTGCAAAAAGTTTGTGAAAGAGGATGAAATAGATGACATGTGACATGACAGAATTTTTAGCAAATCTAAAACTTGAAAAAATTCAAACCCTCACAAGGTATTACTCAACTTTCTCTCAGTTTACACTGTAGATTATACCATTCCTTCTGTTGTGCAACAGGAATTGGGTCCTTTTACATGGCTTACTTCAAACTTGAGGAAGCCAAGGGTAGGATATTTTATTGCATAGAGTCCTGTCATGCAACAGAATGTGGGTGATGGCCAAATATATGGCAGCTGGAGAAAGTCACAGTGACATGGAGTAAGGTTTGCTCCCAACTTGCTGCACAGTTATGTGTTTGATCAGCTAGGACAGCAGTTTAGGAGTTCTGTGTGAAAATGAAGCATGTGTAGCATAGAAGTTCTCTCCACTGTTTCCTGAAGATTGATGTGGACAAGTGCATGGAGTTACTTTTTTTTCTCAATTGTGTTTTGATGTATCCTCTGTGATGTAAATTAGCTTTAGTTAGCATACAGATTTGAAATTAAGAAAAAAAAACAAAACACCCCACATATAAAAGTTCATATCTATAATATCTTCATGCAGTACAGATGATGACCAAAATTTTAAAGGCAAGGGAATAACATTAAACTTCTTAAAACATACCCAGGCCCATAAATAGAAAGTGTTGGTGAATACACTCAGTTTCAGTTAACTTCACAGAAAGTAAAGCTGAGGATTGGCTTTGTTTAAAAAATATATCATCTATCATTTCAGGTTGCCTAATCAGACAGAGCTTGTGGCTTCAGGTTTCACAGCTCTTAATAATCTGCTGCAGAAAGAAGGGCAGAACAACAGGAAGGAAATAAAGGTGCAGAAGAAAAGGGAGAGAGATATGAAGGGATTGATCAAGGGCAAAAAGCATGTGAAAGAGGGGAAATTGCATGATAGAGACTATGAACAGGGAAGAGAAAGGAGAAAGATAAGACCTCAAGCACAGATGATGAAAGAAAAAGATGGAGGAAAATGGATGGGCTGCAGGAAAGACAAGAGAAAGAAATGACTGAAGAAAAACCCACTGGGGGACTCTTGCCAGTCATGGACAACACAAAGCACTGACCCAAGGGAATCTGCCTGGGAGATAGTCAGACCGTTGGGCCTCTGCATGGGATTTTGAGGAAGGGACCTTGCTGATTTTCCTGAAAAGTGGGTCGCCATGGGTTTTAAATGTGGAAGAGTATATATTGAAAGGCATTTTTGATCCCTGTCAGAAGACAAAAATTGGAAGAGGACTTGAAATGTACCATTCTGTATAAGGTGTCAGATAGCAGACAGACAGAGAACAATTAAGACTGCACAAGACTCTCCATCAGCAGCGTACAATGGGAATAGGATTTTCTTTTTCCCCAGATGTCAGCCCAGCCACTCAGGCGAGACGAAGAGAATTTCTTCCACTTAAGAAATCCTTTGTTCAGGAAAGAGCTGCTCAGGCCTCTGTTCTCTCCCCAGCCAAATTGTATGTCGTTTTCACGAGAAGACTTCACTTTCTGAGCTGCATTGGTAACCAAACAGCTTCTGGACAAAGTGCAAAGTGCAGCAAGTCCAGAGTATCCTTGGAGTTTGACAGGAAGGCTAAAGAATGAATGGAAACATTTTCAAGTGCAAAAGGTTGCTATTTATTCTTGCAAAATTTGCCATAGTGATTTTTGTCCTCCAAACCTTGCAAGCACAGAACTCATGTTTGTTTTCTGCAGGGTGTATGCTCAGTCCTGTTTTTGTTTTTGTTGAATTGTGGTGACTGTATTCTCAGTACAAGAAAACTGCATGTAAATCTGTATAAAACCTGTCTAGATCCTTGTGGAAGTGTAGATCATTCTCATGAAAGCTCTTTAACTAGACCGTGAATATCCAGCATCTGTGCTAGTTTAGTTACATCTTTTCTTTTCTCCTAGTGTGCAATACTGCATATTTAAAAAACCCCAAAAAACCAAAAACCAAAAAACCCCAAAAAACCAAAAAACCAACACAGTGGAGCTGTTCAACAAAGAAGGGAATGAGACATCCCCACTACCAGAATTTATGTAGCCTTTCCTCACTGAGATTAAAACAACTGGATTCAGCAGAAATTACTCATCTGTCTGATTTTTTTCTCTTGTGCTATGAATACGTATGTGCACATACATGCAAAAATGCTGGAATGTACACGCACACACTTGCAGAGATGGAGACTTGGAACACAGAGTTTATCACCCAACTAATTGTACCAATTTAGTGTACTCTCCGGATTTTATTACCCTACTGATACTATAGCAAAAATATTAGGTTAACAATTAACACATTTGTGTGTAAAACATTTAAAGACTCATAAAATTATTAAAACAAATGTGTGACTTCCCAGCTTGTGTACATTACTTGAAATTTTGTATTCATAAAAATAAAAGAAATCCTTGATACAGTTTGGAATACAGAGGTAGTGCAATCTTTCCTTTTTACTTTTGTTTCACTCTGGCTAACTGGAGTGTCAGTATTTATGTGTAGTGCCCTGTTGGCTCTTAGAGACCAGACCAGGAGTGTCACAATTGGGTTAGATACTGGATCTTACTCAGTGGAAGGAAAGAAGGATGTCTGAATCATCATTTCACGAACCTGTGTAACTAAGATGCACATTCAGGTCTTTATATTGTAGTATAAATACAGAAGCACTTGGGAGTCCATTCTGTCAGTAGTATCTCCCTTATTGGGTTACTGATTGCTGGTCACACACTTTACACAAATCTACATCTTAAGATCGCTTGGAAATTTCACCTCTTGCCTACAGTGGCTATTCACTTGTTAATGGGTGTTTCTCACCAGGATCTCATTACAGCTGTGCCCCATTGTCTGCCCTCACGTCCAGTTAATTTTCAAGTGTAGTGTTATACACCGGTTCAAATTTGTGTGCTTTTAAATTGTTTAGTTCCTCGATATTCACAGAAAACACCTCTCTCTTCATGTGTGACCAGGAGGCTGAGATCAGCAGAAGGGGATAAAAACTAACTTGCTTTACAAGCTGTCCCATCAGAATGTGGGCTGCTTGGCTGATAGGTCATAGAGCAAAGCTTGGCTTTTTTTTGAGGTGAAAGGAAGAATGGGCAGTATTGATTGATAAGGGGGGCTATGAATGCTTGGTGCGTGGAATTATTTTAATTTTTTGGGTATTATCTCGAATTTAGAGCTTTATTTTGGAGAGTGTATTCAATCATCACATGGCTGCATTCGTAAGTACATCAAGAGGATTCTAGAAAAAAACCAGCAATTATGGAATTAGAACAGAACAGAACTTGTATCTGCAAATGCTTTTTGCTGCACATATTTGATATTCTTCTGCTGGTACCCTGTGCTTTGTAGTCTGGACATCTTTACACATCCTGAATCTGCATCTTTCTAACCCTTCCTTATTTTCATCAACTTATAATGAATAGAGTTGTGTATTAAAACAGGAAAAACCCCTCACATTCTGAATTACCTTATTTTTTCAAAATCAGACTACTGTTTCCATTTCACCTTATTACGAAAAACTGCAAAGCACACTTGGGACAGGATCGAAAGTCTAGGTTTAAGCAGAATTCATATTACCATAATTTTTCTTTGACAATTAGGAACAAATGCCAGATTAAAAAAAAAAAACAAAAAACCAAAAAACCAGCAAAATGAACAAAACAAAACTGAAAAACGAGAAGAAAAGCTAGAAAAGAATATCAAGTGTTATATATTCTCTCAGTTGTCTGCTACTACATTTGTCCTGCATATTTACTAAAGCCAGAGCTGCACTACCCAGTGCTTCTCATTTTAAAACAATCATTTATGGGTGTTAAAGTATGCCTGTGAAAGCAGAAGTGTACTGTGTCAATCAAAGCTAATCACTGGTACAGGCAAAGTGCTTTTGTTGGCCTCCATGCTCTAAGCCGCACTTCCACATCTGTGTTTGAAGAGATTAGAGAGGTGCTTCATATGAGAACTGTATTACTTAAAGCTGATCGACAGTATTTGGAATAAATCATGAAGAAGTTGAGTGCCAGAAGGAAAGGCATGGTGAGCGAGTTTGAAATGGACTGGGGCTAAATCTGACTCCTTCCCATCCTTCCCATCCTTCTGTCCCCCAGATGTATAAACATCTACACAATTGTTCTTCTGAGAGCAATAGTGGTTATCTTCCTTCAGCCACTTTGCAACTAACGTGCAGCTGCACAGCCAAATGTACCCGAGCTTGTTTTTACTGAGGTACATATTGTTTATTGGCCAAGGCATTGATACTATATTTGTTGTGTTTATAGCAGTCAGGACTGGCAAGGGATGGGGAAATGGGTGTTAAAGGAGAAGAAGAGCTCTTGCAAACTGTTGTGGCTTGGAGTTCTGCAGCTCCCCCACCTCCATTTCCAGCAGCACTCTTGCCTCATGAATGCCATACACTTTCAAATAAATTATGAGTGACAAGTATTTGAACCAATAAAGAGGGCACCATATTTTATATGCAGTAAATTTAATTCCAGATTGTGTTTCACCTCAGCAGTGTGACATGTTTATTGCCGCTGAAAGATGAAAGCACCAGGAGTTAGAGACAAGCGTCAGCAGTTCTACTGGGCACCCGCAAAATGAAGATTTGACAGACTGGTGGCTGAGCCCGTGAAATGAAATGCCAGATCAAATTTTACCCAAAAGGGGTCAGATGTACTGTCATGCCCCCAGACTCTCAATACCAACTGAATAAATGACTCTGGTTCAACAAGCTGCCGAGAAAGGTGGTGTGCAATCCATAACTCACTGCTAGAGGGCTACGATGCCTTTCAAAACGCAGTGATGATCGGTAGTGCCAGAGCTGCCTTTGAGGATATAATGCAATGAAATAACTGTTGGTGTAGAGACATTTTGAAAAGTACTATTAACCAACTTCCAAAATTTGTTGTTTGGTCTGCCTTTGTCACCTCTGTCCCACAGTTGGCCCTGCAACTGCCTGAGTTAACAGTGAAAATCAAGGAATAAGCCTTAAACTTGCTTAAACTTTGGATGTTGAAAATAATAAAGAGAATCATCATTCTTGTTCATTCCTTGCCAAGCTTTGTCACCTTTTGCCATGTGTAGCAGCACTTACTCATGTGAGCTCTCCCACTGGGAATTCATAAAAACTATTTGTTTGAGGGTTACTTAACATAAGTAAAGCTGGCAGAATTGGATCGAGTATTTGCATGCAACAAATTATATTAAGGGGCAACTTGTATGCAGATTTAATTGCACAGTGCTGGAAAGACATTTAGAGAATCTTTTGGCTTATAGTGAATCTTGCTCACTATAGACCTCCTGGTCAGCAAAACAGTTTCTACTGACTATTTTAAAAGTTTCAGATCAAATATCATTCATTGCCAATGGCCACAAACACTAAAGCATCTCTATCAGTGACAATATCAACCATAGTGCTTCAAGATTCAGATAATAGCAGTGTCAAATCTGCCGGTCAGTAAGGTAAACTCTCTGTTTCTTAAATCCGTCTTGTATCTGCTGGTAAGACAAGACATATTTCAAGCTGATGCTGCTTAAAAGTAGTTATAATGTTTTTTTTCACATAATAGTGGATGGTTGTTCCAGGTGTTTACCTCATTCCTGGTTATAAATCCCTAGTTTCCAGACTGAAGCTAGTCACGGGCAGTTTATACCTATTTGTTCTTGTGTCAGTCTTTTCAAAATAGCTTTAAACCTTTGTAAATAGCTTTTCCCTCTCATGGCTGTTTTCCAGCCTGTTATGTATATAGCCAGTCACCTGGGCATTGTTTTGCTAAATTTACTGAGATCCTAAATTTCCTTTTAAGAATCTAATTAGATTCTTCCTTCCTAATCTAATATGACAGATCCTGAGGTCTCCAACCATCACAGTATTGTTCTGTCACTAGTCCAGATATAGCAGCAATTGTATACACACTGCAATTTCGGTCAAACTGAGCAGGGATGAATAGAGCTCTAAAAAATTTTCCAGGTACAGAATATAAAAATATATAAAGGGTTGAATGTCTATCAGAAAGACAGCACTTCACCATCCTAATTTTGTGCTTGCCTTTTCATGACAATCCCATGCAGTACTTTGTACACAGTGTACAATTACCACCAGCTAGGAAGGGCAACATCTCTGACAACTGAAACATCTTCATTCTAGTTTCCAACTGTCTGAATGCCCAGATGTTATCAGATATTTGTGATATTCATACAAAGTAACTGACTGCCTTTTCTGTGGATATCCCAGGGTAATGCTGGGTGCTCATCCAGGGAGATGTTGATGCCATCTACCATTGTTTCTGTGCACCCATACAAACAAGTCTGAAGAAGATATTGAGAGCATTTTAGTTGGCTCAGACGCTTAACACGAGTGGAAATTGTTAGGCCTAGAGGAGCCCATGTGGCTCCAAGCTACTCATACATGGCTGAGCCTCATCAGAACGTTGGCAGCCCTAAGGAGTCAAGTGCTGCTAAGTCTGATCACCCTCCAAGCCCATTTCTGAAATTAACAAAAGCAAAGAGTTTAAATGAAACATCTGAAAAGAAATAAGCAGGTGTGATTTCCCCATCACTCCAATGAGGTCCATTGCTTCAAGTGTCTTCAAGTCACTTGGTGCTTGCTCAAGACTGCCTTCATCATCAGATTGCCTGGACTCCTCACCCTGTTCTAACTAGCATGAACATGCAAATCTCTGCATGGATCCTGCAGAATGAGGCTCAGTGGTACGTCATATCATCTCCAGAAGGCAAGCTGGGGTCCTTGAGCTGATAGTACAGAGCTGAAGACAGGATTAAGGCAGGAACATAATGTTTGTGTAAACGAGGTAACATGCTATAAGGAATATCAGGCAATGTGGCCTCCATTTGATGACATTTTCTTGCAGATCAGTTTAATCCTAAAATCTGCTCATCTTGTCAGTCCTTTTAAATGATCCCAATGTTTCACTCTCTAAGAGTTATCATTTTGAATAAACAATATAGGTTTTATTAGTTTATAGTTTGTTAAGCCAGGTTTTATTTTAATCCAGCTGCAATAAAGTTAATGAACTACAATAATTGCTACAATAAAATCCCATGCAGTGCATTGCACGTAGAGTACGAACACCACCGGCCCTTGGGCAGTGCTAACAATGTGTAGAGATTTAAAAAAAACACTTCAGCATCTTTCCTCCAAGAAAATGAAACAAACAAAAAATAAATAAAATTTATCAGAAAGTTAGCAGATGATATTGTGTAAGGCCTTCCTCTTATTTAAGCTACAAACTTTGTGATGACAAGTCAGAAATTCCTGAGCTAAGCAAGTGCCAGGCCTAGGAAACAAACACCTAGAGCCGTGATTTATTGTATGCTTCCTGTATATAGATATGAATATAGAAGTACATACATATAGACACATGCACATATATGCGTGCATGTAGCTGCATTGACTAATGACATTGTACATGCTCTATTTCTATAGGAACTCTCACACAGGGAGTAAGCATGTATTTACACTGAGCTGGTGTCTTCTCCAACTTTTACGATTTTATTGTTTTCAATATATAGGTATTGTAGAAGCAATACTTCACTGAATGTCACCCAAAATCTCTTAAATTAAAAGCCTGAGAAAAAAAGCCAAATATCGATCTAACTCCTTATGCAACACTGTATTAGAGGGTTTGGATTTTTTTTTCCCATTTGAAAGTTAGGACATCATTGAAGCTTTTCTGCAGAAAATCTAAAGGTTTTACTCTGAAGGACTTTCTGCAGCAGAATTCCCAATGAGAACAGCAAAAACAGGCATGAAAAATATATTAATACAGCAAGCTCTGTGTTTTACTTAGGCATCAATAGCAAAAGCTTTTTTTTCCTATAGAATCAGAGCAGATATTATTACTGGTAAAGAAGAAAAAATATTTTTTTCATAAAAAGAGGATCTAGCAAAAGGAATTCATATGCACAGGGTTTTTTATTTTTACTAGTAGTTGTTTCTATTAATTAGATTATCTATTTTTATTTTTTTATTTATCTGTTTTGTGAATGGCCATAAGCTGAAGGAGGGTAGCTTTAGATTAGATATTAAGAAGAAATTCTTTACTGTGAGGGCAGTGAGGCACTGGAACAGTGCTCAGAGAGGCTGTGGACTGCCCATCCCTGGAGATGTTCAAGACAAGACTGGATGAGGCCCTGAGCAACCTGGTCTAGTATAAAGTTCCCTGCCTATGGCAGTGGGGTTGGAGCTAGATGATTTTTAAGGTCCCTTCGTGACCTAACCTCTCTGTGATTCTGTGGCGATTCTATGATCTGTTTGGAATTTTAAAAATATTGTAAAGCATTTCCAGTTTTAATCCTGAGATGTACCCAGAAAACAGAAATCTTTTTATGTGATACAGAGCAATATTGGAACCTTTTTACTTTTTTTCTTACAATAACTTTCCAATTTACTTTTATTCAATTTGCATGAAAAAATCTACTGAAAACAAATCAATTCTGTTTTTCTAATTCTGTTCATCCAATCCTTAAGTTGATTAAGGCTAACTCCTGAAGTCCTGTAGATGACCAGATCTTACTGGTTTATTCAAATAAAGCTTTTCTTTGAACTCTTTTGGAGCTTTTTGTAATTAAAAAAACTATGAAATTTAGATTTTACTCATTCTGTATTTGAAACTCCTCTAATAGACAGAAATGTTTTTTAAGTATATGACTGAATTTTGCATGTGACCTGCATTAGTAATAAATTATAATGTTTTAACAACTAGTTGCTAATAGAAGCAACATATATAAGTACTTAATTGTAAGCCTGTTCATAGATCCAATAATGCCGACAAGGCTGTCTATATATCTTAAATTTTGTAATCGTTTGCAGAATTGCACTCTAACACTTGCTACAGTCTAGATCAGTTCACTCCAGGGATTAATAGAGCATCTTACTCTGCCAGACCCTCAACTAAGAATAAGCTGAAATAGGTTTGGCCCGACATGATCTTGATGAATAGTTCAGACTGTATAAAGTTTATGTTATTTTAATATACATTAGCCTTTGGGGAGGGAAAGGTATTGAAGTAGAGCATGAAGAAAATGGATTCAGTGTCTATCTCAGACAGAGTTTCTTTGTCAGTTTGGGTAAGTCCCTTGATTTTTCAGTGCCTCAGTTCTCCCTCCATAAACTGAGGAATTAATATTAGCTCTTTTATCTGCCTTGTCTATTCATACAGAAGACCCCTTGGAGCAAGGATTGCCTCTTGCTGTATGTATTGCATTATTGAAGTGACATTGCAGCCCTTCCCTTCATTTCTCTTTATATTCAACTGAGTTAGCCTTTAAGGTTCTAAAAGTATACACTATTTTATTAATTTTTGTAAAGTGATTAGCCCGATATAAATGAGAAATGATAAAAACAAAAGCAAGTAATAAATCATATTTAGCAATGAAAATACTTTATGACTGCAATTGATGATAATTTTAACATTTCCCTGATCCCCCTCTGTAAAATTGTCTCAATTTAGACTCTTCTGACAAACATTCTTTCTTCATTCTAAGCTCTATTTCAGATAATATTTTCTCAATAACCTTAGCTAAGAAAAGTATTTTGATCAGAGCACTTCTTTTTTAAACCTTTTAAATTGTACTTTTTTTTTTTTTTTTTTGGCAGGCCAGAACCTCAGCTGGAGTAAATCAAAATAGTTTCAAAGTCATTCTCAAAGCTCTGAAGAGCAATATAGACCTGCAGGTACTGATTTATGCTGACTCAGATCTCCTGTCTTGCTTTAAGCCATGGAAATATCTTGGCCTGGTCCCTCTCAGTGAAAATCACGAAAAACTGTTAACATCAGAGCAGAGCAAATCGCTATCTGTCCTCCAATTTCAGAAGGGTGTTATCTTCTCAAAAAAACTCTCAGCTATTTGTCCTTTTAAAGTTTTACTTGCTTACATTCTTAGAAGTTTCAGGTTATTTTGAATATTTACTTTGTTACCCAAGTAATTGCCATTTTGAGAGAGGGAACTCTCCCATTAAAATGTTAAGTTTGACTAGAATCTGATTCTACATCTAAATCTGAATTTTTGCTTAAATCTAGCAGAAAATAATGCATTAACATTTGTGTGTGTTGACCTAGATGGTAAAAAATGTACAGGTGACATACAGTGGTAGAGAATACAATTACTTTCAAATATACCTTCTAAGATAACGCACAAACAAAATCTTACCTGTCTGCATTATTTCTGAGTGGCTTTACCAGATTAGGATATATTAGGATGCCTTTTCTCTTTATCAAGGGCCTAGTCACACTCTGTGAGTTGTGTAAACATAGGAGGGCTCTGATCCCATGCACTGCAGTTGGACTCGCCCATGAGGAGACCTGTTCAAGAAGACCCATCAACCCATGCAGGCTGCCTGTGATCAGGGTTCTGGGCTTTGAGACTAAAACATTTGTGTTATTGTATTAACAATTTTGATTACCAAATCTCACAAAAAATTAAGTAGCTGTAGAGAACAGTAAGTTACCATGTAGAACACAGTTGGGAAGAATATTCCTGGAGTGTTTTGTGAAGGAACTTTAAAAGTAGAAGAATCATTATTCCTAACCCATCTTTGAATTTAAATTGCACACTTAAGCAAACTTTGAACTGTACCACACAATAAGAATAACAAGTAAACCTGTGCTTTTAATAGTTAATCATCTGATGTATGACAAGTATCATTCTGAATTCTGTGTGAACTGATTCACAAAAAATCATTCAATAAATTAATGTAGTTTTGCAATATTATCAGCAAAACAGGCAAGCAGCCAAATGTCTAATGACAAACTGAAGGGTTTTGAGATGTGTCTGTCTCTGTGTTATATCAAAATTGTTTTCAAAACAGAAGCACCCTGGAAAAAATTAAGCAACACCACATGAACCATAACACTCTTATGAAAATTCAATAAATAAATAATGTGACTTATATGCAAATAAATTTATCCATCCTTCAACTTTGCCATCAAACATTTTTAGTGGCCCATTCTGACTCCCAGTGAAATAAATGGCAACATTTCCTTTGACTGTTAGAGAAATGGATTTTCTTCTGTATCCAACATTTATTCAGATCTGGTGTACTTTTTACGCAATATAAATACCACATTTGAAAAGCCTAAAAAGGAGCCACTCTGAAGAGAGGGTAGCAATCTGTCAAAGCAGTGGTTATTGTCTGGAGCATTACCTGTCTTGCAGGTGCTATTCTCCTTCATTTATCTTCCAGCCTCGATCTGATGGATTGGGGATTATTGCTCTTTTGGCAATCAGATCCTGAACATGTCTCCTATTTAACTCTGGGCTGTAAAAAAGGGAAAATTAAAAACCATTATGAGACCTCCATATAATTAATCTTCAGATGGCTTGAAGCTTAAGCATGTAATGTCCTCAGTATACTGTCTACTATAACAAGTAACAGGAGGGAAAAAAAGACGACATATCAATACACCTTATCCAAGGGAAGAAATTCCAGTTGTAGCATTAAATATAAATACAATAGTGTGTTGGCATAATGTAGTAAGGTTCCTGTACTATTAAAGGCTTTGTTCTAAAGCATATCTGTGTACACAATGAGATGATGAATACAGTGCATCACATAGCTAAATTTAATATATGCAGGGGTATGATGTTTGCAATGCATGCATTTCAGCAGGTCCCATTAGTGCGCCTTTCCCCTCCAGTGAAAACAGAATGAACCACAGCCCCTTCTGGTTTGCATAAAGCAAACAAAATTAGATTTGCTTTGCTGAATTGAAACTCGCTTGGGATTGTGAGCCTCTCTCGGGGACAAATTACTTCAAACAATCCCTTTGTACCATAACAAAATCAAAAAATTCAGGCCAATCAACATGGCTCAAAACCCTTAACACAAGAATTAATAATACAACCTAGTCTATTTTTATTGCTTCTGAGCTACAGATCCTTGTTTTAATATAATTACACTTATTTGTGGTCCACATGTTAAATAAGCTTGCATATGTTAACTAATGTGACATAAAACAACTTTTGTAATTTCACTATTGCTACCAGTTTTGTTCCCTCTAGAGTAACATCCCTAGCATAGGACAAGCTAAACTTTAATTGCATTAAATTAAATTGATATTATTACTTTTTTGGCCTATATAGATAGAATAATAGACATTTCTGAAGTTAAACATGTCAAAAATATTTCATTTAAGTTCCATTTTAAGTCATATTTCCCGGTGAGTTTCCAAATATAACCATTCCTTCAAAGAAATAACTTGTTCTCTCTAGCGGAGAAAACCCATTTAAGGTGGCACAGGGTTTTCACTGCTTATTAACATAATACCTTTACCCTCCATGGTGTAATGCAGGTCATGACCACAATGTACTCGCATGCCACATTTCACTCCAAACTAAACTGATTTTTACAATATTTCCAGATTTTTTTTGAGAGCACAACATTTTGAGCATTGTGACTACTTAAGATGAAAACACATCGTAAAGGAAGGCAGAGAGTTTACTTGCTTTCTTCATCAGACACACCTAAAACAAACCACAGGGAAGTATGTTTGTCATTTCTATTTTCAACAATATTTTATATATTGCTCCAGACAGTATTATTTCTTAGCATTTTTCAAACTCCAACCCAGGTGTTGCACAATATTATTTTAAATACAACAAAATAATGGCAAACATAACCAGCTCTGATTTCCCATCTTAACGTAATACAAGATTATGGACAAAAAAGCAGGAGGTCACTTTTATTACTTTCTAATAAAACTTTACCTTATATGAGGCTATAAGCAATATATCAAGATGTCACTTTGTGCCTCCTAATATGACATTGTGGTGATGGAAGGAACCAAGGAGTTAGCACAATTTTCTGAAGTGTTCTCCCCAGAAGCGTGTTTCTGCAATGCACGGGCTCAAGCACTTGGAAAGGAAAATGCTGACATAGGGCAGAATTATACCCTGACTCATAGTCCATGTAACCCAACTGATGGATGCATAACATATCAATCAAGACAGTTCTGCTCCTGGAATATATATTTTCTTCACAGAAAACAAAACCAACATTTTCCCAATTTAACCTGAAAAACTAAGTCTGGAGATGCACAGAAGAAATAAAAGTTTCAGGAAAGTAAGCAGTGTATTTTTTTTATAGCCATAGGACTTTCAGCATTAATATTTGCATTTGAAAATGGTGCCAACAAATTAAGAAATAGAAAAACATAGAGCACCTTAACTATGGTCCATAGTGTCGCTGTGCATGCACACATGACTATCAGATAAAAGCACTTTTAATCTCAGTAAAACTGATAATGATTCCCAAAGATGGCTTTGCATTTTCCTTTTTTCATCTCTCATGTTGCTGGAAAGTGGACTTAGCTGGACTGCATCTCCCTGATTAAGTCTTTTTTTGCTACTCCAAATTCCTTAGGACTATAATCAATGCATTAACACCTATTTTCCTCCGGTTTTTAATAGTTGTTTTATTTGCAGAAGGGAATAGCTCATACCCTCCCTGGTCTTTCTCTGGGTGGTCAGATGAAGTTTTGCAGTTATATCTAAATATAGTTTTACATTGGGAGGAAGATGGTGTCCAGAGGAAGGTCAGATGGTTGTATGCCAGGGATTAGGGGAGTTAATTTGAAGCACTATTAGCTAGAGAGAAACAATACCTGCCAGGACAGCAAAAGGAATAATAGAGATTGGTCACGCTCCGTGTTTTAGACAGATTTTGGTAATTAAAGCAGACTAAGAAAATATACTTGCCTTATGCATTCTTCGTTTTAAAGGGGCTCGTCCCAGCACAACCAATTTCATTTTTGGGCACTGGTAGGTTTGTTGGGTTACATCACCAGTCCACAGGAGATTAAAAAGCTTCTGCAAAATGAAATTCCACCCAGTTTACCACGATGAGTGTCTCAAAAGCAGTGGCAGTGAGATCGCAGCTGCAGCAATAGCAGCAGGAATGAGTGGTGCCACTGTGGAAGATGAACAACTGTTGTGAGGAGAGCCTTCAGCACAAGGGAGAAGTGGGCTGACCTCACTACCTGCCCAACTGTAAAGTTATCATCTGATCTAAAGGTTAATATTCAAAATACAAAACTATTACCTATTTTCTGGAACATTTCTTACCTGCTGCTGTCTCTCTGGTGCTATTTTGTGCCAGACCAGATCCTATAGCACAGGCAGCCCTATGCTGTAGCCCGTAAAGCCTCAGAGTTAAGATATGAGTTTCTGTAAAATAATCTCTGCAATTGCAATGTCATGCAAATGTTCTGTGAAGGAACAGTAACTTTGTTTAAATACCAGTAAAAACAATGTCTATGGAAACTTGCTGTGCGGCATAACAAGTTTGATACATTTTCATGTGTTATATGCTGTTCTTATTTGCACAATACTGTTCTCTTAAACCTCTGTTGCACCATGCAGCCACTGCATGTCACTGTTAAGACAGAGTAACAGAAGAAGATTTCAGAAAGATTTATAAACTTCTAGTGGAGATGGATGCCACTATCAGCCAGATAAGAGCTGCCCCCATACGTATATATTCATTTATTGTTTAAATTCCAAGTAGTTGAAATGCTTGGAAGAGTTCACAGTCCACCCTGTGCTACACAATTTAGATTGTTTAGGGTTTTCCATGCATTTGTTATGTATTTAAGTGTGTGTTAAACCATTAGGTCCCAAGAAAATCATAGTCATTCATGATTCATTGAGTCATTCATATCTGAAAGTTGTGCCCTAGTGCCAGTGTATTTTCTTGGGTTGAGATATGTTCCTCCTACAAAATATATAAAGTATTATCCATGGGCAATTACCCGCTTCTACCCATATTTCAGGGGAAGCACTTTTAGCAATATAAATTATTCATATTATATAAAGCAGCATATAAGTGGTGTACTCTGTCAGAAACTCAGCCTTTTTTGTCATAGGGGTTTTGGTTTTTTATTTAATCTGAGGGCAAAATTCTCTTCAAGTCCATATGATACAGTTTGCTTCAGTATTCTTAGGTATGTAGATTTCCAACTGGTATAAAGGAAAATACATATGTCAGTATAGTAGATCAATGTAATTAAGAACTATAGAGCAGATCTGAGAGGAAATTTTGGCCTTGTAGGAATATATCACTCTTTCAAAGGCAAGCAAGGTTAATTAAAATTCTATAATTAAATCAATTATTCGTACTAATGTGTTTGTTAAACTGTAGGATCTGGAAAGGCTTCTTGTCTCCATGTTTTTGTGCGTCACCTCCTGCTGTCGCCTGGCTTCATGCTAAGAGCCAGGTCTGCACCACCTCTCCTTACTTCTTTTCCCAACGCACTGGGGAGAAAAGCAGGACTTGATCTGGAGAGGAGATTGATTCCTGACATGGAGACAGAGCTGGGAACCAGACCCTACCTACAGTATTTCACACCTGCTGCACAAACACAATGACAAAATCAATGCAAGTTGAGGCTTCTCTGTACCATGTTGGACAAATATAGATTTAAACCATCCCCACTGTGAAGTGCTTATGCGCGCACCCTAGATAGCAAACAATATGATGCTATTTGATTGCCCTTGGAAGTCACATTAAATTTTGCCATCTTAGACACAAATTTACTTTTTCACAGTCATTTTGCTATGAATTGTTTTAAGAAGTGTTCATGGAGCAGTGATGGTGATCCTTAACTGCACTTTTCTAAGGAAATTAGGCATCATTGTAGAGACTTTTCTAACAATCATATTATTTCACTGGCTTTATATGAAAACCTTGATACTGATCTTGTAAATAGTTCCTGCTAATGCATTTTGGGTGAAATGCTGCCAGGTTTTAGTGATGCAAATTAAGATGACTGTAAAATTGTTACTTAGTGATTTTGTTAAATGTAAATTTGCAGTGTTGGATAGTGTCATTCTGTTTCTTGCCGTATGTTCAAGCTAACAGGCAGAACCACACTCATTTGTATAATGTTAATATCTTGCTTAACTTTTATAACATTCTGCACAAATTAACTTAAGATCCTAATAATCAGGCCAGCTATTAAAGAATTCTGTGATGTGTTCCAAAATGAAGTGTGTAACGCCTATTGGGTTCACACAATAATTACAGGCTGACTGCCGTCTGCTCTTCTCATCACAGTGACACCTGCTAACAAATATGTTGCTAACTGTATTTGCAGCATTACAAATAGGTAGGCTCTTATTGGCTGCTACGGGGCGAGGGTGCTTAGCCTGTGTACTTACCAGGGGAAGGTGATTTAGCAAGTCTGCTCTGATGATCTGCTTTTCACAGTGCGAGACTGTATTTTGCACCCTAGAGTTCCCAGGTATGGTGTCACAGCACAGATACTCCCCTTTTCACCTCTCCCTTTTCCTGCTATAGAATACTTTGGTGGTTATAGGGTTTTTCAGTTTATTGGCATTTCTGCTGAAAAAAAATTTGAATAATTTAGGAAGCTGGAGGCCAAACCGTTCCTTTTGTGTATGTCTGTATGCATAAGTGTGTGTGAAGCAGAGAGAGTAAGAGTGAGAGTGAGAGATTCCTTCTTTACCATTGCAGTTCTATGTATATAGTATTTAGCTACATGTGGATTGATATGCAATAAAAATATTAGACATATCTTTTCAGAAATAATAGCACACCTTTTATGGAAACATTCTAATGCCCTAAAATGTGTTTCTGCAAATACTCTTAGACAATGAAAAAGAAAATTGTAAAAACTGGTGAAATAAATTCATGACATTACAAGCAAGATGCCTAGTTTCATAAAATGCACAGAGGCATTCCTGGCCCTAATCCTTCTGCTGCAAACAGACTGAGATTTGGATTCATGATTTGGTGTTGAATTGTAGAAGTGGACTATTCTGATACAATTTTGCCCTCTCTTTTAGTTATTTGTTTCTGAGGTCTGGTTTAACTTACAAATACAAAACCATAATGCAAAAGGTAATAGTGTCTTTGTTAAGTGTTCCTTGACACACTTCAGTCAGTGATTAAATACCTCTGATGTGCATACTCGGTGATTCTTACTACTTCTGTTGGATTACTAGAAACAGCAAACATTCTCAAAACCAGGCTTTTAGGTCTCCCAAAATATATGACACATGAAAACTAAATCTGCAGAATGACAATTAAATGCATATTTGTAGATGGGATGTGAATGTGGCGGTTTAGAAAGGGAGGGACTGTCTGATATTAGGATGAAGACTGATTCTTAAAAATGATGAAAACTTGTATCCAATGCTTTCATTTTTTTTTTGAACAGCCTTCTAAAAATGGGAAAGCTCAAATGAAAATACAAGCTTAGACAAACTGAATATTCAGTAAGCTGATAAGGCATCCAAAATGGAAAGCTATGAAACCATGATGAATGTTTTTTCCATTAAACTACATTGTCCTTATAATGTAAGTTTGGTGATTTGGCAGACAGTGAACTGAGGAAACAGGTGAGATTTGACTACAAAAATATCTGCTCTCAAAATCTGCAACATACTGATGTAGATGGTTTTTTTCCCAACCCATAATGGATTGGAAAAAGAGATGAGAAAAAGGGGTTGATTTATGAACAGTTTGAACTCAAAAGTAACTTTCATTTTAGCTATCCAAGACCTTCAAGGTTTGTCATGCCAATAACTAGAAGCTTGAACTTTTGTAGTGTGAACACTTAAAAGTGTAGTTCAAGTTATTTTGATGCCAACGTTGCCCTTCTCTTGACTCCAGTCACTGAATCTTACATTTCAGCTGAATTCTGGAAGAGAAGAGAAGAGAAGAGAAGAGAAGAGAAGAGAAGAGAAGAGA